>NC_140624.1:55956559-56556559 GCF_057382275.1 Copadichromis virginalis
ATCCCAGATATTCTGCCTAATAAAAAGGAAAAAAATAGAAGACACATTTTTTTAATCAGATTATCTCAGTTATGCAAAGATGAACAGCCCAATATGCACAAAACGACCTCCAGCAGGACACTGGTCTGAATGTATCTGACCAAACAATCAGAAAGGTCTCAGGCCTGAGCTCCTGATGTCCTCTAGTGGGCACTGTGCTCACGGCCTGGTGCCATGGAGCCAGATTGGCATTTGCCATAGAATACCAGAAATACCAGGGCGACCGCTTGCACCTTGTGCTTTTCACAGATGAGAGCAGATTCCTATGGAGTAGTTATGTTGCCTGTAAATCGTTCAGCATGACAGATTTGGAAATGGGTCAGTGATGCTCTGTGGAGGCATATCCATGGAGGGATTCACAGTGCAGGGTTCTTGTGGTGCAAGACAATGTGAGAATATACAGGCAGTTCCTGCAGAATGAAAGAATTTATACCATTGACTAGACCTCACGGCCGCCTGACTGAAATCCAACAGAATACCTCTGGGACATTATATTTGTGTCCATCTAATTCTAGATAGCTAGAAGAAAAAAAAACACAATACACATAATAAAAGATTAAAGTACAGTTTATTAAACACAGAAAAAAAATACTTCTGAACTGCCCAAGACCAACAACTCCTGAACCACACGTTGTCTTTATTTTCTAAGATATAATTACTCATAATGTTAGCTTTGCAAGAGATGGGCAACTTGCACAGGTTGGACCCCACCTCTTGTCCTATGGAATGTATATTGTTTATGTAAATGCATATTTTCTCTCCTGGTGTTTTCTTTCTTGTTTCTTAAAAGGATCTCTCATTGACCATGTGTAGCCATGACCCCAAGATTTAAAACTATTTCTGTTGACATGACCGGTTCACAAAGAAGTGGAAGGTATTCAGTTTATTCTAATCATGAATATAGAGAATTTAAAATCTTCCTGTTAGCTACATGCTCTTATGTCAGCAGCTTTGACAAATTATGACAAATTGCTGATGTTATATTATAACTTTAAAATAACAGTTCAGAATCAATAAAAGTGTGACAGTCAGTCAGGCTAGTAGTTTCTTGTTTGGCTTGTCCTTTTTTGGCTTTTGAGGCTTGTTTGGAAAGAACCCGCTCTGGTAACTGAGGTCTTGATTCTGGACTTTTCTGTTTGACTGGATTTCAGCATTTGTCTTTTGCTGAATCTTCATAAATAAGACGGTGAATGAGTGCTATTGTCATTATTACACTTCAACATATTGGATAGTTGTTTCCGGAACTGCGAGGATCCAAAGTAGTAGAGCAGGGGATCCAGGAGGCAGTTCAGACTTCCCAAACAGAGAAACACCAGATAGAGTGCGTAAGAGCCATCAGGTGCCTCCTGGCTCTTCTCTGTGTTAAGTTGCAGGTAGTGTGCGAGCAGCAGGCAGTTTGTAGGCACGAAACACAGTAAAAATATCAATAGCACAGTCAAAGTCATCACTACTGCTCTTCTTTTCCTGTGTGATGTTTCTGGAACATCATATTGGAGTCTGCTCAGCGAGCAGATGACTCCAGTGTAGGACACCAATGTGATGAGGAGAGGTATTAAGAAGAGGAAGCAGCAGAGAGTGACGAAGTATGTCTTTAACCAGATGATCTTATTTGTGGAGTGGACATCATGGCAGGTGGTGATGTTCAACTTAGTTAGGTTAAAAGTCTGATCAGAGGAAACAAGAGGCACAGAGCCAGCAAAGGATAACAACCACATGGTTATGCAGGCTATGACTGTGGTCCGTGAGCTTCTCCAAGCCAGAGAGTCAATGGGATAAACTACAGCAAGTAGACGGTCCACACTGATGCAAGCTATGAGAAGAACAGAGCAATACATGTTCCAGTAAAAGGCAGCAGTGACCACGCTGCACATGGTCGAGCCAAATTTCCAGTTGTTGCCTTCAAAGTGGTAGGAGATCTTGAAGGGGAGCATCAGTGCAAAGAGCAGATCGGCTAAGGCCAGGTTCAGCATATAAATTGCAGCTGGCGTCTTGGGACGGATCCAACAATTGAAGACCATTATGGCAAAGATGTTAATTGGCACACTGATAAAGCAGATCAGTGTGTAGAAGCAAGGTAAAAGGATGGTGGACACAGGGCCAGTAAGAAACTCCAGTGCCTCTTCTGAAGTAACTCTTTCTTTTGATGATGGTAGGACAGCAAAACCTGCTTCAGTTGGTGTCTTTGTTTTATTTTTTTGAGTGCCTAAAAGGAGAAAAAAACACTGTCACTGTGATCTAAGATATAGATATGGAAGCAGAAGGAACATTAAATCTCATAATAAAGGAGGAACTCCAAAAACTAAATGGGTAAAACACAGAAACATGAATAAAGCAAACACAGACGACATGGCACAGAAGGAAGAAAGACTGAAGGAGGGATTAAACTAAAGAAACTGAGAGCTATAGAAAATACGCCAAGAATACACAAAACAAATATGCTGAAAATATTAAACAAATCAGAATAGAACATTTAAATCAACAAAACTTTAAATGACCCAGTGCCTTGACAACATTTTACTGAAAAGTTAGTATCTTGGCTGTTATTCTGAAGCGCCACTCTAGCTTGTAACATGAGCCATTACTTTTTGACACTTTTTAGCCTTAGACATTCATGATAGTTATAAGACGTGATCTACAGGCAACTGAAACTCCGGAGGTTGAATGAATGAATTCTTAAAAAATAAACCTGTCGCTAGAATAGACTACTTTCATGTTAATATTTTAAAACATTAGGCACATCCTGAGATTCCTCTCTTTTGTGCACCGACCCCAAATAGGCTGTTGTGGCTGTGTATGATTATTCCACCCTGAAGTACTGGATTGTTAAAAGAAGATTGTTAAAAGAATAGATTGTTTAACTGCCAATGTGTGTTTTTACTTCGACAAATGACATTAAAGAAGAGCAGCATATGCTGTTCACCATCAGCATGAGTACAACCCACATACTCAACTCTGTTGCTCAACCTAAAAATGCATTTTCCTTACAAATTTGGCATTATTTATGTCAGGGGGTTGTGTCATTAACCTTTGGCTCTCGTCCCTCTGTGTCCACTTGCTCTCTCGCCCCGTGTGTTTCCACACCCCTCCTCACCTCTCTGTTTATTTATTGTGTGAGTTTCCCTTTGTTCATTGTCACGTCGTCTGGTCTTCTCATGTCACGATCCAAGTTCCCATGTTCAGGTTTTGTTATGCCCTAGTTTCGTGTTCTATGTCCTTAGCATTTAGTATTTGAGTTCTCCCTGTTTAGTTCTTGTTAGTTTTGTCTTACTGTTTTCCTGCCTTTTGTTTTGTATGTTTCACCAGCCTTATTAAGTGACTCACTTTTTGTTAAGAATTTTTGCTTCCATGCATCTGCAGTTGTGGACCTCGACAGTTTAGGGGGACAGAAAGAGGTTTTCCAACAGAAATAATATTTATTGGCAAGGAGCATAGTTATCATCAAGAAATAATGAACCAACCACACATTTCTTTAGTTTTTCTGCTAAGGTATTATTTTGTGATTGAAATGTGTTGCAGGTAGATTGTCTCTAGATAATTGCATAAATATCTTAAATAAATAAATAAATAAATAAATAAATAAAAAATACTGACTCTGTGTAGGATACTGAGTTTAAAATATTAATAATGACAGGTAACAAAATCTTATTAATATATTAATATTCCCTCTGTATATGAGTAGAGGGCAGAGACTGAACAGTTCAAGACAAAACAGTGTTTTCAAGCTTACCTGAGGTATTTGAGGCAGAAATGCAGCAGAAATTAATGAGAAGGAACAACAAGAAATGTGGTGAAGCCATGTCTGTAGCTCTCTTGTTAGGAAATTATTTGACTTCCTTAAAGGTTTCCGTCTCCTTAAAATGCCAGCTTCAATGAATACACCCTTAAATGACACGTTTGTGCCTGCTGTTTGCGTCATATCTGCCTGTGTGATCTGGTTCAGGTTTCTTCGGAGCTCCATTTACTCAGTGGGAAAAAATTATCGGTAGCCAGATACATTAAGAACACATACTGAAGAACATTTTCCACACTCATGTATGTATCTTATCATGCTGTCAGTGGCAAAAAATAGTGCTTTTATTTTATTCAAACTAACGTGAAACTCTTATTTTCAGTCTCAGTAAATTTGGCATTACTTTCTTCACTTTATTTATCATTTGTTCATGTTTATTTTTTAATAAATGTTTATTTGTGATCTCACTTCTTAAATTAAATAAATTAAGCATTGTCTTTGCCATATTTTAGGTTATGAAAGCAAGGACAGATGATCTAATCCCATTTTTACAAAATGTGAAATGTGAAAAATGTGATCAATATGCGTTTGCGCTGCCAACGGCCTCACAATTTACTACTTCTACGCACTGTGGGCCTGCACAGGTAAGTTTCCTGGCAGGTGACTTTAGGCAATACCATTCAGGGAAATGAAGTGACTGTTGTGTAAAGAAATTAAATCTCGTATGGTTTCCAAATCCTCCTGTGCTGACTTGTCCTTTCCATTTGTCCCTCTTCTTTGTTGCTCTCTCTCTCTCTCTCCTGCAGGGGACTGCAGCGTTTGCTGTAAACTCAAACAGCTTTTATCCAACTGCAATAACACGTCTGAATACTGCTACAATAAAATCTCCATCACGCCACTCGTATTAATCTATTCGCTGACTGAAGTATGTATGTGGGAATGTATGTGAATGTTTGCTGATACTATTCTTATTAGCACTTTAAGTATTTTATATATTTTATTTTTTGATTTTATTGAATTTTATTGTTTTATTTATATTTTGATATTGTTAGGGATGATGCACTGATCGGGAACCATTTTTAATTTCGTTGTACCTGTGACAATGACAATAAAGACATTCTAATTCTGAGTTTCTGCCCTTTAATTTTGCACATCTGGAGGAGCAAAGTTCACCTGTTTGCAATCATGTCATCTCCTTGCTCCTATTTAAAGTTGAGGTAGCTTTGCTGTTGATGGCTGATTGCTGCACTGATCCTGATAGTGAAACTGGTTCCTTTTGTCTGAATCTTTCTTTCTGAGAAGCCATGTAGATCTGAGGGACAATCTGAACAGTGATGATCCAGACGAAAATTCTCTCAGTACCTTTATTTCTCATATTAATGATAATATCATAAAACTGTTTATTTAAGGTAAACCTGTATTTCCTCAACAGTAAAAAAATCCAGACTATCAACACAGTCATGCACAGTCGAGGAGCGTGTGAGGATACATTTCACTGCATGTTGTACTGGTATAACTATGCATGTGACAAATAAAGAATCTTGAATTTATATATATATGTATATGTATGTGTATATATATATATATATACACATACATACATACATACATACATATCTCTATCTGTGTGTATGTTAACCCACCAAAAAGAACAGCGGCGGAAATTTCTGGAACACACAGCTAACTGCGTTTTGAAAATAAGGAACATCTAGCTTGACATTTCTAAGTGTTTACCTGATGATACAGTCAGAGGAAATGTTGATGACCAAACAAAGTGAGTAACAGAAACACTTTTAATGCCACATGCAATGGCATTTATGCAACTGCATACTTGTTTCACAAACTGTCAGAAGCATAATGGAAAACTGATAAAAGCAATATCATTTAATATTATATTACATTTTCCAGTTTTATAAAACATTATTTTTACTTATTAAATTAATGGCACTGAAATCAGAGAACTTCAATTAATTTAAAGAATTGTGCACAAATGTAACCAGTTCGGTTAGCAATAGTGAGCTGATGGATGACACCTAACAAGTATGCAGTGAGAAAGCACAATTAATTGAGGTGATACTTTTATTGAGAACCTTTTAAATATAGTAAAAAGATTTACCAAAAAACAAACAAAAACTGACTTCATCTTCTTTGATATACGCTAAATGTTATGTAAGCAAGGCAGCAAAGCACTCTAGCACAAGCTGTCAGAGTTGCTCTCAATAAAAATTATGGCACAATTTTGGACACGTTTGTAATGTCTAAAGCAATTGATCACATCCTGGATAAATTAAATTAAAGCAGCTTTAAGAAATGTTACACATTAAACAAGAAAAAAACAAAAAAAACAAATGAAAGCAAAGATTTTACAAAACTTTAAAAATCAGTAACATTAAAAGTCAAACTGACTTGTTCACCTGTAACAAACCAGGAAGTAAAATGATAAAAACAAGTCTTAAAAAAAAATAAATCAAGAATTCACTAACAATCCGTGCTCCGTGTGTTCCCTGACCCTGACGTATACGAGTTGCTTTTTTTGGAGAACTTCAAAGCGCTGAAGGAGACCCTCATCCTCTGCGCTGTCCGCTCACTTCGACACAGGAATGTGTTCTTCACGTGCTCCCTGAAGTCTTCGGAGATGAAATAGTAAACAAAAGGGTCAAAACAGCTGTTGAGACTGGCCAAGCACAGGGTCGTGATGTAAAACCCATACAAGTTGTTGTCCGCCCCTTTAAGCAGGAGGATGTAATGCACCATCAGCATAATGTTACTCGGGGTGAAGCACAATAAAAACATAACAAGGACAGTGACGATCAAGACCACAGCCTTTTTGCGTCTCTTGGCAATGGCAGGATCCTTCATGCTGTTCCTGAGAGCCTTCAGCATGAGAACATAAGATACGATGCACACAATAGTGGGAACGACAAATCCCAGCATTCCCATTGTCAGAAAGTAGCCTGCTGCAATCTTCTTCTGAGAGGGCTTGGTGACATCATGGCAGGTCAGGATTTTGAGTCTTGCTATCTTAACTTCTTGATTATACAGATAGAGAGGGATGCTGATGAGCCAGACCACCACCCAGATAGTGACGGAGACAGAAACAGCTACACGGTTTCTCTTCTGTTGCTGAGACAGCGGGTGAGCCACAGCCCAATAACGCTGAACACTTATACATGCAATAAAGGCAACTGAGCAGTACATGTTGCCGTAGAAAAATGCTACCAGCACTTTGCATAATCCTTCTCCGTAGATCCAGTTGTTGCCATTGAAGTGGTAAGCGATTTTTAAGGGGAGCCAGATGACAAAGAGCAGGTCAGCCAGAGCCAGGTTGGCCATGTAGATCGAAGATGGGTGCTTTTTCTTGGTCCTGAAGAGGAAGACCCAGATTGCCAAGGCATTGGTGGGGAGACCCACCAAAAACACAATTATGTAAATGATTGGGAGAAAGACGGTTGTAAGGCGACCGCTCAGGACGTTTGCGTCATTTGGATTGATCCACAGGCTTCCACTATTCTCTGTACCTGTCATGCCTCTGTTTTCTGTGAAGTCACAATATGAAAATATATGAAAAGCAGAAGAATAACAGGTTTACGGTGTGTATAGGAACAAATGTCACACCCAGTTCCTTAAGCTTAGGGCACTTTGACCCGTTTGCGTTAGTTTATGAGTCACCTGTATGCATTACAACATCCATTAAACTGTAGCTGTTTCTGACCAATCACACTGATGCAAACAAATGAATGTATCCAAGACTAAAACATCAAGCAATGACATAAGACTTCAGCACTTTAAAAAAAGATCAAATTAATAAATCAAAACATCCAATTATTTTCAAAATGAACAGTTTGCCAGTCACTACGGTATGGTAATAATGGCTAAATCAACAGGTTGAAATATTACCTAGCTGCATCGTCAGGCAAGTTTGTGTAAAACACAAAATCAGGAACAGGTGAATCGATCCTGTAGTCCACGACATGACTGCAAAACTTAGTTTAAAACACAATATTATAGCGAACGCGGTCTATCGGCAGCGACCTTAAACCATGTTTTAACCGCCTAGTGCCGCGAACTAGCTGACAGAGCCCACAGTCAGCTAATTTACATACCAGCGTGATGTCAGGTGACTTTACAAGAGACCTTGCGTAAGACTCAGGCCAGCCCTGTCTGGGCTTGACTTGCGCTTCTAGCCGAAGCTTTATGGCAGTGCTTTTCCAGCTTTGCTGATCAATGTTCAGGGGTATGGCATACACCCTTAAATGACATGTTTGTGCCTGCTGTTTGCGTCATATCTGCCTGTGTGATCTGGTTCAGGTTTCTTCGGAGCTCCATTTACTCAGTGGGAAAAAATTATCGGTAGCCAGATACATTAAGAACACATACTGAAGAACATTTTCCACACTCATGTATGTATCTTATCATGCTGTCAGTGGCAAAAAATAGTGCTTTTATTTTATTCAAACTAACGTGAAACTCTTATTTTCAGTCTCAGTAAATTTGGCATTACTTTCTTCACTTTATTTATCATTTGTTCATGTTTATTTTTTAATAAATGTTTATTTGTGATCTCACTTCTTAAATTAAATAAATTAAGCATTGTCTTTGCCATATTTTAGGTTATGAAAGCAAGGACAGATGATCTAATCCCATTTTTACAAAATGTGAAATGTGAAAAATGTGATCAATATGCGTTTGCGCTGCCAATGGCCTCACAATTTACTACTTCTACGCACTGTGGGCCTGCACAGGTAAGTTTCCTGGCAGGTGACTTTAGGCAATACCATTCAGGGAAATGAAGTGACTGTTGTGTAAAGAAATTAAATCTCGTATGGTTTCCAAATCCTCCTGTGCTGACTTGTCCTTTCCATTTGTCCCTCTTCTTTGTTGCTCTCTCTCTCTCTCTCCTGCAGGGGACTGCAGCGTTTGCTGTAAACTCAAACAGCTTTTATCCAACTGCAATAACACGTCTGAATACTGCTACAATAAAATCTCCATCACGCCACTCGTATTAATCTATTCGCTGACTGAAGTATGTATGTGGGAATGTATGTGAATGTTTGCTGATACTATTCTTATTAGCACTTTAAGTATTTTATATATTTTATTTTTTGATTTTATTGAATTTTATTGTTTTATTTATATTTTGATATTGTTAGGGATGATGCACTGATCGGGAACCATTTTTAATTTCGTTGTACCTGTGACAATGACAATAAAGACATTCTAATTCTGAGTTTCTGCCCTTTAATTTTGCACATCTGGAGGAGCAAAGTTCACCTGTTTGCAATCATGTCATCTCCTTGCTCCTATTTAAAGTTGAGGTAGCTTTGCTGTTGATGGCTGATTGCTGCACTGATCCTGATAGTGAAACTGGTTCCTTTTGTCTGAATCTTTCTTTCTGAGAAGCCATGTAGATCTGAGGGACAATCTGAACAGTGATGATCCAGACGAAAATTCTCTCAGTACCTTTATTTCTCATATCACACTTTTCCTGTGTGATGTTTCTGGAACATCATATTGGAGTCTGCTCAGCGAGCAGATGACTCCAGTGTAGGACACCAATGTGATGAGGAGAGGTATTAAGAAGAGGAAGCAGCAGAGAGTGACGAAGTATGTCTTTAACCAGATGATCTTATTTGTGGAGTGGACATCATGGCAGGTGGTGATGTTCAACTTAGTTAGGTTAAAAGTCTGATCAGAGGAAACAAGAGGCACAGAGCCAGCAAAGGATAACAACCACATGGTTATGCAGGCTATGACTGTGGTCCGTGAGCTTCTCCAAGCCAGAGAGTCAATGGGATAAACTACAGCAAGTAGACGGTCCACACTGATGCAAGCTATGAGAAGAACAGAGCAATACATGTTCCAGTAAAAGGCAGCAGTGACCACGCTGCACATGGTCGAGCCAAATTTCCAGTTGTTGCCTTCAAAGTGGTAGGAGATCTTGAAGGGGAGCATCAGTGCAAAGAGCAGATCGGCTAAGGCCAGGTTCAGCATATAAATTGCAGCTGGCGTCTTGGGACGGATCCAACAATTGAAGACCATTATGGCAAAGATGTTAATTGGCACACTGGTATAACTATGCATGTGACAAATAAAGAATCTTGAATTTTAGGGAGGAGATTTCCAAATAAAACCCTTCCGATTCACCTTCCTTTTACTACCTCCAATGCCAAAATAAAAGACAAGAAAAAGAAAAAAGGACGATGAGCCACGGATGACAGCAGAGAAATATGACGTTATTCTTAAAAATGAATTAAATACAGCTTTAATATTAATGCAAGGTTGCCACCAGCAGAGGGCAATATACAAAAACTTATCAGGAAAGACGTGTCACTGCTTCTCAGTCCTTCCTTGTTTAAAACACAGTAACAAATGAATGTTTTCGAATCCTGTAACTGAAAAACATTTATTCATATCGTTTCTTTTAAATGAATGTGATGTCTAAAACTTTACTACATACTTTTACACAGAGAGTGCATGTTTTGTTTATGATATGTTCTACATTTGGATCTACTACAGTATTAACGCCCTCAATGCAAAGGTTTTTACTTCACTTCACATGCAGCAACCAAAAGCATCTGTCATTTAGGGGAGGCATGAATTGGGTCAGCTCTGTCTTTAGGGTCAGTGGGTAACCTGGAACTGCACTAACTGAGCTAGATACTTCTAAATAAATATGCAGATCATCAAAAATAAAAGTGGGGAATGACTGCTTCTGAACCACAATGAGCATCACTCTAAGTTGCCTCTGGTGTCCGTGTCTGCTGGTTTGTATTTCCAAGTTCTAAAATTAAAAAGTACAGACATTCTGAGGTCTAAATACTTATGTTAAAATGTACTCTGATAAAAGTTGAAGTACTGATTCAACTTCTTTGCTCAAGTAAAAGTGGAAATGTAGTCTATGAAATGTACTCAAAGTAAGTAAAGTAAAAAGTGGCTCTTTTGAGGACATTTCGACCAGCTTTTTTGTGTGCAAAGATAACTGAACCTTGTATAAGTTAATTTAATACAATTATATTAGTAAATTACAGCCCCTAAATTGTCAGTGGACAGTTCATGCTGTCGTTATTATAGATGGTACAAAGTTGGTATGTGTGGTAGATGAGAAATTTGTCTCATATCATACCTTCATTGTTGTTTTAAATGTTGTTTTGACTGTGTTACATGCAATGGGAATGTAAAGAGAAATGAGTAGTAACACTTTTGCCTTGGTTGATTCTGTATTGACTGGTTGTTAGCTGAGTGTGAGCTGCGTGCCAGTGTGTTCATTCATCTCCCTTTCGTATGTGAGTTAAGAAGACATATTTACTGTTACAGTTCATGTTTTTCAACGGTTTAAACAGAAAAGAAGGTAACTTAGTTTGGACACTGAGTGCAGCATTTGAAATGACCTGACACTTAAAGTTACTCCCTTTAGCTAGATGCTGAAGTACAGTGACCACAGCCTAAAGACATCTCCACTCATTACGTTGCTGTGCCGAACAAACCCAAAATAAAAACAAAACAATACAACGCTATGATGATGCTATAAATTATGCATGCTTTTGCCTCTCTGTATGCGATAAGCCCAGGCAACTGATACACCATTAAGATTGTCTTTCATGTGTTACTGTTCAGACTAAAAATCAGTCTAATGTTTGGCATGCGATGTGAAATAATAACTCCTGTCAAATTTCTTAAACCAGAAGTAGCAAGCCTATTTGAAAAATTTAAAGAGTAGACAGTATGGTATGATGCCAGTCTGTCTCTCAGTCTGTCCCATCAAAATAAAGTACCACCCCCACCTGTGGATTCTCAGCAGAGCTGAAGATTTTTTTTTTACTGTGTATTCTGAAAATCAGAACAAATAAACTGCAGAAAATAGTTTATATGAGAGCTAAAATAAATTTGAAAAAGTACAAACCTACTTTTTTTCCTATTTTATTTTGTCCATCTAATCATACAAAACTCAACAAGTGACTTGTTACGAGTCTAGCCTCCTGTTTATTTGATGCTTTGCTATCCAAGACATCTCAGTTTGACTTTTCTGGCAAATTTGATGTACCCTGAAACTTCATCTTGTATGTAATTTCTCTCTGACATGTTTTACCCTAAAGAATTTATAATTATAAAACCATGAATGAATATAAAATCAAGTTTCTATATAATTATAAAAACCCGTTCACAGGTGAAACTTGGATGTTGGACAAATGATGTCTTAATAATGCATAAATACACATGTCCCTATAGTACAGCTACAGCACATGGTTTGGCCTTATTGTGCTTAAATCTACAAACCCTTCCCTTAAACTTTTCCTTCTTGTTTTCCTTAAAACCAACAGTGTGTGAAATGCCGGGATAGGCTGCAAGAAGGAGACGGTATTCACTTTTAGGACTTCCTGAGCTTTTACAGGTCCAATTGACTGCACAAAGTCGCACAGTGGTGAGGCTAGCCTTCAGTGTATCTGATGCTGCATGTGACAAAATGGGTGAGAGTACCACTTGTCCATATTCTTAGTTAACATTCTTGTTTTGATTTAACCATATTTCATGTGTAGTCTGCAATAAACAAACCCTGGATAGTAGATGTTTGCCTATCTTTTGCACTTTTGCAGATTATATAACATCACATCTTGGTTTAAATCAATTTTTGACAAGTTTGTTAAGTTAACATGTTATTTAGTTCAACTGTTAATTCGTCTTGTTTAAACTCACCTTACCTACCTGTGTTCCAGGAACAAAAGGAGGAAGGCTTTACTTCCTGTATTTATACTGTAGCTTACTGGTTAATCTGAGGTCACAGGAAGAGACCAGGAGGAGAAGGGGGAGAATCCTTGTAATTTAATAAAGTTGATTTTAGAGTGTTAGTAGGGAAATTGATTTGTTGTAATATGTATTGACTATACCTTAGAGTTTTATTGCTAGGAAGAGTAGCAGTACAGGTTGGAGTATAGAAGAGTTTGACTTACCTACCTTAAACGATTAGTACAGGGGTGAATGAACTATTTAAACAGATGAACGCAGGTGTTCAGGGAGGAAGGATCAGGTCAGTGTAGCTGTGTGCAGTTTGACCTTAATTTCCGTCGATTTAAGTTCAGTTATGTTTATTTGAACTGAGTTAATTATGGAGTTGAGTTTTTTTATTTATTTGTGTAAATATTGGTCACAAAATGGTGAATAAATCACTTGCTCACTGGACAGTATCTGTCTCCTGCACTTCTTTGGCTGCTTAAGTCAAGTCCTACCACACTGCACTATCATATAAATATTTGAAAAATTCTTTTTTTTTTACATTTTGAGAGCTCGAAATTATGTTTGGGGTTTTTTTTTCTAGTGCTTTCAACACTATCGCAGACATAAATTTGAAAGACAAGCTGGAGTGCATCTCACCACATGGATCCTGGACTATCTTACCAACCGCCCTCAGTATGTAAGGATCCAGACCGTGGATTACCCTTCTACAAGTCGTGAGCTGTCACGATTTATCTTCTACTCCAGGAGCTGCTTTGCGGCTAAATTGTTAAATCATCGTTGGATATGCCCTGTTGGCCCTCATACCTATCCTACCTGCCCAGTGGCCTATCACTCTGCTCGGTCTTGGATTACACCGCCTGGCCGCGGTGTTCAACACAGCAATCTAAACACCCTGCGACGGGCTACCGCTAATGACCTAGCTCCTCGGACTCGGATGGCTTTATTTAATGTTAGGTCTCTTTCAAATAAGGCCTTTCTCTTAAATGACTTTTTCCTTACCACGGGACTGGATGTTCTATTTCTGACGGAGACATGGACTTCTCCGGGTGAGTTTATCCCCTTTTCTGAGCTTCTCCCTCCTGACTGTGCCTTCTTTAGCTCACCAAGGCTCACTGGTAGAGGTGGTGGCCTAGCCTCGGTTTTTAAAAACAAACATGAAGCACGGCTGCTACCCTCCCCAACCTATTCTAGCTTTGAAGCCCAGTTATTGGAATTGACTGGCCCTCGGACTACTCTGTGTGTTGTGGTTTATCGTCCGCCTAAATACCACAAGATGTTTATTTCTGAATTTGCTGACTTCTTGGGATCCATTCTTTTTAAATATGGTTCTGTTATTATTTCTGGTGATTTTAACATTCATGTCTGTTGTATGGATGACAAATTGGCCAACGATTTTCTAGCACTAACTGCTTCTTTTAATCTTACCCAATGGGTGAATGAGCCTACCCATGTTAAGGGCCACACCCTTGATTTGGTTTTTTCATACGATGTGGATATATGTATTAAGGAAATTAGAAACACTGGACTTTCCGACCATTCTCCGGTTATTTTCGATCTTGACCTTGGCAACACCGGATCACGCTTTGAGGCTCCTCTTTGTCCTACGCGTACTGTGAATGCCGATACTCTGTTGAAATTTTCTAATTCTTTTGTGAACTTTTCATTTACTACGTCAGACTGTCTTACCCCACATACACTTGAGAATTTCGCCAATACTCTATTAACTACATGTTCCTCTATCCTTGACATTGTAGCACCGATCAGAATGAAACGCCCCAGAACCTACTCACAATGTTGGTTAAATGATTCTGTTCGTGCCTTACGACGTATGTGTCGACGGGATGAGAGGAGGTGGAGGAAGGATAATCTCCACTTTATGCGTTAGCCGCTCGAAGTTTCAATCAGCTGCCAGAATGGCTAAAGCTGCTTTCCTATCTAAAATTATCACCACCAATGGAAACAACCCTCGAATTTTATTCAAAATTTTCAACTCTGTGGTAAACCCCTGCCCCTCTATGCCTCTGCCATGCTCCCCGGGCCTTTGTGAAAAATTTTCAAGTTATTTTTTGGATAAAGTCGCATCTCTTAAATCTACCCTCCCTTTGGTGACCGACCGTATGCCCACCCCCGATTGTTCCACTACTTTTTGTCAATTTGAACCCGTTTCTCTCTCTACTCTGAAGCATCTAATTGAGAAACTCAATAATACTAATCTTGTACATGATGTTCTTCCATCCCGTATAGTCAAGGATTGTTTTAGTACAATTGGACCTTGTCTTTTGTCCATATTGAACTCCTCCTTGCTGTCCGGCTATGTACCATCAGCTCTTAAACATGCCATAATCCAACCTGTTCTAAAAAAAAGTAATCTCGATCAAAATGATTATGCCAATTATAGGCCGATTTCCAAACTTCCCTTTGTGGCTAAAATTCTTGAGAAGGTAGTTCTGCTTCAACTTCAGACCTACCTGGATGAGAATAACATTAATGATAAATATCAATCGGCCTTTAAACAACACCATAGCACTGAATCAGCACTGCTTCGAGTTTTTAACGACCTTTTACTAATGGCTGACAATGGACGCCCCTCTGTCCTAGTGCTATTGGATCTTTCATCGGCATTTGACATGGTTGACCATAACATACTATTGGCGAGACTAGAGCACACTGTAGGCATCAAGGGCACTGCCTTGGATTGGTTTAAATCTTACCTCTCCGATCGGCTCTCTTCGGTTCACTTGGCTACCTCCTCCTCCTCCGCTGTACCTGTTTGCTGTGGTGTTCCCCAGGGATCTGTGCTAGGCCCTACCCTGTTCTCACTGTATATGCTTCCTTTAAGTGTCATTTTGGAGAAATACCACATTGCCTTTCACTATTATGCCGATGACATCCAGATCTATTTTGAGCTGAATGATGATCTAGCTATGTCCGTGAGTAACTTTCGAGAGTGCATGTGTGAGGTCAAGCAATGGCTTCTGGCAAATTTTCTTATCCTTAACGATAAGAAAACTGAAATTATGATCTTTGGCAGTGACGCTCTTCGTGCCAAACTTCATGATGCTTTTGGTTTTCTCACTAGTTCTTTCCCTGACACTGTTAGGAATCTGGGTGTGCTACTTGACAGCTCATTTAAACTTGACAAACAAGTATCTGCTGTCGTCAGATCTAGTTTCTACCAACTTCGCCTTATTTCCAGGGCCAAACATTACATCCTGCACAATGACTTGGAAAAGCTTATCCATGCCTTTGTTACGTCACGACTAGATTACTGTAATTCACTTTATTATGGTCTCCACTCTACCCTTTTACATAGATTACAGACAGTCCAGAATGCCGCTGCACACATTCTAACTAAAACTAGGAAGTTTGCTCACATCACTCCCGTCCTTGCTGATCTGCACTGGTTGCCTGTGAAATTTCGTATTCAATTTAAAATTCTGTTGTTTACTTTTAAAATTACTAATAACACAGGGCCAAGTTATCTTAAGGAACTCTTAAATTCATATCTTCCTACGAGGGCCTTAAGATCTTCCTCACAGTCATTGTTGGTTCAGCCCAGATCTCGCTTGAAGTCTAGAGGTGATCGAGCGTTCGCTCTAGCTGCACCTGAGCTGTGGAACAGTCTCCCGATTGGCATCCGGGCGTCTGATTCTATTCAATCTTTTAAATCACGGCTTAAAACATATCTGTTTGAACTTGCTTTTTCTACCAGTTAAATTCTCGCCTTGCTTCTAGTGTGTTGTTCTAATGTTCTAATGTGTCTGGTTGTTTTGCGTTGTCCTGTGCTGTCAATGTTTTCCATCACTGTGTTTGATGGTTCAGCTTTACAGCTTTACTCTGCTATAGCGCTGTGCTATAGTTTATTCTTATTAGTGGTTTTTTTTACCTGTGAACATAATCTCACACTTATATGACTCTGACGTTATAGTCTTAATTATTTTATTATTTTATTGTTGCGTTGCCTATGTCCTCTATCACTGTGTATGATGGTACAGTTCTCTTTGCTACAGCTGTGTGCTATTGACTGTTCCTATTAGTGGTTTTTACCTGTGAACATAATCCCACACCTATATGATTCTGATGTTTTAGTGTAAATCATTTTATTGTTTTATTGTTTCATGTAAAGCACTTTGGCATGCCCCTGGCTTTTAATGTGCTCTATAAATAAAGATTGTTGTTGTTGTTGTGTGTCTAGTAGAGTAGTTGTGCCTGCAGCAGACACTCCACAGGGAGTGTCTGCTGCAGGCACAAACATTCTCTACCTACACCACTGAACCTAGGTGTTCACATGACTTGACTGGACACACCCTCTTGACCCAGTGGAGGTAGCCAGTTATAGGGGAATGGTGGTCAAACTGTCATCCCTGCTGGAGAACACCTCCCACCCCCAGACAGATCACCCGGACAGCACTGAGCAGTTCCTTCAGTGACAGGTTGCTGCACTGAGCAGTGAATGTACAGATGTGAAAACACACCACATATGCACAGACTGTGGTCTGTACATATCTTAGTGTGCAGTACACAATACCTGCAGCTAATAACAGCCAACCACTGCATTGTGACACGATCTGTTTTCCTGCTACTAGTAAACCGTATCATTTTATCATATACACAAAAACACATTTAATGTTTATGTACATATATTTAAATTATATTTCTTCTACCCTGTATAGTGTATATTTTCTTCTATTTTTGCAATATATTATTGTTGTTAGGTAAGTTGCATCTATTTATTCCTGTCTACTTTGCTGTTGTAACAACTTCCCCATGTCTTGGGTTAATGAAGGCTATCTTCTATCTCATCTTGTCCCTGATAAATTAGTATCACTGGGTTTGATACTGTTGACTGAGCCAGATGAGTTATTTTGAGGCATAACACTGGGGTGTCTTTTCATTTTTATCTGACACGTTTTAGCCTGAAACATTGATCATAATGCTAAAAATCATCCACGGGGAACTGAAACAACAACACTGGGTAAAAAATAACTGTTAAAATATATATCCACAATTCTAAAAGAAAATATAAAAATTATGACCCACTGTAAAATGTAAATAGTATTAGAATTAAATCATTTGCAAATCTCATAAACCCATAGTTTATTCACATTGAACAGATATCAAATGTTTAAAATGAGAAAACGTATCTTTGTAAGAAAAAAAAAGTCATGTTGAGTTTGACAATAATTCAATTTAATTTTATTTATATATCAGTTTTATATTTTCTTTTTTGGCTTCCTTAAAGCCAACTGAAATGTCTGCTAACAGTTCCAGCCTTGAAGAACACACCCTAAACCTACCTGTTTGTACCTGCTGTTTCAGGCTTCCTGCCTGGCCTGGTCCCAGGTTACTTTGGAACACTGTTAATCTAGTGAAAACAACTCTACTCTAAATAAACAAACATACAACCTAAATTCAACATGCACTCTAAAGAGCATTCCAGGAAGTCTTTAGCGAGCATGATTGTTCTAAACTGAAAATCCTGTGTGTGAAGAGAAATAGGTTATGATGCACACAACAGTGGGGATTACAAATCCCAGAGATCCCACAATCAGGAAGCAGACTGGTACAGTTTTTTTTATTAGCGGGCTTGGTGAAGTCATGTGCACAGGCGAGTTTAGATCCATATAGTATCATCCTTAAAAAGAAGTATAGAGATATACAGAGAAAGCAGATGTCAGAGCAATTCCTAATATTTTACTTCCTGATTACAAGGGGTCACGACAGCAGGTAACCCCACATGTGGCGACTAAATTTAAAATTTAAATTTAAAAAACAAAACAAACTTCTGATTAGAAACGGTTTATTATGAATAGTACAGATCCCACATATTTATCTGATCAACCTAAATGGTGGCACTTTAATATTACTGCATTAATATTACTGCAGTTGATGATGATAACCCTTTATTTCAGACATATAAAAGTTCAACCAAAGACATGCAAACATGAAACACATTGTTAAGTCTAATTGTTGAATGTCGCCATTGTGTTTCTTAAATTTGTATAGTCTTAGTTTAAGCAGTAGGATCAAAGCCATTCCTTTGATCCTCACCACCTCTCCAGCCACTCTGTGCTGGGGGAGGTTTTATTGTAGATACATCCTAACTTGAAGATCTGTTTGATGTTTGGTAGAGCTTCCTACCCTTTGTATGGTTTCACTGTGTTATCTTTGGTAAACCATACATTGGGTGTGGGGGAAGACTACCCTCTTTATGACCAAGGATGTTGTTCCTGCTTTTAGGTTTTATGACCCTTTGACCAACACACACACACACACATTCTCACATAACACACACACATTCTCACACACACACACACACTCAGTGTATACATTTACATACAGTGCCTTGTCTTTGTAACCAAAGGGGGGTTGCAAGGGGAGGTGTTTTGTAAACTATTGTTTGAAGTTTGTCAATAAAAGGCAGCGAGAGGAGGCCACCAGGGTGGTCATTTCAACGTGCTGGTCACAGACGAGAGGCCTCCCTTGCGCAAGAAATCGATCGAACACTGTTGCCTTGCTTTTCTTTCATGGGAATAAGTCTTGGATACAGCGGGGTCTGAGTTTAGACCCAACATTTATTTGGTCCTTCGAGCCGGATCCTAACACATTGCATCCACCGAGGAGAGGGAGAGGACGCCACCGCAACGTCTGGGATGATTGACGTAAAGCCCTGGTGTTTTTGGCTTGCCACCAGGCCGGGAAGTTTGCGCCTGACCTCCCCTCGGGATGGATGACGATTGACGGGATCCAGAGACTCTTCCCATGAACGTAAACAAACAGTGAGTACAGAAGGCCTTAGAGAGCGTCTCTATAACCGCGTGAATGAATGTGGGATCCTAGAAACGCGTCACCGTGATTCTGCGTGAAACGTTTGAGTCCCGGGGAGCGCTGGTCACGAGAGCGCACGTGGACCCAAAACAATAGAGAGCGGCTACGGGCTGTGCGTTAAACGTGAGTCCGGGAGCGCGCTAGCCGCGTGAGAGAGACGCAGGCTTCTCCGCCGTTTGGGGCGTAGAGAGTTCTCCGCCATTTGGGGCGTGGAGAGAACCTAGGTTCAGAGTCCGGAATCTCCGCCATTTGGGGCGTTGGAGAGTGTCCGAAGGTTGAATTCTCCGCCATATGGGGCGTTTGAGAGTTTTCAACAGAGAGCGCTAGCTGTGCGTGCAGACGCAAGCGATAGGCCTATGTTGTGTGTGTGTGCGGGCCAGACGTGGTCTGCGTGAGTGTGGCTGATTGTTGTCTTGTAATGGAGAATAAAATGTGTAAGTCTGCCTTAGAAGGAGATGTAAAATTTATGCAGAAAGTTTTACCAGGCAGCACGCAGTATGTAGGTTGTTGGTATAAGAAATGTGGATTTGAAGGGACATTAGTGGAAGTTAAGTGTAAAATGCTAGTAGAAAGAATATCTGTAAGTGTAGCAGGTAAAACAGGTAAAGCGAAGCAGAGGAAGGAATTGCAGTTAGCAGTTGCTAAGTTGTGGCTGGAGCAGGCTCAGAGGAGGAGAGAAGCACAGAATGTTAAAAGAGCAATATTGCAAGCAGTAGTTGTGAAACCTGAGGATGAAACTACAGCTCAATCCACTGCAACTACTCTAGAACAACACCGTAGAAAAGCATTAGGAAGAGCAAGAATGTTAGCAGAAAGTAGAGTCAGAGAAGAGCGTGAGAGAGCAGAGGTAGAAGTGGAGGAGAGATTAGAGGCATATTAGGAGCAGCATTGAGTCCAAGACAGACTAGGCAAGAGAGGAGACAGAAAAGATGAAGAAAGTTTTTCTCCTGATCAATTCCGCGAGTGTGAGAGTGTCTGACGTCATGGTGTGTGTGAAAGGTATCCAGCTGGGGCAGACGTGATTCTGCAGGTCACCTGCCCAGTGGACAAAAAGAAATAAAATAGTTGTGTGGATGAATGATGGCACGAAGAGTGTTTGGTGTTTCTCAGTCTGAAACAGCTGTAATGCTATTTTCTGTTTTGGAGAAAAGTACAGTTAAAGAAAAAAAACAGAGAGAGATGTGTGTTGTTTTAAGCAGTGATGAGAATAATGGAAGTGTGGTGAGAGATGAACACAAAAACATACTGAAAATGCATTAACTATACTAACCCCACATGCATATACACATACAATGATACTCATGAGACCAGACAGCATCTTAAGCATGAGATTCTGTTTGTCATCTTGTCCAAGTCACTAGTAAGATGAAAGTGATACATAGACTAGTGGACTGAATATTATAGGAGGACAGATGGTTGCATCATAGAGGAGGAAACAGAATGCTGATGAGAGGTCTTGAATGAGTGAGTTGAGTGAGCTGATTGTGAGTTTCTGGTGTGTGAAGAAGTTTTACCATGGCACACATTTAGTTACATGAGAACTAAAACTTATTATGTGCTAAGACAACAGGGTTATGCTGTATGTTGTGTGTATGGCTGATTGGATGAATGTTTGAGATTAAACTGGCTGTTTGATTTGTCTTTTATTACTAAAGTTGAACCTGCCAATTGGGTTGTTACGATTTATCCCCCTGGCATGAAGAACACGTGTCATGATTTAAACAAGGCCTATCTTTCCTTTATTTTCTTTGATTTCTTTTATTTTCTTTCTTTTATTTTGTTACTTTCATGGTGCACTGAAAGTTTTGTTTGATTATCTCTGTTGAGCAGATCTGCACGATTAGAATCGAAGCGTCGTCGAGAAAACTGTTGCAAAGTGAGCTTCTCCAAAATTAAAATGGGCTCTTATTTGGGACAATCAGGAAACAAGTTCCTGTCCAAAAGGATTCAACGAGGAAATCCAGTCTAAATTATTTTTCTTTTTGAAATGACGTTGTTTTGCTGAGCGTGGAAACGGATGCGACGATAATTTCCACAATTAGCTAAAGAAGGAATCACTGAGTGAATGAGTAAGAATTTTAAAATAAATGGGGAACTGACTGACTGACTTAACACCATTGTGTGAAGTCAACCCCCGCTTGACAAAGGTGTGGATGTATCTCTGTGTGTGTCTCTGTTACAGGAGCAGAAAGATGATAGCAACATCTGAGGTTGCGTGATGGTTTAACCTTTTAAATGCCATTTTTATGTTTGTGAATCTATCAGAGGTGTGTTATTCATGGGCTTGTGGTACTCACAGAAGTTACTGTGAGAAAGTGTGTACACACCTGCGCAGCGCTAACATTTGCATTTTTTCTTACAGCATTGCAGTTTTTCATGTGATTTGATGATGTGGTTTTTAGCAGAACAACTGGTGGATGTTTGTTTCTTTATTTCAGGTTTTGTTTTCTTTAAGAGTGCATGTAGCATTCAGCAGAAGTGGACAAGTGACATGAGTAAAACAAATAAGAGATTACGATATTTATGGAATAGTTTATTATGGGCTCATTTGCTGGCCACTTTTGGACCCATAATAATATATGAGTGGAGTGACTTTGCTTAAGGGAAGTCACCGATTACATTAATGTTAACTGAGCACATGGGATGATCCATGTTTGAGGCGAATTATGGTAACAATAGTGATTTAATGATTTGAGAAAACCTGCACATGACACTTGTCTTGCTGATGCTGAATGCTTGTTACCCTTGTGATATACTTGTTTATAAGTGTGAAGTTTGATTTTACTTCCAGATCTTGTTTTCCAGGCCATGATGGTGAGTATGCAGGCTCCTGGTGGAGCCAGTTTTTAAGGCAGGGATCCAGGTTTGGTGAGTTGACGCATGAGAGTGTCCATGCGTCAAGAGGTGGGGTCCAGAAGTAACATTAAACAATGTTTACTATTATTGTTGCAGTGATTTGTGTGATTAGCTGTTTATTTACAAGTATTAAACCTATGCAAGTGGTGCATCCATGTTCAGATGAGGCTTTGATGGCCTATAAGTGAAGTTCACTGATTACAATGTGGAATAACATTGAGATGTTAAATAATTTGGAATAAATTATGGGAAAAAGTAGAAGTTTAATGAGTTTAGAATAAACCCGCAATGATACTTGTCTCTGTGATGCTGAATACTTTATTACTCTTATGATCTACAGTTGGTTGCAAATGTGAAGTTGTTTAAATTTAAGACTTTGTCTTCTGTGATACAGGAGCTGGGAGTTAAACAAGCTGAACATTTAAGTGCTGATTAATGTTCTTACACAGGGTTACAGCTTGGAGTGAAGCTGCTCCAAGGGACAAACCCTGGAGATTGTTTTAGGGAGACTGTGCAACACTCTTGTACATGTCTCATTGGGGAGTTGACACATGGCGAAAGCCGTGTGGCGAGAGGAGTGTCATTTTTTCAATTTGTAGATGTCGTGAGATGCCATGATGAGAAGGAGTGACTGAGAGGATCGCCCACAAAATGGAACCTGAGGGAGCGTGCCAAGCTCCAAAAAGTGACAGCGCAGAGGAGGTCCAGCGATGGACTTGTGGTTCTGTGAACAGCACAAATGCAAGGTGACTGTAAAATAACTAACAGCACTTTTTCCACAAGTGAAGCCAGTAACTTACTATCCTAAAAGATTAGCTCTAGTTGCTCATGCTTTACCTCCATGCGTGAGATCAGTATGTGCAGCAGCTTAAGCTGTACAATGTTTCAATAGTTTATTTCACCTTTTGCAATTGTTAGTTCCACACGAGGTAGATGTCTACTACTGCAGACTAAACTTACATTTCTGTCACCTACAAGACACTTGTCTTTAATGTTACTGTTACTCTCACAACCACACATATTACCATAAAGTGGTGCAGAATTCTGAATCTGTCCAACCCTTTTTGCCAACGGAGGAGGGCACTTCTCATGAGTGTAGAGAGCGCGAGGAGAAGAAGTGTAAGCTGAGGGATGACTTAATAGATGTGCCACTCGTTGAGGGAAAGGTTTGGTTTGTTGATGATTTGAGTTTTACAACAGCAGAGGGACAGACTAGAACACGTTTTACTGTAGCTGACAGTGAGAGAGAGTTATCTATGTAGGACAACTAGCATGTTTCATGTTTGCTTGAGCAGCAGAGATGCTAGCTTTAACGGAAGCGTGTAAAGCTGTAGAGAGACAATATACACTGATAGGCAGTATACATTTGCTACTGTACATTTCTTTGTAGTGCAGTGAGTGAGACGAGGTATGACAACCTCAACAGGGAAACCTGCAGAACACACCAAACTCTTGCAAAATCTGCTGGAGGCAGCGTTATTAACCAGTGGAATTGCCGTTTGTAAATGTGCAGCACACATGTGAGGGAAAGATCCGGTTGCATTAGGGAAAGTTTTTGCAGATAAGATCGCAAAAGAGGCAGCTTTAGTTAAACATGGTGTTAACCTTTTATCAGTACAGCATTAGCAGACATGCAGGCCCACTCACCTACTGCAGGACAATAGTTGTGACTTACAGAGGGAGCAAGCTTGCAGGATGATTTTTTATCTGTGTGATAAACCAGTACTGCCTAATAATTTGTATAAGACTGCTGCTATTTTGAGCCATTGGCTATACCATGTCTCAAACAGGAGGGAGATGAGCAGTCGTTATACTCACTCTAGGATTATTAAATCCTTTTAAAAAAAAACTTTTTTGCAGAGAGAACTAATGGAACAGTAAAGTTAGGATTTAGGAAGACAGGCAGGACATGGTTAGACTGTATAGAATAAGTACACGAGGATTACTCCAACAGAGAATGGTCTGACTCTTTGAGATTACACATGTTAGAGGATTTAGAGTTAGAGTTAGAGTTCCAGTCTTCTGTAGTGATGATAGAAAAGCAGAAGAGAGAGCATATTAGCAGATTAGATGCTTGAAAATGTTTAAAAGTAAAGTAGTCATGAGAACAAATGATCTGCCAGATGATTCTGTTTCTTCGCAGGAGCAGAGCCTGAAGTCTGGAGATTGGATGATGATAAGGCCATGGAGAGGAAGTGCTGGTCCAGTCCATGGTGGGAAGGTCCATATCGGATGCTGCTGACGACGACCACAGCAGTGAAGATTGCTGGAAGGAACACTTGGATATATCAAGCGCACTGCAAGAAGGTGACACACATCCAGGCCAGCTCGGAGTAAGTGGCAGGAAGACCGGGAACAAAGGGGGGGGGAAAGCCTCCAGGGCCCCTCGTCTCAATCCGGTGAAGAAACCAACTGAGCCACAGGTACTCATCAGAATGGCTGGGAATGTGCTGTGCATCTTCTTGTGCCTGTGGACCCTGAGTGGGATGACAGGAGCGCATTGGGACAGAGCAAATCACACCCAGTACCCGCATGGGTTTTCAACCAACTACTGGTGGCAGTTTAAGAACACAACCGGATAGCATCACTTGGAGCGAGACAGTTTGTTTGGTTGCTTTAGCAACACATCCAGGAACACTGCCAACTTTTCAACTGCTCTGAACCTGAATGGAAGGTTGATTCACCAGTAGCTGGGAAGGTGAACTGCTCTGGTGAGACAGACCTGCTCGTCTGACTCAAAGAATATGACTTGTTGCAGGACATTATACAGTTAAACGAACTGGAAACAGGCCAATTGCCTATGTGTACGAAGGACAATGGATTAGCCCAAGTTGGAGATTAACCATGGAACATGGCAACATCACCTATTCTTTTGTCTTCTGCAAGAAGGATGTAAACAGAGAAGCCTTTTGTCTACATTTACATCATGAACACTTGAGGTTTTGAGCCAAGAAGATCAAAACAGCTTGATCCAATTTCCTTTACAAAGCTTTTTCTGTGGTGACAACAGGACAGGAGAAGAGTTGTAAATGCAGATAATTCACAAGTTGACTCTAACCCCCACAGGATGCCTACAGTGAGAAGATTTGGGGGGTTGATAGGAGTCATAAAGAAGGGTGTTGACTTGCTGCAGCTTTGAAGTTAGCTGAGAGCCACATGGACAAACAATAAAGTCAACTGATGCGTTTAAATACCTATGTCTGTATACAGTTGGATTGTAGTGACATATGATTTTTGAGAATGATGATTCTTCTTGTTTGACCTTTGACATTCAGTTGTTTACTTGAAGAAATACATAATGAATTGCACGACAGGAGTAGATCCGCCACAAGGCTGGATAGCTTGGTTACCGTCTGGTCCTTGGTGGCATCTTCTTTTGAAAACATTAATTCCTGTTTTTGAACTGTTGATACTGATTTGCTTATGTATAGGATGTAGTTTACTGTGCATGAATGAAATCTACACTGACACTGTCTAAACAAAGGGTGCATAAGTTGAAATTTAAGTATACAATGACAAAAAGGAGGGAAATGTTAAGTCTAATTGTTGAATGTCGCCATTGTGTTTCTTAAATTTGTATAGTCTTAGTTTAAGCAGTAGGATCAAAGCCATTCCTTTGATCCTGACCACCTCTCCAGCCACTCTGTGCTGGGGGAGGTTTTATTGTAGATACATCCTAACTTGAAGATCTGTTTGATGTTTGGTAGAGCTTCCTACCCTTTGTATGGTTTCACTGTGTTATCTTTGGTAAACCATACATTGGGTGTGGGGGAAGACTACCCTCTTTATGACCAAGGATGTTGTTCCTGCTTTTAGGTTTTATGACCCTTTGACCAACACACACACACACACATTCTCACATAACACACACACATTCTCACACACACACACACACTCAGTGTATACATTTACATACAGTGCCTTGTCTTTGTAACCAAAGGGGGGTTGCAAGGGGAGGTGTTTTGTAAACTATTGTTTGAAGTTTGTCAATAAAAGGCAGCGAGAGGAGGCCACCAGGGTGGTCATTTCAACGTGCTGGTCACAGACGAGAGGCCTCCCTTGCGCAAGAAATCGATCGAACACTGTTGCCTTGCTTTTCTTTCATGGGAATAAGTCTTGGATACAGCGGGGTCTGAGTTTAGACCCAACACACATAAAGGTTGAGGGAAACTTAAATACAGGGGAAGAAGACACAAGGGGAATCTAATAAAGAAATGAACTTGGCTAACTTAATGAACTTAAACATAAACATCAAAATAAACTAAAACTTAAACGCTGGGTCAACAGACCCAGGAATGTGACATTCTGTTGATTTACCTTATCCATCATTACCTCCACTTCCCCTCAGCACTGGCATACGCTTGACACAAAGAAAAAAAAAGAAAGGAAAATCGATGTATAAATGTAGATATAATGATAAATATAATTCAGATCAAAATCAGCAAATGGAACTATGAGGGAGGATGTTTGAGGCTTATTTTTTATATGCAGTGGAAAAATCTTGTTTATTTTTACGATATGTCCTAGATTTGGATCAGTTTTTAACATATACCAGTTCAAAGGTTTTTTACTTAATCTGCACTAACTGGTCTAGATAATTAAAAATAAATATTCACATCTTAAAAGATACAAGTAGAATTTATTGAACACATAAAAACACATCTCACCCGGGTAAGCCTGACTGCTCCTGAACCATCATGAGTTCTCCTATTGAGGATTGGTGTCAGTGTCCCTTTTGGCATCTGTGACTGATCATGTGTGTCTATGAAACAAAGATTTAAAGCTGTTTCTGTTGAGATAGCCGTGGAAGGTATTCAGTTCATTCTGATCATGAAGAATGATATGCCCAGAACTCTAAACGCTCCTGCTAGCTACGTGCTCATGTTCACAGCTTCTGAAATTTCATGACAAATCACTGATGTTATTTTATAACTTTAACAGCTAAGAGTCATTTAAAATATCAGCTCAGAGGAGTAGTATTTTCTTATTTTGGCTTCTGAGGCTTGATTGAAAAGAACCCCCTCTGGTGGAGATGTTTTTTCCAGACCTCCTGAATCTCCATGAAGAAGTTGCTGACTGAGTGATATCTCTGCGCTGTGTAATGCTCTTACACTTGACCATGTTGGATAGTCGTTTCTGGCACTGGGAGGATCCAAAGTAGTAGAGCAGGGGATCCAGGAGGCAGTTCAGACTTCCCAAACACAGAAACACCAGATAGAGTGCGTAAGAGCCATCAGGTGCCTTCTGGCTCTTCTCGGTGTTAAACTGCAGGTAGTGTGCAAGCAGCAGACAGTTTGTGGGCATGAAACACAGTAAAAATATCACCAGCACAGTCAATGTCATCACCATTGCTCTTCTTCTCCTCTGTGATGTTCCTGGAACATCATGTTGGACTCTGCTCAATGACCAGATTATCTGAGCGTAGGACACCACTGTGATGAGCAGAGGCAGGAAGAAGAGGACACAGCAGATGGTGAGGAAGTATGTCTTTAACCAGGCGATCTTATCTGTAGAGTGGACATCATGGCAGGTGGTGATGTTCAACTCACTGACGTAAAATGTCTGGTGGATGGTAAAAAGGGGAATCGAGCCAGCGAAGGATAGCATCCACATGATTATGCAGGCTATGACTGCAGCCTGTGGGCTCCTCCAAGTAAGAGATGCTATAGGGTAAGCTACAGCAAGTAGACGGTCCACACTGATGCAAGCTATGAGAAGAACAGAACAATACATGTTCCAGTAAAAGGCAGCAGTGACCACGCTGCACATCGACGGGCCAAATTTCCAGTTATTGCCTTCAAAGTGGTAGGAGATCTTGAAGGGGAGCATCAGTGCAAAGAGCAGATCAGCTAAGGCCAGGTTCACCATATAGATTGCAGCTGGCTTCTTGGGACGGATCCCCCAAGCAAAGACAATCACGGCACAGAAGTTAATTGGCACACTGATGGAGCAGACCAGCGTGTAGAAGAAAGGTAAAAGGATGATGGACACAGTGCCAGTTAGAAACTTCAGTGCCTCTTCTGAAAGTCCAAAAGATGTTTTATTTGATGAATTATGTGGTGAATTATTATTAACAAAAATAAAAACTGCTCCAGATGCTCCATGCGCTCCTGTTTTAAAAACAAAATAGACTTGTCAGTGAATTCTAAAAAACAGAAATCAAAGGTTATTTGCTGGATATAAAACTATGATGGTAACATTTTCTTAGAGTTTACAAATCAGAAACAGACGCAGTTTTAAATCTGTTTGTCCGCTGAATTTACTTTTTAAACAAAAGAATTAAAACACATCCAAAGTCTTCTCTTGTCTAGTTTTGCCCTAAAACTTGCACAAAGCTCAGCGACTGGGATGGTTTGCCAATTAAAGGTCTCTCATCTCAGTTGCAAGCAACTGCAACCAACAAATAAAGCTTATCCATCCATCCATCCATCCATCCAAAATAACATTGATGAGGCTAGTCTTCGGATGCTGCTGTTTGGTCACAACAACTCAGTCTGACCTTTACGTGTGCACAAATTTGACAGACCCAAGAACATTATCTCAAATATATTTTAAAAGGAAATGCATATCACAGTTTCAATTTCTGAACATGGTGAATATAATCTGATGTAAAATTTGTGTATACCTTTCAACACTAATGTTCCTCTTCAGATGTGCAAGCTGCCAGTGCCATAGCCATCAGTGCAAGACTATACATGCAGGCTTTTGAACTAAGGGCTGATAACATGCCTGATGTTTGCTTTCCTTTTTAGTCTGTACCAAGGTCATTATAGTTAACTAAAGCTAAACTAAAACTAAACATGGATGTGAAAAAAAAAGCATTTTAAATAATTACGATGAAATAAAAACTACAAATTTGAACAATTATGTGAAGTTGGAAACTAAAATAAAACTAAAACTAAGGTAAAATATGGATGAAACATCTTTGCTTTCTGACATATGCCCTCCATCCAATAATTATAATTTAAAAAACTATAACAAACACCGAAAGCCATTCAAAATGAACTAAAACTTAACATAAAAAATTGAAACTAAAACAAAAATAATCCCCCTCTCGACACTAACTGACACTAAACAAAACGGGAAATCTTTAAAAAAATCATTAGAAAATATAAAAATATAACTCTTGTCTGGAGAATGCAGTATTTTGTTTTTTTTAAAAAAGATTTTGAAAGCTTGAATCGTCTCACCACAAAACAGTTTTGTCCATTTTAAAATCTAACATTGTTCTTGAAATAGTACACTTTTTTATGTCAGGATTTCTATTGAAAATTATTGCATTCACCAAAACATTTTTTGAATTAGTCTTGTATTTGTTCTAACACAGATAACAATAAGTAATTTATTTGGATTTTATGAGTAGAGACCAACCAATTCAAGACATCACAGTATTTTCAAACTTACCTGAAGTGTTCGCGGCAGAAATACAGCAGAAACAAAACAGAAGTAACAACAACTGTGTTAAAGCCATGTTTGCTTCTCTCTTTCTTTCCTTTTTGGCATCCTTTAATTCAACAGTGTCTTAAATGTCTGTTTTAGAGAACAAGAAGAACAAGAACATGCCCTTAATGTACTTGTTTGTACTTGCTGGCTTTCTGCCTGGCATGATTCCAGGTTTCCTTGGAACTCTTACACAGGGAAAGGAAAATTCCTGGATGTTGGATAAATTGCTTCTCAGTTCTACATGGGGTGGCAAAATATCCTTAGGCAATATACTAACCCCAAGTTGCCTTCCGATGCATTCATTGGAGAAAAACACGTTTTTTTGAGTCAATTTTTACAACATTTACAACAATATTTGTAACTTTTTATATTAAAATCTAAATGTTACGTCTAAATAGAGCTGGGCGATAGAACGATAACGATATGTATTGCGAAATAACTTTTTCTCGATAGAAAAATTTAACTATTGCGATAGGCCTCACCGCTCTTGTTCTCTTAAAAAAAAAGAATAAAAAGAACAGCCAATCCAAATTAAGTAGTGCAGAGCCGAACCAATCACAGCCGCAGCGGCACGTCACGTGACTTGTTACATACAGCACAAGTGCCAAGCCGCACATGTGTATTTGTTTTGGGAAGCAGCCCGCCGCCGTGCCGCCCGGGTAATGGAGGAAATGAGTGTGCTGATTAGAGAAAAATCAACCGAGAGTGTGACCGAAGGTTACCGAAGAGAAAACAGATGATGGCTCCAATGCCGGAGAGATTGTTGAACGGAAGAGCCATAGAAGTTCCGTAGTGTGAAGGTATTTCTGCTATTTCAAGTCAAACAGAGTAGCGCGCACTGTAAATTGTGCCGAAAGCAAGTCTGGAAATACAATAAAGCGGTGCATGCTCAATCTCTGACTGGAAGCGCTAATTCGTCATTCGGCTTTTGTCAGACTAAAGTAACTGTTAAAACTGTTTGAAAAGCTAAGCTATACAACAAGGAGAGATTGAGAATTTCCTTTGAGTTTTCAGTTTATTTGATATTGACAAAAGTTAGTCAATTTTGTCTGTTCTTCTGTAAAACAAGCTAAGATTTATTTTTAGAATTAATATTTTGTTTCTAAGTGGAATTGACAATTTAGTAGTCTGTTTTGTTTGTTCTATTTTGAAACGCTTTAGCGGCTGCCTTTTGTGTAGTTTGCAATATTTGCCATTATTTATCTGAAAAAGTCTCATGTTCCTTAAGTACATCTACCCTGTTGAACTTATTATGGGAAATAAATATTTAAATCAAAACAAGCTGCTGATTATTTCACATTTTACTTGTGAGCAACGGCACATTTAAATCTTACAAATATAGTTATTTGGCTTATATCGTGATATATATCGTTATCGCCTGAAATGAAAAAAAAAAACATATCGTGATATGAAAAAATCTTATATCGCCCAGCTCTACGTCTAAATGTTTAGCTAATATGCACATTTATCCTGCTGGTCAGAGGAAATACCAAAATAAAAGCTTTGTGAAAACTGTGCCTGTAGTGGCGAGGATGTGTGACTGTGGTCCCCTAACGGTTACTTCTAACCGCCATATGTTGCTTCAGTTATTTCCTACGAGCATTTCTGGTAACTTAACTGAAAACATTAGAAGAGCCATTTTGGTGGTCTTTCAGCAGTAGTGCAATTTTAGTGGATGCAGTCTCCACAATCACCAAAGCACTTGGTGAGTTTATTGCAGGGGTGGGCAAACTTTTTGATTCGTGGGCCACATTGAGTTCTAACATTTGACAAAGGGGCCGGAACAGGAGTAGATAGATGGCATGCTTTGAAAACATCACCTCATTGGGGGAAAAATACACATCTTGGGATATGGAGAAAACATGTGCTTTAATTTCCAATGAAAATGAAGAAAAGCATTACAATAAAATCTCTGACTTCGAAATGAGCCTTTAAACACTGAAAATCAAATAAATGAACATTTTATTTTAAAGCACTGAAAGTTCTGTTATCCTTCAGGATATCACATCACTCTCCTCCTAACTCTTTTTTTTTTTTTTTTTTTTTCAAAAACGGTAGGAGATGCAGATGTACTTGTCCTGTTCCTTTTATTCAATTTGTTTCCCCGGTGCCAAAAGTCAACAACGACCAGTGCAAGGACGAAACAGTTGCAGCAAGTCAGTCTGTGAAGCGTTATATTTGATCTGCGCGCACTGTTCATTTTAACAACGTGCGCATCACGGAGAGACACACATTTTAATGGGAACAGTGTTGTTGGTCTCCTTTTTTAACCAGCGCATCAAAGTCTGGAGTTAGTTTTGTTGTGGCGATTCTCAGGATTGATCTGAGGTGTAGGTCTGTTAACTTGGATCTGTGGCTGGCTTTGTTGATGTTCATGACGCTGAATGTCTGTTCACACACGAAGGTAGAGCCGAACAAAGCCAACATCATCTGCGCTTTTCGCCTTAGATTTGGAAACGCGGCATCATTGAGTGAAGCATAGAAGTCATTTAGTTTCAGAGAGCTGAATTTCCCTTTTAAGGCAGGGTCGGACTGAAGGTCGATGAGTTCGAGCTGAAGCTCCTCTGGAGCTGTTTCGGGGTCTTGTGACAGAGGAAAGGCCACCAATTGAAGTGACTTGTCAATTTTATCGAAATCCAAAAACCGACGGCAGAATTCTCTGTGCAGTGCATCCAGTGACTCACTGTATTTCTTTACTTTTGCTCCGGCCTCTTTCAGCGTGGCTAGTGTAGGAAAATGAGTGAATGACTTGTTCAAAATCTGCCTGGAGAATAAAGCCAGCTTTAATTTGAAGGCTTTCACGTTTGTGTGCATGTCATGCACAAACTGGTCCTTCCCCTGCAGTTTCACATTGAGCTCATTCAAGTGTGAAAATACATCCGTAGCAAACGCGAAGTCACACATCCAGCTCTTGTTGCTCAGCTCAGGAAATTCATCAGTCTTCCCCTGCCGCTCCAAAAACACGCCAATCTCCTCTTTGAGCTCCCACACTCGTTGAAACACTTTGCCCAAACTCAACCAGCGGACACGGGAGTGATAAAGCAGGTCCTGGTGATCCAGGAACACAATGAACTGACGGTGCTGAAGTCCCCGTGCGCGTATGAAGTTGACAAGTTTCACCACAGGATTCACAACATGATTCAGCTGTAACACCGATTTACATAGAGATTCCTGGTGGAGGATGCAGTCGAGGAAAATCACATCCTGGTCAGGGTTTTCATCTTTCACTTTATTCTGGATTCTCCTCAGCAGGCCAACGTTTTTTCCCGTTAAATTTGGAGATCCATCTGTGGTGACGTTAACAAGCTTACTCCAGGGAAGCTTCATGTTTTCGATGGCAGCAGACACTCGTTCAAACAAGTCCTCACCCCGTGTTTGTCCTTTCAGAGACTCCATTGTCAAAAACTCCTCCGTTATTTCAAAGGTTTTGTTGATTCCTTGGATAAAAATGAGGAGCTGAGCAGTGTCTTTGACGTCATTGCTTTCATCCATTAAAATAAAATATGTCTTAAATTAAAATAAGTAAACTGTCATGTTTATTGCTGCCAAAAAAAAAGTTAAACACATTTGGACAGTGAAGGAATGTCAGGATTCTTGCTCAGAAAAAGGAGCTGATCAACATGCTCTGAAGTCAGAGCATGTTCCAGTCCACGAAAAAATTTTTTGTAACAAAATATCGATTTCTGCTGTCCCTGTATCAATACATTATTAGCAAACAAAATATCACGATACTACACAGTATCGATTTTTTCCCCCACCCCTATGAAATAGTCAATAATTTAAAAAAGTAGAATATAACCGACAGGGGCATGTGATAGGATGTGGTACTGCAAAAGAACAAGAGCAAAGTAAAGAAAGAAAAACCTATTGTGTTTAGTTTTGATAAATTAAAATTAAAATGTATCATTACACTCAGAGGATCAATATGAAATCATAAAATATGCAACTTCTGTATGAAGCACATGACTGATAACTGTTCTGTCCTGAGCTTTTTGTTTCCTATAGCACCCGCTTGACCATAACACCACGCCTAAGGAGGGTAATTGCAAATATTCGAGGGAGGAATATCACCAAAAGTGGGAAAGGTAAGCCCTGATGGGGGTGATAACACCATGAATTTCACTTATGGTCAAATTCTTAAAATTCGACACCAAACATAAAATTTCTCCAAAATTTAGAGACAGAGTGGAGCTCATCTAGATTTGGAGGGTTTGAATCTATAATATTTTGAAATAACACTCAATATAATGTTGACCATGTTGATTATGTTTATACTAGTGTGCAAAGGTTGGCTAATCTGACCAGGGAATGCAATAAACAGGAGTGTCGGAAAAGTTGGTGTTAAAGCCACCTCTGACAGTCCAGACTAGGATGGCGTTGGACATCCTCGGATGGGAACAGGGTTGGTGTGACCAAGGTGTGGTTTGGCTGGTTGTATGTATATTTCAAAATAATACAGCTACCAGTTACCAGGGCATGGAAGAATGACAGACATTATTAAATGAGAAGGAATTTTCTGGGATTGAAGATCCTCTGGGTAAGTGTTTGACCAAAGCATCCATAAAATAAAAGCTATCATTTTGTTATTGATTGGTAGTAGATTGATAATTGGCCACATTCAAAGCTGTATTGACTTGTTGTGGATGCAGTCTACGTCATGTTTAAGAACTCTAATTAACAGATTGAAAACAGCGACATTAAGGGAAGAATATGCAGTGCCGCACAATCAGATGCCAGTGACGGTTGGGCTCAGTGATGACTCAGGTGAGCTGGATTCATGGCTGAATCAAGACATAAATTCCCCTGCTGTGGGCAATAAGGGAAAAACAGTGGGTAAAAAGGGAGTTACAAATGTGAAGTTCATATTAACACACAGGTTTTGTTTCTAGGCAGTTCTGCGGACGCAGGCTCTGGGCGGAGCCAGATCTAATATGATAATTAAATTGATTTCATTCCCTAACACAGGATGACAAGACTGGAGCAACGATACTTGAGAGAAGAATTTCTGATTTTTATATTATGATAGGATGTCACTAACCTTTTCTTTTAATTTTCTCCGATGAATTGACACATGGGAGTGTGTCAAAAAGGGGGGAAGTTGAGTTTTAACATCAAACAATGGTTTTATGAACATTTTTATGACTTTAGTTGTGTTTTTACTAATTTAAGTATGGTAAAACTTCAGCTTATAATGATCCAAAAGTTCCCAGACATTTTTAGAGAACCAATGAGAAGCATATAGCATTATTTTCATGTTTAAGCATTAATGATTGAAATAAACTGAATAGCATTTAGAAGACAAAATGCCTGTGTTCATGAGAAGCTGAGTATCATACTGGAGAGGAAACTGTGGGACGGCAGGCTGAATGAAACACATGATTTTTGTGAAAAAGGTGGCAAATGTTAGAATTAAAAATGGTTAATTTGTTTTTGATTTCTTTTACTAAACTAAGTGGTTATCATTAATTTCAAGGTTCAAGGTTCAAGGTTCTTTATTTGTCACATGCATAGTTATACAAGTATAACACACAGTGAAATGTAGCCTGACACGCTCCTCGACATGTGCAAAAATTGGGGGGGGGGGGGGGGGGGGTGTAGAGGAAGAACATTTTATATATATATATATATATATATATATACATATATATATATATATATATATATACATACATATAATGTTCTTCCTCTCATATATATATATATATATATATATATATACACTCAACAAAAATATAAACGCAACACCTTTGTTACTGCTCCCATTCCCCATGGGATGGACGTAGAGACCTAAAATTTATTCCAGATACACAATATAACCATCCCTCCCAAACAGTGGTCACAAATCAGTCCAAATGTGTGGTAGTGGGCACATCTGCTATATTGAGATAATCCATCCCACCTCACAGGTGTGCCACATCAGGATGCTGATCTGACATCATGAGTAGTGCACAGGTGTACCTCAGACTGCCCACAACAAAAGGCCACCCTGGAATGTGCAGTTTTTTGCGCTATTGGGGGTCTGGGGACCCAGAACCGGTCAGTATCTGGTGTGACCACCATTTGCCTCATGCAGTGCAACACATCGTCGCATGGAGTCTATCAGATTGTCAATTGTGGCCTGTGGAATGTTGGTCCACTCCACTTCAATGGCTGTGCGAGGTTGTTGGATATTCGTGGGAACTGGTACACGCTGTCGTATACGCCGGTCAAGCACATCCCGAACATGCTCAATGGGTGACATGTCTGGTGAGTATGCTGGCCATGCAAGAACTGGGACATTCTCAGCTGCCATCTGCCCTGAACAATGTGAACCATGATTCATCCGTGAAGCGCACACCTCTCCAACGTGCCAGACGCCATCGAATGTGAGCATTTGCCCACACAAGTCTGTTACGGCAACGAGCTGGAGTCAGGTCAAGACCCCGATGAGGACGACGGGCATGCAGTTGAGCGTCCCTGAGACGGTTTCTGACAGTTTGTGCAGAAATTGTTTAGTTGTGCAAACCAATTGTTCCAGCAGCTGTCTGGGTGGCTGGTCTCAGACGATCTTGGAGGTGAACCTGCTGGATGTGGAGGTCCTGGGCTGGTGTGGTTACACGAGGTCTGCGGTTGTGAGGCCGGTTGGATGTGCTGCCATATTCTCTGAAACGCCTGTGGAGACGGCTTATGGTTGAGAAATGAACATTCAATGCACGGGCGACAGATCTGGTTGACATTCCTGCTGTCAGCATGCCAATTGCACGCTCCCTCATTGCTTGTGGCATCTGTGGCATTTTGCTGTGAGACAAAACTGCACATTCCAGGGTGGCCTTTTGTTGTGGGCAGTCTGAGGTACACCTGTGCACTACTCATGCTGTCAGATCAGCATCCTGATGTGGCACACCTGTGAGGTGGGATGGATTATCTCAATATAGCAGATGTGCCCACTACCACACATTTGGACTGATTTGTGACCACTGTTTGGGAGGGATGGTTATATTGTGTATCTGGAATGAATTTTAGGTCTCTACGTCCATCCCATGGGGAATGGGAGCAGTAACAAAGGTGTTGCGTTTATATTTTTGTTGAGTGTATATATATATATATATATATATATATATATACATACATATAGTATATACACTGGGTGAATGTGCAGTAGTAGCAGCAAGCAGGTGAATTCTGTACATTAATATGAATAGACATCTGAGTATTTTACAAGATAGACAATATAAACATATTTAAAATTAAAGGAATTGAAATGTACATTGTGCCTTGGTTTAGAGTGTCTGGAAGAGAGTCCTGTCTCAGTCAATTATAGATGATGTGAGAGGGCGGGTGTGTGTGTTTAGGGCACGGATGGCTTGGGGATAGAAGCTCCTCTTGAGTCTCTCTGTCCTTGCCCGGAAGATGCGGAACCTTCTACCAAATTGCAGAAGTTGGAACAGTTTGTTGCCTGGATGGGACGGGTCCTTCAGTATCTGCGCTGCTCTAGTCCGGCATCTCCTGGTGTAGGTGTCCTGAAGCAGGGGGAGAGCAATCCTGCAGCAGCGTTCTGCTGTACGGATCACTCTCTGGAGAGCTTTTTGGTCCTTCACACAGCTGTTCCCGAACCACGATGTCATGTTCTGTGTGAGGATGCTCTCCACAGCGCCTGTATAGAAAATCCTGAGGATCTTTGGAGAGACCCTGAACTTCCTCAGTTGTCGTAGGTGATACAGGCGCTGCCTAGCCTTTTTGGTCTGGACCTGAATGTGGGCAGCCCATGTCAGGTCTGAGGAGATGTGGACACCAAGATACTTGAAGGACTGCACCCTCTCCACTGGAGCTCCATTGATGATAATGGGCTTGTAGTCTCTGTGCTGACCCCTTCTGAAGTCCACCACCAGCTCCTTGGTCTTGCTGACGTTCAGCTGGAGGTGGTTGTCCTGGCACCACGATGCCAGATTCTTCACTTCATCCATGTAGGCCGCCTCATCGTTGTTGGAGATGGCACCCAACACCACTGTGTCGTCAGCAAACTTCACAATGGTGTTGGAGCCATGGGTGGCCACACAGTCTGAAGTGTAGAGGGAGTAGAGCAGTGGCGAGAGGACACATCCCTGAGGTGCTCCTGTGTTGATGGTGATGCTGTTGGAGAAGCACCTGCCCACCCTCACCACCTGAGTTCTGCCAGTGAGGAAGTCCAACACCCATGCACACAGACGGCTGTTAAGTCCCAGATCCCTCAGCTTTGTGAACAGTCTGCAGGGCACTATTGTGTTAAACGCTGAACTGTAATCAACAAACAGCATTCGCACATAGTTACCCTGTTTCTTGTCCACGTGGCTGAGAGTGGTGTGTAGGACGTGGGCGATGGCATCCTCTGTGGATCTGTTGGATCTGTAGGCGAACTGCAGCGGATCTGTGGTGTCTGGGATGGAGGAGGAGATGATGTTCTTCAGCAGCCTCTCAAACACCTTCATTACTACCGAGGTCAGTGCAACTGGCCGGTAATCGTTCAGGGATGAGGGTTTGCTGTTCTTGGGCACAGGGATGATGGTGGATCTTTTGAAGCATGTGGGGACCACAGACTTCGCCAGGGACTCGTTGCCTTCTGAATAGGAAGATGTAGGTAACACCAGACTGCAGATGAGCTGCATACATGGCTGGACTGGGACTGGGAAAATTGGCCCGGACATTTTGACTAGAGACTGGCCGCCATTATAGCAAAAATCATAAAGCCTTTGAATGAAAATAAACACTGTTGTGACAGTGATGTTCACTGTTTTGATGGTATATATGCATCAATCTATCAATTGTTTGTTGTAAGATTCAGATAATTATTTTTTAAAAGCTAGACATTTTAAATGAGAATAAGAAAGTATTTCTTTGTGCCCCCCTTTCCCTGTTAATGCCCTACCTGGCCCCCCTGGCAACACTTTGCTAGATCCGCACCTGCACAGTTACCAGCTGTCAGCTACATGAAAAAAGGATCCTGGGGTTATTTGTCTCTCAGAAACAGTTCATAACTTCCCTTCAACTCATTCATGTCACCTAAAAGATAAACCTGTTTCTCCATCACCTGCTCAGCTCTGATGATCCAGTAAGGACATCTCCTGGTTTCATCTTCATGTTTCCCTCTCACCAGATATCCAAACCATATCATGACCAGCAGCTTTTTTGCAGCTGTGGCTCCAGCAAACATCAGCTGATACTAGAAATTAATGTTAAATAAATTCTAACAATAGCTGATCAAGCTTAAACGTGCTGCTGTTGTTTAACGCGACATCAGCTGGTTTCCTCTTTCTGGCGCAAAGTGGGCGATAAACAAACAAGAGAGCCGATCAGCTGATCATTGATCAGTTTCAGGATTGAAGTAGAAACGGGAGAGGGAGGGGAGAGGATGAAAGGAGAAGAGGCAGCTGTGCAGCAAAGACACAGAATAACTCCAGCTTTGTGTCTTTTTCATTGTAGCTGAATTACGGGACAAACTGTTCCTTTTCACCTCAATAAGAAACGTGTAATATTTTCTCTGAATACCAGACGGGACGGTTGGCAACTCTAATAACTTATGAACAAAATAAAGTGCAACATCAGTAACATCATAGCACCACCCAGCTGTATAGAAACTCCGTCATGCTATCTAGCATGCAGTACGAAAAATCAGCATAACGAAAATAAACTCCGCCTAAACTTGGTTTATATCTGACCCAGAGAGACTGCAGGTCATAACTTCTTACCTGAAGTTCGTTCACACTTGGACCGGCGGCCGCCTCGGGTCTCTTTTCCTTCTGCGTCCCTTTTCCTTCATCCACCTGCTGGCCTCCACCACTTGCTAATGTTACTGAATCTGTGGAAGCTCCGCGATAGCCACCACACGAAGTAACGAGTAACGACCCTATCTAAATCCCAGTAACGACTAACGCGTTCCTGATTTTGGCATAATAACTAGTTACCGTGCTCGTTACCACAATAATAACGTAGTTACTGTAACGCGTTACTTAATAACGCGTTAGTTCCAACACTGATCAACACTACAATGAGCGGGTGGAGGGAGGTTTGGAGTCTTCTCTCTCTGGGGGGGGGGGGGGGCTAGGAGGAGGAGTTGGCCGTCCAACTGCGGTCTGGAGTGTGGGGCCTCCCTGCTGCTGCGGAGTCGGGGCGGTCCGCAGGGAAAAGGGTAACACCACCTGGGTCTGGGTGCAGTTCCCCCCTCCAGGGGCAAGGGTACCTAGACCCGGTTCGTAGAGTACGCTTGGGGAGTGTGATTGTGTGTACAGTGTCTGTCTATGTCTGTCTCCACGTTGGTTGAGTGTGGAGTAAGTGCATATGAGAGCATGAGGGTGGGAATGGATGTTTGTATCTGTGTGTGCCTGTATGTCTGTGTCTATATGTCAGGTTGGGTATCAGACGCCACCTCTCTGGGGACATCTCAGGCCCTCCAAGGTTTGGAGGCCTATCTCCCCCCACCACCACTTCTCCTGCCAGTGGCAGACTCCCTCAGACATCGGTGCGTTGGTGGTTCTTTGTGTCTGGGGATGGGCATCCAGGTACACACCGGCTCACTCCTTGGCGGCCGCTTATCGGGGCCTGGAGCCTGGGGCTCGCTCGGGCCACTTCGGAGGTGGGGTGCCCCCGGCCTCTCGGCCTGGGGCTCGGTCACTCAGGCACAGCTGGCTGCTGGCAGAACTCACGGACGCGTCACTGCAACCCCCCCTGGCTTCTGCTCCGCGGCTGCTGAGTGAGCCCTCATCTGGGACTCTCCTCAGCTCTTTCTGGGACAGTGGCGCGGCTGCCCCTCTGTTAGTCTTCCTTGGTCTCTTGTGTTCTGGGGGCCTCTGGATGTCTGGAGTTTTGATCTCCTCCATACCTGCTTCATGCCCTGGAGGTCGGGGCTGTGGCCCCCCCACACCCTCTAGCAGATCATTACATGAAGGAACCTTTAAAAAAAAAAAACAAGCGCGTCCATGCTCACAGGTGTACACACGGGTGATCACACCCACAAACTACACCCTTTTTGGCTCCTACCTCAAAGCACACTGTGTTCTGTTGATCTTATGTGCTGCACAATAATGTTTAACATTTAGTATTTACTGTCATATTCCCATATATCATTGTGATGTTGTTTATTCTATTACTCTTGTTCTCTTCTGCTTCTTTTCTTTTTTCTTTCTCAACAGGTGATCCAGGTGATTGATATATGCATTTTTTTTTCTGCCCATTCTGTTGGTTTTTGTCTTTTGCCCTTCTCCCCCGTCCCTCTTCTCAGCTGTTTCTCTTTCCCTCTTTCTTTCTCCCCTTCTTTCCTCCAGTCCAGTCTGTCCCGTATTCAGCAAGTGAAAATAAAATAAACAATAAAAGGTGAATCAAATGGACCATTATGGCAAGGCTGGGATGGTCAATTTGGTAAAGTAAAGGTCATCTCATATATGATCCACCCGTTGAAGGGGGACAGAGGGCCTTAGGGGTAAGAAGAAATGAACCCTGCAACACTGGATTGCAAGGTGTAAGTGATCTCTTTAAAAGGAGATCAAAGGGGGAATTGTGAGATTATTATATTATCTTATGCCACGTTAGACCCCTAATTAAAGATTGTGAAATCATTATGTAGTTTTAATTTGCATTATTCTCCTGACTTAGAAGAGGTGATAACTATTACACTTATTAAACTGATTTGTATTACATTAGACTGCTGATTTATTGTGAATGAATGATATTGTTCTATGATGCATGATACTGCTGAGGTATAAGAAATACTGTTTTCAGAGAGTCATCACCTTATTTGTCTGATTAGAAAAGAACAGAACATACCGCACAGGAAGCCAAGGTCATAACTTAGGCTCACTGAGAGAGAGAAAGAACGTGAATGTTTAGGTTTCATGACTAGGTGGAGGGGGGGGCTGAAGCTATAAGAATGTGAGGCACGCTCAGGGATTAGGCGGACACCCTCCCGCGCTCATCTCCCCTCCGGATGGTTTATGCTCATAAAGTGTTGAATTGTATGGAATAAAAGATTGTTGATTGAGCATTTATACACAGAGTCTTGTCCTTCCTTCAGCCCAAAGATCAAAAGAATTGGTAGTTGGTCCAGCAATGCATCTGGACCAACTACATAGACCTACTACCTCCACTGGAATATCATAGTGCTTGGTAGGCTTAATTACTCATGTAAATTAGCTGGCAGAATTTTATATTTCCGTGGTATAATATTGCAGTTGATTCATTTTAAACTTGCATTTTATAATTGTCAAAGTAGTCATTCTGATTCAGTATACATTTTTAACTTCTTATAGCTCTAGCATGAGCAGTGTCACATCAGCACCAACAACATTAATCCCACTCACGTGCCTGCCTAAAATACAAATCTCTAGCTAATCTGTCACAGTTTAATTACCTTGAATTGCCCATCTTTTGTTACAGAACTATGCTTATTGGCATAATATTTGCTGTGTTCTAGGATGGTTACCAAGCAAACCAGGCATCAAATTTCCAACGTTTCAAAATGTTAATTCCCTAAAAACATCTTTTACTGAAGCAACATCTTGTCATGGTCAGGGTGAGTGCAGTGTTTTTCCATAGAGCTGGGGCTCCACCTCAGGCCAGAGTCTCCATTAAGCCATCTCACCTGTCTGCAATCAAGCTACCCATATTTAAGACCAGCATACTCAGAAGTTCTCCACCAGATCTACAGCTAATCAGTGTTAGGCTGCCAAGCTAACTTGTGATTTCCTCAGTATTCTCGCTTATTGTGTTTTCTCTTTTCTTGTAACCTGGCTGGTCATCACGTTGCTTTTTTGAACAATACTCAGCTTGATTTTGGACGCCGGTCTTCCTCCAATCACACAGTCTGGTTACGCTCACTTCCCCGCTGCACTCCACCTGCCTGCCTCCCTGCCACAGCTTCTGGAACAGTACATCTTGGGTTCACTCAGGACTGAAACTTCACCCAAACCTTTGGACTGCGCCCCTTCCACACCGTACTCCACTTGCAACGTGTAAGCCATTAGAAACATTTCCCATCATACTTACCGTTAATCACTGGAACCTAGCAGACTCCCTGTTTACTCTCATTCTAGTGACTCTGCACTTCTCTGCCCGTGCCACAGCCCCTTCTTCCCCCATTGGATCACTTTCATGGACTTTTGAATTTAACATTAGTTCACAAATTACGCTTCTCGTTTCTGGTTTAGTCTCATAGTTCACAGTTCATCGTCGATACCTTAAAACTATTGTCATAGTTCACAGTTTATAGTTGTCACCTTAAAGTCTTGTCTCACTTTGTAAATAAAGCACTGTTTTCACATCTACTTGAGCCTCAGGCTACGTCCACACGTACCCGGGTATTTTTGAAAACGCAGATTTTTCTATGCATTTGCACCTTTCGTCCACACGTAAACGGTGTTTTCGGTCACTGAAAACAGAGATTTTTAAAAACTCCGGCCAGGGTGGATATTTTTGAAAACTCAGTTTTTGCATTTATGTGTGGACGACGAAAACGGAGAAAACGCAGCGTCAAAGGTGTGCGCCTTTTTTGACGTCACACTGTGCGCCACGTTATTGTTTCAGTGAAATGAATTTCTACAATACTGTTACTGTTAATTGTAGTCTCTGCAGTGTTTAAATGCTTACATATACACACACAGTTACTGTCCTTCCACACATACGACTCGGTTCTGCTTCTATGCCCCATCCTTGTTTACTATTTCCCACCGAGGCGTCTATTGGCCAACATTTCTACACGGTTAGGAATATATCGCCACCTGTTGCTTTGGCATGTTCCTAGCAGCGTTTTCCTTCATTTCTGCGTTTACGTGTGGACGGGATTATTTTTTTTAAAATAATCCGAAAATCTCCATTTTCAAAAATACCCGTGTACGTGTGTACTTTTAAAAAGTCTGTGTCTGCTCTTTAAGTCCTTGCACCTAGTCTGACCTCTCAGTTGTGACATGTCTATCCTTTCCAAATTTCTAAGAGTTACTGCAAGACTATAATATCTGTGTCAAAATTCAATATAATGACTGACAATACTTTGGATCAGATAGTGTTCAAGATAAAAACTGAAAATCCAAATGATAGAGAAGTGATGCTGAGGCGAAGTCTGTGTTCTAAAAACATAGTGGTTCAAAGACAGCATGTAAGAGAGTCACTGTGGAGGGTGTTCTATCTACAGAAAAACTGCAATAGTGAGTTTGCTGTTCACGGTGCATGGTATGTTTCTTCAGTGCTCCAACAATAATCGAGCTGAAACCATTTACTGCAATTCTTGGACGATTTGGCAGACCCCTGCACATCAGGACTGATCATAGAGGAGAGAACCCTCAGATATGGAAGAACGTGTGAGCAAGCAGGGGTGAAGGCTCGGTCTTAATAGGAAGTTCTGTGCACAACTCGGATCGAGCATTTTAACCGACACTTAAACAGCAACTGCAGCCATATTTATGCACCTGTATTTTATGAATTTGAATAGCTTGGTACCCTACAGGGCAGGGATAGCTCAGTAGGTAGAGTGGTTGCCCCATGATCGGAAGGTCGGGGGTTCGATTCCCCTTAACAGCTACCCTGAGGTACCCCTGAGCAAGGTACCGTCCCTACACACTGCTCCCCGGGCGCCCAATGGCTGCCCACTGCTTCACTGAGTGAATGGGTTAAATGCAGAGAGCAATTTCCCCACGGGGCTCAATAAAGTACAATAATGTACACACTTCTTATCTTCTCAGATTTTCCTTCACTTTTACCAGGAAGAAACCAGGCTCAGGGAGCGGCAGCCATCTGCTGTGACTGGTTTAGTTAATTTACCTCTAACATAAAGCGTTTGTAACTGGTGTTTGTATTGCCATATTATGATGAGAGGAGCCTAATTAACATACTTGTGCAGGCATGGTACCAAACAAGCTATCCTGATTTTTGAGCTTGGGAAAAATCGGGTGATTTGTGAATGAAAAACACATCAGGGCCTTTGAAGAGCCAACCACCACTCACTTTTTTCTGGCTCTGTGATAATTAAAATGTTCATTTGTTTTCAAATACAAATATTTGTATGATCATGTATGTTGAAGTTACAATTATTAATAGTATTGCTGCAATTGAGCCAAGTGACTTGATGACTGACAAAAAAAAGTCATGTATTCTTCTTTTTCTTCCAGGCAGCAGTTTATGTGAAGAGAGTCAGTTGAGGCTTCTTTGCCTTCTTTGGAAAAAGCTTCCCTGCGTCAAACAGAAAGATTCATGTCAGCGAACACCGGGGCCCTGTGCCTGCGTCTGTGAATGGGCAAGAAGACCTCTATTATGAGCATACATTGCAGTTAATGAAATTGCTGGCTTATCACATTCACATGTTTTGTGCGTGGAAAATACGTTTTATTAGTAAAATTATAGTCAGGAATATAAAATACATTTTTCACATTCATTTGGATAACGTCAGTCTAATTTGAAAATTTTTATGTTCATCATTACTCACCATTAATCATTGCCATTATTCATTTATTCGACATAAGGCATGATTTTTGCTTTAAATTCATGTATAACAATAGTTTTTCATGTTTTCATGGTAGTAATGTGGAAGTAAAATCCTCACATCAAAAATGAAAAAGAAGTGGCAGTTCCGATGGGATAAAGAGCCAAAATAAAGATGCCTGTATACTAGAGAAAACATGGAGTCAGAACGAGTCAAAAGGGAACATCTGTTTATTTTCTTGCAAGAGAATAACTCACAGGTTTCAATACAACCATGCATTTAATAGGAAAACACCAAGCAAGCCATTTAGATATGACACACTTTAACTGATATTTTCCTTTTTTATCTACATCAAGGCTTTTATTACATATTTGCTGTGATTGTTATGCCCCATACTGCCAGTAGCTGTTGAGCTTGAATAACTATGCTGTAACTCGTCAAAGCTTTTGAGGTTTTCATGCAAATGTAAGAAGGATAAATGTTAGTTATTTATTTTTTAAGACTTTTTGGGTGTCTAGAAATGTCATATATCATTTGATGGTATCCCAACGTCTAGGTTTCAGTATAAGGGTGTGGTTTGATGGTTGTACAAACAAAAACAGCTAAGGAATTGCAAGAGAAGATGACTCTATTTGCTGCTCTTTCTCACAGAAAACACTAAATATCCATTATAAATACTCATTACTTGCAGCCCAGCACAGACGTAAGATTAAGAGCTTACACAAATAGGCAACCTCACTTATGATACTATACTTTTACATATTGACATATCTGTTAGCATTATTTTGATGCTCATATTAATACATTGTGTTATTCCAAATAAATCAATTCATCAAATAAAGAAGCTTGAATTAAATATACAATAATTAATGTAAAGTTTGCACCACCAGGGGGAAGCATAAAACAAACTATTTGGGCAGATATTTCACTCCATCTCAGTACTTCAAGCTCAATAACAGTTTAATCAATAAACATGCATTCAGAAAGAAAATCATTAAAGAATAGAAAAAATAATTTTACAATGAACTTTAACTTTAAATAAACTTTAAAATTATACATAAGAGTTAATTAAAATGTCAGCACAGTGTGAGAGTTAGTCAGACTAGTAGTTTCTTGTTTCGGTTGTTGAAGATGGAAAGAGTCCACTGATGTGTTTAATTCAGAGTGTTTGGTATTTTGCAGGTTTCTGGGTTTCAGCATTGTTCTTGCGCTTAATCTCCAGGAATCAGTTGTTGAATGAGTGATATCTCTGCTCTTTGACACCTTGTTACACTTCAGCATATTGGATAGTTGTTTCTGGCACTGCGAGGATCCAAAGTAGTAAAGCAGGGGATCCAGGAGGCAGTTCAGACTTCCCAAACACAGAAACACCAGATAGAGTGTGTAAGAGCCATCGGGTGCCTCCTGGCTCTTCTTGGGTTCTTCTTTTAATTGCAGGTAGTGTGCAAGCAGCAGACAGTTTGTAGGCATGAAACACAGTAGAAATATCACCAGCACAGTCAATGTCATCACCATTGCTCTTCTTCTCCTCTGTGATGTTCCTGGAACATCATGTTGGACTCTGCTCAATGACCAGATTATCTGAGCGTAGGACACCACTGTGATGAGCAGAGGCAGGAAGAAAAAAATGCAGCAGATGGTGAGGAAGTATGTCTTTAACCAGGTGATCTTATCTGTGGAGTGGACATCATGGCAGGTGGTGATGTTCAACTCACTGATGTGAAAAGTCTGGTCAGAAGAAACAAGAGGCACAGAGCCAGTCAAGGATAACACCCACATGGTTATGCAGGCTATGACTGTGTTCCTTGGCCTCCTCCAAGCCAGAGAGTCAATGGGATAAACAACAGCAAGCAGACGGTCCACACTGATGCAAGCTATGAGAAGAACAGAACAATACATGTTCCAGTAAAAGGCAGCAGTGACCACGCTGCACATGGACGGGCCAAATTTCCAGTCATTGCCTTCAAAGTGGTAGGAGATCTTGAAGGGGAGCATCAGTGCAAAGAGAAGATCGGCTAAGGCCAGGTTCAGCATATAGATTGCAGCTGGCTTCTTAGGACGGATCCCCCGAGCAAAAGCCAGCAGAGCACAGATGTTAATTGGCACACTGATGGAGCAGACCAGCGTGTAGAAGGAAGGTAAAAGGATGGTGGACACAGGGCCAGTTAGAAACTTCAGTGCCTCTTCTGAAAGTCCATCTTTTAAAAATGTTTCATTGGATTTATTAACTATGGTCTCATATGTCTGATATGTTAAACCTGCTCCAGATGCTCCGTCCGGTCCTCTAGTATTGTTTGAAGTGCCTAAAACGAAGAGAGAGATTTAAAGAAAAAAATGTGTCACTTTAACATATGTCAACTATGTAGCTTTAATATGGAAATTAAAGCTACATCATTGAGATTATTGGATAAAAGCTCTGTTAACAGAAGGTAAGAATGTTATTATGAAACTAGTGATTTAAGAAGTGAAATGAAATACAGATAATTTACTGGCTGATTTCAGGTGTAAATATCTGAATATTTATTATTATTTTATTTTTGTATTATTATTTATTTTTCCAGGTAAAAATCGAATTTCCAAGAGAGACCTGGCATCATGACAGGAAAAGTTTAAACATTGCAAATTTAACAACTGGTCACAAATGAACGACTTTCATTCTACAACTTATAAACAGGTTGTTAAGTGCGCTCTAAGTTTAACATATGATGAGTTAAAGCTTTCTTATAATTATTGCTTGCAGGAAAGATACACATGGTTAGTGTGTAAATACTTCTTTTTGCCTCTTTTTATATTATTCAATAGTCTTGATTTAGAAAATTGTTTATAAAAACTATGATAGTTGATCTTTATAATTTTTTTCACAGGTTACATGACAAATAGATTAGTTGAAGCTCTGAATCAGTAAAAAAGAAACATGCCAAATATTCTGTTTTGAACTTGTTGAACAAGATTTTAATGTTGCATATTTAACAATTAATGAAAATAGAGAGAATTGGGAGAACAAAATGAGAGACTGGCAGATAAAAACAAATTGTTTGTGTTATTTTTTCAATGGTTAACACATGCAGTAAAAAGTAAGTCCATCACAACTAGAAACAGAAAACTCACTTACCAGGAATGTTTGTTTGTTTTTTCTTTATTATTATTGTTATTTTCTTGTTATTTTCTTCTTAAATATAACTGCACACTTTCTATAGGCTCATGTAAAGCTGAGGAACACGAGCCAATGAATTTAATTATGAGTAAATGTGGCTACACTGTTTATCTGTATATGACAATAAAACTTCAACCGTGAAACTATTATTTCTGCTTGATAACTGTCAAAATTAAATTTGTTTTAGAAAAAACTATAATATTATGTAGATTGACAAAATTATAAAATAGTCTGATTTCATCTCTAACATATCCATCAATTGTTTACTAAAAGTGCCTGTGTTAATTTAACATTAAATAACTCAAAGCTTTCTTACCATTGTTGCCTGCAGGAAAGGCACATGCACACAACAGAACCCACAGAAAATGTTTCCGAGGCACTAAAACCGTGGCCATTAGGATAATGGTATTAAATTCAATTAATCTTCGTTCACGTTCCTACTGCTGGATGTTCAAGTAAATGAGCTCTGCCCAAAGTCCAACCAGTCTATTCCAAACGCGCTCCTCCACCAGTCAGAGCAAACTGCACTTAGAGACACTGTCTGCCTTTTCTCATTTCACAATCTCTACATCCTTGATATTCTCAGTGAGACTTCCCTCTTCACGTCCCTCCCTTTTAACAGCAAGAAACCTCTAGCTGAACCAGGCTCAGGGAGGGGCGGCCATTTGCCATGACCCGTAATTTACTCATAAATTATCATTTACTGATAAATTATAATGCACTCATGAATCACAATTTACTCATAAGAGTGAGGCCTTCATTGGAAAGACACACACACACAAACTGCAAAAACACAAAATTAATATCATATCACAGTAAGAGGTTGGGGAAATGGAAATGTTTATTTAAATATTTATTATGCTTACAGTATGAAGTCATACCATCTTCTTGATAGGCCAATTTAAATGCACTTAGCCTTGCTATAGTTAGGACAACTGTAATGTCTCTCTAATATGGGACAAATGAGAGAGGTCAATGAGCAAGGGGTCGTTGTACCAAACAATTCTTTAATTACAGTGCTTTTTCCAATTCTTCATTTAGTATTTCATTGTGACGCAAACAAATTTTGTCTTTTGGTAGTGGTAATGGCTTCCTTTAAATGCTTAATTTAGCAGTTTTGTGATTATTTTACAGTCATCTTGAGTTTCCACTTGGTGAATGTATATATTTTTTTTAATTGTCTTTGTGACCAAGAACAGAGTAAAGGTTTCTCTAGCAGGCAACTGTGAGTTAATTATATACATGTAAAATGAATGTCAACCACTTCCTCAATCTGCCAGTGGTATATACCACGAAGGGGCTTGTCCTTCCATGATGGTTCCTCCTCTTCCTCCTTTTTCTTGGGTTTCTGCAGTCCGAGGTAACAGAAATTCTGACCTCTGGCTCATAATTCACCTAATCCTGTCAGTCCCAAGAATTACTTCCTGGAACCATGTCGCACAATCATGTCCCTGCCACTCAAGTTCATGTAACCTGTGCTAATCAGTGTTGGGACTAACGCGTTATTAAGTAACGCGTTACAGTAACTACGTTATTATTGTGGTAACGAGCACGGTAACTAGTTATTATTCCAAAATCAGGAACGCGTTAGTTGTTACTGGGATTTAGATAGGGTCGTTACTCGTTACTTCGTGTGGTGGCTATCGCGGAGCTTCCACAGATTCAATAACATTAGTAAGTGGTGGAGGCCAGCAGGTGGAGGAGGGAAAGGGGTCGCAGAAGGAAAAGAGACCCGAGGCGGCCGCCGGTCCAAGTGTAAAATTCAATTCAGGTAAGAAGTTATGACCTGCAGTCTCTCTGGGTCAGATATGAACCAAGTTTAGGTGGAGTTTATTTCCGTTATTCTGACTTTTTCCGTACTGCGTACTAGCTAGCATGACGGAGTTTCTATACAGCTGGGTGGGTGCTATGATGTTAACGATGTTAAACTTTATTTTGTTCATAAGTTATTAGAGTTGCCAACCGTCCCGTCTGGTATTCAGAGAAAATATTACGCGTTTCTTATTGAGGTGAAAAGGAACAGTTTGTCCCGTAATTCAGCTACAATGGAAAAGGCACAAAGCTGGAGTTATTCTGTGTCTTTGCTGCACAGCTGCCTCTTCTCCTTTCATTCTCCCCCCTCCCTCTCCTGTTTCTACTTCAATCATGAAACTGATCAATGATCAGCTGATCGGCTCTCTTGTTTGTTTATCGCCCACTTTGCGCCAGAAAGAGGAAACCGGCCGATGTCGCGTTAAACAACAGCAGCACGTTTAAGCTTGATCAGCTGTTGTTAGAATGTATTTAATATTAATTTCTACTATCAGCTGATGTTTGCTGGAGCCACAGCTGCAAAAAAGCTGCTGGTCATGATATCGTTTGGTTATCTGGTGAGAGGGAAACATGAAGATGAAACCAGGAGATGTCCTTACTGGATCATCAGAGCTGAACAGGTGATGGAGAAACAGCTTTATCTTTAGGTGACATGAATGAGTTGAAGGGAAGTTATGAACTGTTTCTGAGAGACAAATAACACCAGGATCCTTTTTTAGGTAGCTGACAGCTGGTAACTGTGCAGGGGCGGGTCTAGCAAAGTGTTGCCAGGGGGGCCAGGTAGGGCATTAACAGGGAAAGGGGGGCACAAAGAAATACTTTTCTTTCTTATTCTCATTTAAAATGTCTAGCTTTTAAAAAATAATTATCTGAATCTTACAACAAACGATTGATAGATTGATGCATATATACCATCAAGACAGTGAACATCACTGTCACAACAGCGTTTGTTGTGAGACTTTATGATTTTTCCTATAATGGTGGGCCGGTCTCTAGTCAAAATGCCCGTGCCAATTTTTTGTCCCAGTCCAGCCCTGTATGCAGCTCATCTGCAGTCTGGTGTTACCTACATTTTCCTATTCAGAAGGCAGAATTTCAGAGTTCTGAGTACAATCGAAAGCACCGCGACTTTCGTTTAGTTTTAGTTTTAGTTTAGTTTCTACATCTATAAATAGTATTGCCACACTGTTGTATATAGCCCCCTCACTCACTCCCATCTCATTAGTGTCTGTGTTCTCTCGTAAATTAATTAACGTCACACTTCGAGTACTTGTGTGTTGTATCTGCCCTTTTAGTCCACTCTGCCTGACAACCGGCATTGACAACAAGACTGGAATGAAACTCAAAGTTGGTTCTGTTCAACTTTTGTTTTCTGAAAACGCTACATCCAGATGAACCAAAGCAACTTTCGGAGATTTACTTACCTGGATGATTGAGCATGCATCAAGACGAAACTCAAAGTGTTGATCTACGTGATGGAGAACTGGTTAAGCACTAATGGAAAATAGGGATGGGTACTGGTATCCGGTGCCATTATGGTTCTGACATAAACGGTAGTAACCAGACCGAAAAGCAGCGCACATTTCGGTGCTTTTTTTTTCTGAGATGTCATACACTTTGTATTCTAGCCAATCATTTTACCTTTGCGAGCATAGTAGGCGGGCCCAGGTACGTACGTTCTTTTAGAGCAGAGCTACAGATTAAAAATGCCCAAAGCGAAGGGGTCAAAGTCTGGCTGTACTTCACAGCAAAAGATGCAAACTCAGCAGCCTGCAACAAGTGCTTTAAGGTGATACTGTGCAAAGGAGGTAACACCTCGAATCCAATGAAACACCTGGTGACGTATAGCATTTTGTTAAAAGCCGAGAAATGCACCATATTTGATAACTTGCTGTGAGACCTCACACCGAGCACATCTACTGCGCGTGGGTTGCCTGTTATCTGACCCGGAGCAACATCCCCCCAAAACCCGTAGAGGAGAGTCCTGGCCCCCAGCCCTGCCAGTGTAGCAGAAATGATGATGGATGATGACGACAGCAGCAGCCGTTCTTCTCTGCGTGAGTAGCTTCATGTTGTTCGTGTGTAATTCACGTTGAGTAGGCTAACCACGTTATTACATTAATGCATATAAGGTGAACTAGCAAACACCGTCGTAGTTACATGCGGCTGTCTTCTTGTTTGATGGCAGATACTCCCTTCACCCTGGCCAAAAAGGCTAAAATGACCAAAGAAAAAGTGGAAAACAACTAAACATGAGAGGTTTTTGGACAAAGTTTGTTTTTTCCATTGATTAAGCACTGCTTCCAGCCAAGAGTGATGTCATAAATCCCCTATAGCTGCAGAAAAGGCTAACATTGTTATCTTTTTACAAAAAAACAGCTGAACATGAGAGGTTTTTGGACCAATTTTGTGTTCTCCATTTTTTAAGCACTGGTTCGAGCACCGTTTGAGCACCGGCACCGTTTCAAAAGTACCGGTTTGGTACTGGTATCAGATAAAACCTAAACGATACCCATCCCTAATGGAAAACAGGAAACTAGAACCCTAGAAAAGAAGTCTCCTGAGCATCTGAACCATTAGCAAGGCAATTAAGGCAATTTGCCGAGAATTACTTTGTGTCCATGTTTGTTGACATATATGGGTAAGTCTTATATTACAGACTAAATTTTCCTGAAAACTATAAACAAACAATGGTGTAGTGGTGAAATAATGGCTAAATGGCTTTGCTAACCACATTTAATCACACCCAGGCCAGTTTGGTACTGGCCTGGGTGTTGTCCTGCTCGTGAGATAATTTCATATATCAATTCTTAATGGCCTGTTAGTATGTGGGAGACATATCTTCAGCTCTGCTGAGAATCCAGTCATTGGGTGGGACTTTATTTTTATGGGCACACCATACGTCAATCACATTGTGTGAAAGAAGGAAGGGGGGAGACCTTTCAGAGTGTAGTGGTATAGGGCAGGTACCGAGAGAGGTGGGGAACACTCTTGATTTAAATACAAGTGTTTCAGGAAAAAGTGAACAATGAACCTGCTGGATGTGGAGGTCCTGGGCTGGTGTGGTTACACGAGGTCTGCGGTTGTGAGGCCGGTTGGATGTGCTGCCATATTCTCTGAAACGCCTGTGGAGACGGCTTATGGTTGAGAAATGAACTTTCAATGCACGGGCGACAGATCTGGTTGACATTCCTGCTGTCAGCATGCCAATTGCACGCTCCCTCATTGCTTGTGGCATCTGTGGCATTTTGCTGTGAGACAAAACTGCACATTCCAGGGTGGCCTTTTGTTGTGGGCAGTCTGAGGTACATCTGTGCACTACTCGTGATGTCAGATCAGCATCCTGATGTGGCACACCTGTGAGGTGGGATGGATTATCTCAATATAGCAGATGTGCCCACTACCACACATTTGGACTGATTTGTGACCACTGTTTGGGAGGGATGGTTATATTGTGTATCTGGAATGAATTTTAGGTCTCTACGTCCATCCCATGGGGAATGGGAGCAGTAACAAAGATGTTGCGTTTATATTTTTGTTGAGTGTATATCTCACTTCCTCTTTCCCCTAAAGTAAAAGAGGTTAACTTTAAAATTATAAATGAGGTTTATCCAACCAATGAATTCTTAAGACGGAAATTTAACTTAGATGTGAACGCCTGCACATTTAGTGAAAATGATATTGAAAGTCTGGATCACTTGTTTTTCTACTGTGAATCAGTGCACTCCTTCTGGATTGACATGTGGAGCTGGCTACAGTCCAGGAGAATTCAGTTATTTGACGGTGACAGTAATACAATTTGGAATACTTGCTGAGAATGCAGATTTTGACTTGATGATTAGGACGGTTTTGTTATTGGGAAAAAAATTTATTCACAAATGCAGATACTTTAAAGCTAAACCATGTATAAACAGATGGCTGAATGACTTTAAACTCTGGGCTAAATCGCTGAAACTTGTGAATAACAAGAAAGCTCAGAAACTTGTTAAATTATTTAACAAGTTTGATCTATGTTAAAAAGAAACCTCCCTATTTAATGATCATGATTGCCCCTTTCTTTGTTCATATTCCTTTTTTTGCCTTTGGTTTCAAACCCTTCAATGACTGTTCTTTCTTTTTTTTTGTTGACTCTTTTTGGCTTTGTGTTTATTGTTTTGTTTTTGCATTTTTCTTTTCTCGTTGTAACGCTCAACTGAGGATATAACATATTCAGATTAATGATGGTGCCTTGTATGTTATACTGTTGTTTATAAATAAAATTCACAAAAAAAAGAAGAAAAAAAAGAGAGAGCTGTCGCTACCCAATCCGTACCGGAAACGGTACTACAGGAAATGCATTTTATATACCAGTTTCAGTTACTTTTGTTAACATGTTAACAGACTAAGTTCAAATTGTATTAAAAATAATACCATCAATATGTTATGTTACTGGACTACACTTACTGGACTTATGGCAGTAATTTGAGAACCATAAGAGACTCTTACAAATGTTTGAAAGAAAAGATTTTGTAATATAGATGGAGACTCATGTAGAAATATGAAGCAATATGAGTTTATAAAATTTGATTTCTGTCATGGTGTGCTGTGATAGGGAGGTTGTAGGACCCAAACTCAGGACTCTTACGTAGAATGAAACTTAAATCGGCAGCTTTTATTGCTGGAAAAACATTTTCATTAGAGATAAACGTCACAAAAAACAAACCAAAAACTCAAAACTCATATAACTGGACTCAAGAAACTAAAAACTAAGAAAAAAGAACTAGGAAAACAAGTCAGGAACTATGAATAAGAATTAACTAAAGAACACGAAGGGAAAAACAAAACACCCAGCCCACTGAAAACTACTGAAACCCCCAAAACATGAACAACAATCATCAAGGAACACATTTACATATTTACAGTTACTGGAACACCAATACTAGATCGCAGACCCAGTACGGTGACAATTTCAGTTTCAGTGTCAGTCAGTGTCTTTTGGTCTGCAACAACAGCAGAACAGACTTAAGTCTTTTGAAGAAGCCCTTTTTCTTCTTCCTCTTATTGATCTGAAGGTCTTTGGACTTCATACTGGATTCAGGTTCAGGAAAGTTCCTCACAGGGAACATCAGGCTCTGGCACACTTTCTGAAAGAGGTCCTTCGATCTTAAGGTCTTGAGAACTCAGACTTGATGCCCTTTCAGCAAGAAGTTCCTTACAGAGAACGTCAGGCGCTGGAACACTTTCTGGAAAAGACCCTTCGGCTGGTGGAACATTTGCCATTGAAAGACAGTCAGAGGAGGGTTCTTCATTTGTGTTCTTCACAACAGGAAGAGTTGAAGGAGGCTCAAACATTTCAGATATCTGGATCATTGCTACATCAGCAATGGTCTTCAGCAACACTGGCGCAAAGTTTGCAATTGTGATAGACAGAATTTCTTGAGGAAATTTCTGTCTGATCTCCATCAGGATGCTGTCGACCATATTGTCTCGGATGGAGTGGGTGAAGATGACCTGTGTTTCCATCGCTGTGAGACACGATCCAAAGTGGCCTTGGTGACACTCGTGGAGAGGATGCTTAGATTCTGGGAGGCCATGTTTAGGAGTGGACAAGGAGGAAGCTCCCAGAAGCCATGGAGAACGCGGGGAACTTCCTCGATCACTACCTCCTGCGCAGTGAGCAGTTTGGTGTTATGCTGTTCCAGCTGCTTCTTTTTCAGTGTAGTCCTTCACCATGCTGAGGAGTTTAGTTGTTCTGTAGAAAAACATTATAAGAATTATCTTTTAAACATATTCAAAGCATCACTTAAATATTGAAACACTGTAGCTGGACTGTTAACCCTATAATGCCCTTTGTATCATACTTGATACATGAGTTTCTGAGACCTCTGTCTCATCAACATGATCAATACTTGCCATAATTTCAAAATGTTATGGACAAAACTCTTTTTTTTGTCTAAAGTTAACATTGTTGTTAACAAAAAGTTGCTAAAAACATCCGATGCATCAAATGCGATACAAAAAATATAATAAATACATAATAAAAGTATATCATACACAACATGACATAGCAAGAAACAAATTTGTGTATCTTGTTTAAAGGGTTAATAAACATCTCAGTTCCCCTCTCTGGAGGGGAGAGGGAGGGGAAACAGGAGGACAAAGGAGGGGGGGGACAAGCTGTAGTGTCATGGTCCCTGTGCCTCGCTGGCCGACCGTCTATTAGGCAATATGTTTGTGGTTTTTTCCTCTCTCGCTCTCTCTCTCTCGCCGCGGCGACGCTCATTGTGGGCTCCCGCTGCTGGCCCACGCACCTGCTCTCATCACCACACCGGCTGCTGATCCCAGCTGATTACTGCACTACTTAAGATGACGAGTCTGCGCTAGTCTTCGGTGGATCGTTGAGCTATCAGCGTCAGTCAAACGTGTGTATCTGCCGACCTGAATCTTGAAAGCCCTTTGTTATTATCCTAACTAACCTGACCTTTTGTGTTTAGATCGTTTTTGGAACCGGATTCTGAGAGGAGTGACTGAGGAGGAGGAGGAGGAGCTTTTTGTACAGAAAGTGTGGCGCACCTTTTCCTCTAACCCTGTTTCCCACGGACCCTGGCGACCCGGACCCCTTTCCCCCCTGCACGTTGTATATAGCCACTTGGTGATTGTGTTCACCGTAAAGAAACGCACTGTTCTTCGCTGAAAGGAATACCCTGGCCTGCGCCTGAGTCTCTTTCGGAAACCTTATCATGTAGTGCCTTTTCACTGTGCAATACTTTTTGCTAATATTCAATGGTCTAATAGACTTCAATAATTGAAATGTGCAATTCCCTTGTATTCTTATTCCTATTTATTTTATTTATCCCTTTGGTATAATCTTTATTTATATATGTCTCTGTATTTATATATGTGTACATATAGTATTCTGCTCACATTCTGTAACTTCTGTCGGTGCTGTGCTATTTGGAAACCGAATTTCCCAGAGGAACCCACCCGAGGGATTAATAAAGTTTTATCTAATCTAATCGCAATCTAAAAATAAAAGGAGACATTTATTCACCACCACTCTTAGGTCCTCAGAAATTACCTGATATTTTCTGTCAGCTTTGGTTTGCATGAATCTGGGTCTTACCTGAGTCCTGTAGCCCAGAAGATGCCAGCAGATCTTTACAACTGTTTCATAAATCGAATCGGTGTGTTGAACAGCACCTGTCAAAGAAATAGCAATCTAGTCATTGTTACTTAAAATGATTTTTAAGTTTGTCAACTTTTAAAACTACATCAAATTCTTCAAATTATTGAAATGCAGTAAAAACAAAAACTGTTACATACCCTGATAGGTATGTAACAGGGTGGGCCATTTATATGGATACACCGTAAGGTTGGTGATATTAAAGTCCTGTTTGTGGCACATTATGGTAAATGGCCTGCATTTGTATAGCGCTTTTCTAGTCCCTAAGGACCCCAAAGCGCTTTACACTACATTCAGTCATTCACCCATTCACACACACATTCACACACTGGCGATGGCAAGCTACATTGTAGCCACAGCTGCCCTGGGGCGCACTGACAGAGGCGAGGCTGCCGGACACTGGCGCTACCGGGCCCTCTGACCACCACCAGTAGGCAAACACGGGGTTAGTATCTTGCCCAAGGATATTTGGCATGCAGCCAGGAGGCAGCCTGGGATCGAACCACCAACCTTCTGATTAGTGGCTGGCCTGCTCTGCCACCTGAGCTACAGTCAGTGCTCAGAGCTACATTAGTATATGTGAGGGGGCAAACTCCTCAATATGGGTGGTGACCATGGTGGCCATTTAGAAGTCGGCCATTTTGGATACAACTTTTTTTTTCTTCAATAGGAAGAGGGCCATGTGACACATCAAACTTATTGGTAATGTCACAAGAAAAACAATGGTGTGCTTGGTTTCAACGTAACTTTATTCTTTCATGACTTATTTACAAGTTTCTCTTTGTTCACAGCCATTGACATGTCGAAGAGGTTAACACGTGAGGAGCGGATCGAAATTGTGTTGATATCTTGGATCTCTCCAAGACTGTTGGAACAACAAAAGTGATGGTTTGGTGTGGTATATGGGATACAACGATAGTGGGTCCATTCTTCATATCTGAAATTGCTACATGATTATGTGTTTCCCTCTTTATGCACTGAAGCTGGCACGTTCCCTGAGTTTTTCCAGCAAGATGGTGCACCACCACATTATGGGTGCCAGGTCCGAGCATTCCTAGATGAACAGTTTCCTGGAAAGTGGATTGGTCATCGTGGGCCAGTTGAATGGCCCCCAAGGTCTCCCGATCTGACCCCCTTAGACTTTTATCTTTGGTGTCATCTGAAGGCAATTGTCTATGGTGTGAAGATACGAGATGTGCAGCACCTGAAACTACGGATACTGGATCCCTGTGCTGGCATTTCTCCTGTGGTGTTGCTTTCAGCATGTGAAAAGTGGGAGAAGAGGGTTGCATTGACAATCCAACACAATGGGCAGCATTGAACACATTTTATAAGTGGTCAGAAACTTGTAAATAACTCATGAAAGAATAAAGTTACGTTGAAACCAAGCACACCATTGTTTTTCTTGTGACATGATAATAATACAATAATACCCAAAATAATTAAGTCATTAATTACTAGGGTGCCTACTGACATGTTTTCTTAGTTAGTCATATTTAGAGAGGCCACATTCGTCATGCTTCACAGGAGTTCAGGATCAAAGTGATGCTACATTAGAGTCTGTCTCTGGACTGGTTGTTTGCTGCTCTACGAGTTCAGCAGGAGGAGGTGAACCCACAGCTGGGAGCGGTTCCCTAGTGGGCGGGAGGATCATACTTCAGGTTCAATATTATACTTATGTTCATCCTGGTCTAAACCTGGTCAGAAGAACTGACTTCACTTTTGAAAATTTAATACTAGTCTGATGTTATAAAAGGTAACCCCAAACTGTCTACAATGGTTGTTTTCTGTCCACCAAAGCAAATTTGATTGAAGAGGTCTGTGCAATATGTGAATAATAATAAATATTAATTCTCCTTCCTTTTCCATAAAAAGGGATGTCTCACATGCTCACTGCAGTTAAAGTAGTGTTACTAGAAATATTAAGACACAAATGGCAGTAATACTTTTTAAAAGGCCTAATGACTAAAATCAGGTAACTTAGGTACACCTGCTCAAATATCTAATCAGCCAGTCACATGACTGGAAATTGGTGCAGTAGTCATGCAGACCTAATCATGATGACCCTCTGAAGGTCAAACCTACTACCTTTAGGTGACTGAATGACATAAGACAACAACGTTCTGGTATTTGTAATTTTTCTGTGACCTTTGTCTCTGTGTTTGATCATCAGTCTGCAAAGGCAATGTGTCTTTTGGTACTGTGAAAATTTTACACATGTACTCTGCATACTGCAACAGAGCACTGATCTTTCCTGCTATTTTACATTTATTGTTCTTAGAGTGCAATATAAGATTTCCCATTTATAATATTTTCCATACTTAACCTTTTTGGATACTTTTATGTTGTTTGGCAGGATAATGCCATCACATTGAATTGTAGGTTTTAAAAATACACAGTGACTGATTTTCATGTCAACAAATAAATAAATATTCTGATGAAGAGCCACTAAAGGAAGTTTTTGGAGTAACTCTCAGCAGTAATTTGCACATGAAATAATTGGTAGACATGTTATTAACCCTATGAGAAAAATCTTTAGTTCTATTCAGGTAGAACAGGCCACACTCTTAATGAACATGGGCTATTAAGAGTGTGGCCTGTGTGTATCTATGACAAACAGCCTGGAACTGCTCAATTTCAGTCCACCAATCAGAGAGGCTAGTTCTGTCTGTTCCTCAGGCTGTGCACTTTTTCCTGTCAATACAGCTGCACCCCTTGCACACACAGACACAGACAGAGGCTTTCTGCAATGTATTTCCGACATGGAGCGTTAACATAACGTCTTAACAAAAATATTGTGACTTAACAGAAACATAATAACTTGTCACAAATACTAAATTTGGTGAGGAAACAGGAAACACGTGGGGAACATGGCTGGGGCTAGCAACACAACTAGACAGAACATGCAAAACTGAACATAACACATCAAACAAGAAACCTTCAACCTCTGTTGGTGTAGCGTTCACATAGCTGCTCTGCTCTGTGTTGGTACAGGGCATTGAAGATTATAACAATGGGTGGATTATATTCTTAAACTTATTTACAGCATTTTCAGAAAGACATCTACTGTGATGAAGTCTATAATCAATTGTTGTAAATTTAAATGTTATCAGGAAATGATCAGAGAAGAAAGGGTTTTCAGGAAAAACTGTTAAATGTTCAGTTTCTATGCCATATAGTGTGACTGAAGTGGTGGGTGGGTTCTTTCACATTTTGAGAGAAGACAATTGAGCCTAACAACAGATAAAATGCTTTGTTGAGGCTGTCATTTTTACTATCTACATGCATGTTAAAATCACCCACAATAATTATTTTATCTGAGCTGAGCACTAAATCAGATAAAAAGTCTGAGAAATTAGAAACTCTGCGAAAGGCCCAGTTGGACGATAGGTGATCACAAATAAGACTGTTTTTTAAGTTTTGCAGCTAGGATGGACAAGGCTAAGCATCAAGCTTTCAAATGAATGAAAAGTCTGTCTTGGTCTTTGGTTGATTAATATGCAGGTGTAGAAAATTGCTGCCACACTGCCGCCTCCACCTGTGCTTCGAGCAAGGGTGTAGATTTGACATGTCCCCACCAATATCCAGCGATTATTGAATTATCCCCACCAATAATTTGATCTGTTCGAGTAAAGAAAAACAAAACCGATAGGCAGAAAAAAACGTAGCGGTGCAGAAAGAGTTAAATTACGTTCTCTAGTGGAGTCCTACCTCATGTGACAAATATGGCCAATGTGATTGGCTGTGCCTTTCAGGGAGCTCTGTTTAATTTTAGCAGTGGCAAGCCTGCGCTACGAAGACCCGCAAGGAGGAGAGGAGGATGGCAGCAAAAAAGAAGAACCTGGATATAAGCAGTGTTGGGTAAGTTACTTTAAATTAGTAACGTAGTTACATTACTAGTTACTTTGAAAGTAACGAGTTACTAGGGAAAGTAACTTTGGTTTTACTCAGAATTTTCTTGTTAATGTGTTGCTTCCATAACTTTGCCAGTCTTCTAGCTTGCTTACTTGCCACAAGTGCACTGTGCCACCTAACAATAGAAAGGAAAAGATAATGTGCATATTTCCACGAGAGAAATCCCACGCCTGGACCGTCATTGACCACCGCCATGATTCTAGCCTACGTCACAGTGTCATGTGCGCCTTTTACATCCAACACAAAAACCACAGTCATGGTGCTTTCGATTGTACTCAGAACTCTGAAATTCTGCCTTCTGAATAGGAAGATGTAGGCAACACCAGGCTGCAGATGAGCTGCATACAGGGCTGGACTGGGACAAAAAATTGGCCCGGGCATTTTGACTAGAGACTGGCCCGTCATTATAGGAAAAACCATAAAGCCTCCCAACAAACGCTGTTGTGACAGTGATGTTCACTGTCTTGATGGTATATATGTATCAATCTATCAATCGTTTGTTGTAAGATTCAGATAATTATTTTTTAAAAGCTAGACATTTTAAATGAGAATAAGAAAGAAAAGTATTTCTTTGTGCCCCCCTTTCCCTGTTAATGCCCTACCTGGCCCCCTGGCAACACTTTGCTAGACCCGCCCCTGCACAGTTACCAGCTGTCAGCTACGTAAAAAAGGATCCTGGTGTTATTTGTCTCTCAGTAACAGTTCATAACTTCCTTTCAACTAATTTATGTCACCTAAAAGGTAAAGCTGTTTCTCCATCACCTGTTCAGCTCTGATGATCCAGTAAGGACATCTCCTGGTTTCATCTTCATGTTTCCCTCTCACCAGATAACCAAACGATATCATGACCAGCAGCTTTTTTGCAGCTGTGGCTCCAGCAAACATCAGCTGATAGTAGAAATTAATATTAAATACATTCTAACAACAGCTGATCAAGCTTAAACGTGCTGCTGTTGTTTAACGCAACATCAGCTGGTTTCCTCTTTCTGGCGCAAAGTGGGCGATAAACAAACAAGAGAGCCGATCAGCTGATCATTGATCAGTTTCAGGATTGAAGTAGAAACGGGAGAGGGAGGGGGGAGAATGAAAGAAGAAGAGGCAGCTGTGCAGCAAAGACACAGAATAACTCCAGCTTTGTGCCTTTTTCATTGTAGCTGAATTACGGGACAAACTGTTCCTTTTCACCTTAATAAGAAACGCGTAATATTTTCTCTGAATACCAGACAGGACGGTTGGCAACTCTAATAACTTATGAACAAAATGTCATATGTCATATCATATACATCATTATATACCAGCTAGCCCAACTTCAGTAACCCAACAAACGTCACTGCTGTTTAGTTTCCTGTCTTCATTTATGCTGGAAGTGATAACAGAGCTGTACGTTTTAATTTGTTTCCAAAACCCCGCAGTCAGGACATGCTATATTGTATTTAGATAGAAGCTAGCGAGCTAACTTCCTGCTAACTTCTAACTCCCTTAAATGTCATAAATTCCATTTTTATGGATGCCTGGATGTTAAACTCAATTGTTACACCTGGTAGAGCAGAACGCTGATCATTTTATTAAAGATGAAAGACTTTAGACAGTTTTTCAACTCTCAGTAATGCCATAGTGATTGTTTGATATATGGGCCTGCTAGTGACGTCAGACTGAACAACCTGATAAGGCGTTAGTCCCAACACTGGATATAAGAAAGTAATTTTCAAAGAAACCTGTAAGTCACTTAAAGTCAAGTTCATTCATAAAATGTGTCCCTCATTATAATGTTACACGCTATGCTACACTACGCTATACATGCCAAATCTCCAAATTTTTTCCAGGAGAATCCCGAATTTCGGTGCCCCTCCCGATAATCTCCCAGAGCCACCATTCTCCCGAATTTCTTCCGTTTCTTCTGGACAACAAAATTGAAAAACCATGTCTCAGATTGGCTCAGCTAATTCCAGTTTCCAACAATTGCTAACACTACTGCAGCTCCTTAGTTTTAGTATTACTCTTATTACTCTTTCTGTGTCGCAAAATAAACATTTAACATATTTTCAGGCGAGAATGTAGCTGTGTAAACTTTAAATATCTGAGCCGGGGAGAACAGCAAGCTCCCGGCACATCGTTTTAGGCTTTGGCCCACATCAGTCTAAAATTGTATGTAACCATGAATAACGTGTTGCCATGTCCACCAGGAGAGGACAGTATAGATGTCAAAAAAATATGCCAGCAGTTTATCTCAGTTAACGAGAGGAGAAAGCATGTGTTTGGCTCCTTCACATAGTGGCCATTGGTTGTTGTGTCCATGACTGTTGCTGTAACAGTAGTTCATGTTTAGAATAAAAAAATCCCAGCTCACTGATTTGATCGGGGCAATAGTGTGCCTAAAATGTTGCATAATTTTGCTGAGAGATCTTTTACTTTGTGGTAATCTTAGATGAGTAGTTTTATGGACAAAAATCACCAGGTCATTCAGTTTTCCCTTAGTGCTAATGTATAAGAGATGTTGGTGTACTATAACTGAAGTAATGTTGTTAAGTCCTTAAAGTCATATTCTTTTACTGTCATGACTGTATTTGAAGCTATTTTTTTTTGTTTGATACCTGATTTATATGGAATATGGCTGAAGTAAACTAAAGTCTAAAATACTTAGTCATTTGTTTAGTAGTATTTAACATTATATAATTCACATATAAGACTATGAATTGTAATTTTAAATGGTTTAAAAGCATGTAGAATAGCATATGTAGGCAAGTATATTTCTCCTTTTTTTTTATCAAGAAGCAAAGACAAAAAGGAAAAAAAAGATACAGGGCAGGGTTTGGTGGTTGAATCATCCATCCCCATCAATGCCAAAACCAAATCTACGCCCTTGGCTTCGAGTATCCTGATAGTTTGAATGACTCGGGGGAGTTGATTCATTTAAACTAACATAATCATCCTGCTGTAATCAGGTTTCTGTAAGGCAGAGTAAATTGATTTTTTGAGCAATTATTAAGTCATGGAGACCAAAACAGCCAATCAGATTTTTTTGCATCCAAGTCTGTGATTGGCTGGTTTTGTGGCACAACTATAACGGTGTATAGAAAGAGTTGAGCGGAATGTTGAATGTTGAGAGCGCAAGCAACACATTGCGAGCAAGCGCAAATGCAAACACTGAGCGACAGCGGCTGCTATTGTGTGTGTATGGATAATAGCAAACACTGAAATACAGTTTTTGCACGCAGCAAAAAGTTCACTCAAATTTAGCTTTTCTTCGCTCAAAATAAATTTCTCCTCAAAATGCAACACTTGCACCTGCAAATTTTTTTTACGTGCGCGCAAATTTATTTTACGTGCGCTCAGAACAGTGGCACAAAAATAACGCCATATAATTGGGCTTTCATCAGGTTAGCAAAGATGCACAGAAAAGAAGATCAGACACCAACTAGGAAGAATCAGAAATACAAACGCAACAATATAGTCATCCCCTGTGGGGCTGGATTATCAGAAAAAACCCAGGAGAGTCTCCAAGGACAACATGCCACTGTACTTCAGACCCAACCACACACTCAGACAAAAACTGTTTTATCCCAAAGACAAAACTCCTGAACACAAACTTAAGAACATATCCTGTATCCTGTTGCAAGGAATGCTCAGACATCTACATTCGAGAGACAAAACAGCCACTTGATAAATGCATGGTACAACGTGGAAGAGCCACCTCCACGGGACAAGACTCGACTGTCCATCTGCATCTAAAGGACAAAGGTCAATGTTCACATTTTGGACAGAGAAGACAGATGGTTTGAAAGCGGAGTGAAAGAAGCCATCTATGTTCACTGTGAACAACCGTCTTTGAACAGAGGTGGTGGCTTACGAGACCAACTGTCTGGCAAAAAATAATCCAGTTTTGAGATCCCTTCCCAGACATCCTGGCTCAACCTCAATAAATCACATGATATATTTGGGCAAGGTTTCACAATGGGTCCACCCGAAACCTTGGCTGATTGTGACCCACACCCGTTTTCACACCTTGGCTCGTGCGGACACTCCCATAGGGCTTCAAATCTGGGACTCTCCACTGATTGCATTTAGAATTGAATAAGCTTCTCGGATGAGAGGTGAAACGTCTTCAAGAAAACTTAAAGAAGTCCAGATACTTTTCTTTCCAAGTGGTTTTGAATTCTTCCCTTGCAACAATATTTATAGTAATAATAATAAACACCTTTTATTAGTAACTTGATTTTGTGCTCACTTATGTTATCTTTTTTAATATTTACATTTATTTGATGATATGAAATATTTAAAAGTGATAAACATAGAAAAAAATAAACAAGAACAAGAAGGGGGCAAATACTTTTTCACACCATTGTATGTGACTCTTCCCTTACTGTTGTGTACTGTAACTTTTGAGCCTGGAAACCTTCCTCAATCCAATTCTTCTTCATCCTGATCCTGAGACAATCAAGCGAATTTATACGAGAGCAAAAGAAGAGACAGAAATGATTTCTTTCTGTTCAAATCTTAAACTTGCTCCCAAGCTATAGTAGAATGGCAAGCGTTATTTCAAAACACCTCTCTCTTCTCATTTCATGCCAATTTCATTTCCTGGTAAATGAAATTGTAGCCACTTTATTATTTTGGGTCCCACAGATCCCACTGCTGTGAAAACATGTAAAGATTATTAATCGTTTTGTATGCTTTGTGGACTGTGCGTGTACAATGCTTTCACTGACTTTCCACAAAATTAGTAAGTCATGTGCAAGTATATCATGGTGACAATACAAACTGGCATCTCTCTGTTTTCTTTTGTTTGTTTTTATAAGCAGTACTTCTAACTTGATTATTTTGATTCTCTTATTGCAAAAAGTGTTTTGTTGAAAATTTTAATTAGGTGCAGCCCAGCACAGAAGCATATACAAGCTCCTTAAAAGCAGCTTAAAAATAAAAGCATTTTGGGCCACATTCTCAGTTATTTTACAGTTTTGTAACACTACCTGCAAGAAACACAGAGGCAGGGATGCTGGTGCAAACTTAGCTTGAAAATATCACAAGGCTTCTCATGCATGTTAATATATTCCATAAATAAAACAAAAATTAGGTTTAAACAATGTATTATGAATGTTGTACATTCCATTTTTCTAACGAGAGTAAATACAACATTTAATTACTACATTTTGTAATACCGACATATCTTCTTTTTATATATGACACATTTAAATAAGCTTAAAATAAGCTCAATATGGCAAGAACATATTCAGGTTTTTCACATGGCATAATGTGCACAAGAGCTGTCCACCTAATTAGAAAGATACAACCACCAGTTGCTGGAAAAATGTGTATTCTCTACCACGGGTTGTGTCATGGTCCCTGTGATCAAGAGCTGATCCTGTATTAGGCAGCATGTGTTTTTGTTGTTTTGCTCTTTCTCTCTCTCCTGCTGGGGCAGTGCTCATTACGGGCTCCCACCCCTGGCCCATGCACCTGCCATCTCCACACCTGCCGCTCAGTAGTTTGAAAATCTGAATCTGAATCTGTGAGTTGCTTCCATCAGTTCGTCTCTAACTGAAGTTTTTGTGTGCAGATCTTTCCCGGACTTTTCCCTGCCTGCCTGTAATCCTGTGAACGAGTGTGTGGATGTGTGTGACCCAGTTACGGAGTGAGGAGAGTGATTTGGAGACCCTTTGGAGCGCGTTTGATCCCCTTCCTTTCCCTCACGGACCCTGGAGCCATGTACCCCACCCCCCCACCCCCCAGCATGTTGTATATATTATCACCTGGTGTTGTCTGTATAAATAAATTAACTGTCTTCTCTACAAGGATTCCTGATCTGCGCCTGAGTCCGTTAACAGGTTGACATTGAATACATAATGGGCTTGGATTTACAACATTATGAATGAAATGTGCTCTATTTGGAAGCAGCCACCCCCCTCCCCTTTCGACGGGTTGCGTGTGAAACTTTAAATCATCAAACTGTAAATTATAAATTTTAAATTGTTACTGATCCTTTTACCCCGAGTCCTAAAGTATATATTTATTTTCTTACTCTTCTTATATTTATTGTCTGTTTACTTGCACTGCTGTAACTGGAGCCACGTTGTCTCGTCTCTCTATATACTGTAGGGGAGACCGGGGATAGTTGTAACATTTTTGACATTTCTGTCTGTAAATTGGAGCTCTTTTAAGGTAGGGGATTCAAAATGTAATGCAAAGTATTTACATGTCTCTGCTATTAAATAGTGCAGCTATTTTCTCTGCAGCACAATTACCCATTGCATGGTATGGTCTCAAACACAAAGAGTGAAATGTTACAATTAACCCCATAGTCTGGGTTAGTTGTAACATATCCTGGGGTAAAATGTAACACAATGAAATAAGGGTACTAACAAAACATTAACATGTAATCTTTGTTTATTCAACACATGAATGCACTTAGAGCCATTTATGTAGTTATGTGTGTGTGTGACAGAATGCAGAAATCTAACTTTTGAACATATACCAACCCCCCAAAAAAGACAAATTATGGAATTTTCTGCAACTGAATATTTCATTAATTTTGGTTGGTCTTCCTTGCGTTTGGCCTCATTGGTCCAGTGGGCATTATAACCTACAACTCTTGCACCAATTTTGAACATAACAATGAAGCTGAAAAAATGTAGTTGTTCACCAGCATCGCAATTCCATTACTTTTTATCATGGCTTACCTTGGTGTGGTTTGCAAAGTGCTTCAGAAAGATGAGGAAATCTGTTTCTTGCACCCATCCTGATTTATTTCCACTACCAAAACTTCCTACTGGTCCATCTCTGACACAGTGTGAGAATGTGTATGTGTGGGAACACAAACAGTGGAGGAATTGTGTTGCCAATGGCATTAACCGCATATACAAATGCGACCAGTGAACCTCTCTCTGCTGATGTCGTTGCCCCAACTTGTTTAATATAAGTTAAAGTAATAGTGTGGTAAGTTGTAACATCTGCATTATTGTTACAACTAACCCAGACTGTTGCTGTTACAACTGACCCAGACTCCTATAGCCATGAACTAGCTAACATTACAGCCAACGGCTAAAACATTAGCACTAAAGACTTACACAGAATATATCCCCATAGACATACAAATAACATAATTTAAGTTTGATGAGTTTAACTGCAAAGCAGATAATGCTATTAGAAATTGAAATAAAGTAGAAAAACTTACTTTTTGGCATACAAATTACTTTTTTTCGTGTTAAATTGTTTGTGTTTGACAAAATGTGCTGATTTTTCACATGTGATAGCACAACTGAGTTGGGCATGCACAGGATTAATCACATCATTTGAAACTTAGCCCTGATTGGAGAAATTGGAAGTGTTACAACTGACCCACGTTACAACTATCCCCGGTCTCCCCTACTGTACTGTATGTAGCGGAGATGACAATAAAGTTTACTTTGACTTCAGCAGCGAGCAGGCGCACCGAGGGCTCTCGCGCTCACGTTTTGCATTTTTTTTTTGCATCCAAGAATTTCGAAAAAACATCAGTGCAAATTATAAGTCTGTATCATGATGTCTGGTCTTTTCGTGTTTGTTGGTTTGTTTTTTATTTTGTTTTATTTTGTGAGCTGGTAGATGCTGCTCCAGCCAGAGAATCCCCCGCAGCCCCGCCCTCTCCCAGCAAATGGGCGATAGAAAACCGATCGGTGCCTATGCCATTCCCACTATGCGCTGGCATGACGTCGGGGCAGCATGAGTATGAGCAATTTTTTTTTTTGGCCGATACCGTGATGCCGCCCCCCACCACTATGCCGCCCCGGGCAACCACCCGTGTCGCCCGTATCAAAAACTGCTACTGCCCACCCAGGCAATGCAGTGATTAAGTTCGCAGATGGTGGGGCTCATCTCTGGTGGCGACGAGACAACATACTGAGCTGAGGTTCAGAGGCTGTCGGATTAGTGTGCAGACAACAACCTGGACCTCAATACAACCAAGACAAAAGAACTGGTAGTCGACTTCAGAAGGAGGAAATCTGAGGTGCAGCCTGTCAGGATCAATAGGGGAGAGTGTGGAAAGGGTGTCCAGTTTCAAGTTCCTGGGTGGGCACATAGACACACACCTCCAATGGAGCTCAAATACCTCAGCGGTTTTAAAGAAGGCCAACAGCTCCTCCACTTTCTGAGAATCCTCAGAAAAATGGAGCTGAAGAAGGAGCTGCTGATTGTCTTCTCCTCCATTGAAAGTGTGCTGACATACTGCATCTGTGTATGGTTCTCCAGCTGCACCATGGCACACAAAAAGGAACTTCAGTCATCAATATGGCCCAAAAAAATCATTGGACATCCTCTTCCCTCCCTGAAGGACCTGTACAGCACTCGCTGTCTCAAGAGGACACGCAGCATCCTACGGGACTGGACACACCTGGGACACCGGGGGTTTAAGCTGCTGATGTCTGGCAGGAGATTCAGCTACTGATGTTGGGGACAAACAGACTTAAGCACAGCTTTTACAACAGGGCAATAGCCATAATCAGTGCGAACAACCGAAGTAGTAGAGCAGGGGATCTAGGAGGCAGTTCAGACTTCCCAAACACAGAAACACCAGATAGAGTGCGTAAGAGCCATCAGGTGCCTCCTGGCTCTTCTTGGGTCCTTCATTTAATTGCAGGTAGTGTGCAAGCAGCAGACCGTTTGTAGGCATAAAGCACAGCAAAAATATCACCAGCACAGTGAAAGTCATTGTCACTGCTCTTCTTCTCCTATGTGATGTTTCTGGAACATCATGTTGGTCTCTGCTCAATCACCTGATTACTTTGGTGTAAGATACCACTGTGATGAGCAGAGGCAGGAAGAAGAGGAGGCAGCAGAGAGTGATGAAGTTGGTATTTTGTCAGATAATATTTTCTGTGGCGTGGACATCATGGCAGGTGGTGATGTTCAACTCACTAATGTTATAAGTCTGGACAGAGGTAACGAGAGGCAATGAACCAGTGAAAAATAACACCCACATGGTTATACAGGTTAGAACTGCAGTCCGTGAGTTCCTCCAAGCCATAGAGGAGAAAAAGAAAAATGGGGATTGTTTTGTTCCGAGAATTCAGGATAAAAACAGCAGCAGCTGACAATCACAGTGTATGACCTGAAATTTTTGTTCTACATCGCCACTGGTGAGGGAACCAGCCTGTCCTCAGCAATGGCAGGCCTGCTGCATCTCACAACTGCAGAACTGAGTACCCAGGAAATATTTCCAAATATTTCCAGATCACAGTTAGTTTAGGTGGCATTAAAAAAATACCTTTTTCAGTTGACTTTAATCCAAACATCAAAAATTTTCTTTGGCTGATCATAGATAAATCAACAAATTGCCCATTTCATCACCAATGTACTCATCATCATTTTTTAACAGTGTAGTGGACAGTTTTCATATGATTGTTTGGCTTTTCTCTGTATCTATGAAGCGCCTTGAGGCGACTTTTGTTGTGATTTGGCGCTATATAAATAAAATTGAATTGAAAATTGAATTTAATTGAATTTTCTTACCGTTATTGCCTGTGTGGGAGACAGCACACGTACATAACAGAACCAATAAAAAAGTTGAAACTGAAAACTTTCTGCAGGTGAGAAAAAAAGTAGCTAAATTAAATAGCGGAACAAAGCCAACACTTTGCTGTTATTCTCTTCACGTTCCTTTATGTATATGATTCCATGCCTCTCCTGCTCCCATTCATCATCAAGAAATATATAAGTGGATATAAATATGTAATCTGTTTGAAACGCACCCCTCCACACCAATCAGAGTGGTTTGCACATAGAGATGTTACACTCTTTTCTCATTTCACAGTTGCACATCATTTCCTCTCCTCACGTTTTAGTTCCTCCCACCAGGGAGTAGCAGAGGCGCCAATAAACAGATAGATGAAAAACAAGTAGAGACAACAGCAATTTACTGAAGTGAATCCTTGGAGTCTTATTTTATAGAGATATCAATTAGATATGAAGAGCCCTAACCCAGTCCTTCAACTGCTTCTTTTTGTAGAGCTTTGACAGCATTTCAAGGGCAGTATAATGTGATATATGCCATGGTATGAAGAGTCTAGGATCACTAATTGCAGATTTTATTATTATCATGATTATTTATTTATTTATTTAAGAAGATGACAAACATGACATGTTACGGGTTTTCACTGTTTATAAATAAGTGCTTAAAACTTATTGGCAATAATGTATAAACAATAATATATATTAAATAGAAAATGGTTTCCTGCAATTAAGTGTAATGGCTATATAATTACATATAGCTGTGCATGTTCTAGATTACTATCTGTGAAAAATGCCTTTAAATTATTATTATTTTTTTTATTCATTCACTCTAAAGACCTCTGCCATCACACATCTGTGGTATCTGCTGCTTTTGTTGGGCAGTATAAATAGCAATTCATCAAAACAGACATGAGTGAAATACAGCGAATAAAGCAAAAACAGTTTTTACAATTCTAACTAGCTTGAAAGTCAATATTTGGTATGACCACTTTTATTCTTCACCATGACTTGAACTTGTGAAAGCTTTCATGTAATTTGTTTAACTAGTCTTCAGGAATAGTTCTCAAGGCTTCTTGAGGGGCATTCAAAGCTCTTCTTTGGATGTTGTTTCCCTTTGTTCCATTCTCTGACAAGATGATGTCACACTGCTTGAGTAATGGTAAACGGACTGGTTCTGATCTACGCAGGCACTCAAACCACCTGGTATTTCCATCCAAGTTCTAACCAGGCCCAAACAAGCTTAATGAGCCCCTGTAGTCCCTGAACTATTGTGATACCTTGGGTTTATATTGGCAGTCATGTTCATAATTTTTTGAAGTACAAACAGCTTGGAGTGTTTTTTCAGACAAGCTGTACTACACTACATGTTTTCCATTGGCCATGTAGCCACCGACAACAAAGATTTAGCTAACAGGCTAACATGACTGGGACTTCTGTATTCAATGATAACCAGAGATGGGTCGAGTATCCAAAAATTGTACTCAAATAAGAGTAAAAAAGTACTTGGTGAAAAGACTACTCAAGTAGTGAGTAACTGTTTGAAATGTCCGATTTATTTTTTAAATAAATGCTATCAGACAAACAAAAATAAATAAATATACAAATTGTAGTATTTTCCAACAGGAATATATGTAAAAAGATCAACAAAATAAGGCACAACAATTCTAATTTCCAGATTTCAGTTTTTCCACAACATAAAGCTTTTTTCACCAATACCTACAGTAAATAATATAAATATATAAACAGTGCAAACAATTTCTAGTGACAAGATATGCTGTAAACTTTATATTCATTTTGCTCCAAATGGCACAGCAGCCTCAGAGAAAACATTAGAACACGGCAACTTCAACATACAAGGCAGCTCAGTTTACCATAAGTTGTATGGGTGTGCATTTATTTCTGCATATTTAGCAAAAATGTGCCATTTCTTCACTCAGTGAAGTGATGGTTAAGCTTCAGCAGCAGTTTGCTCTCAAGGTTCTTTCTGTGAAGCTGTAACTGTTTAGCAGTGAACAGGAGTCCTGCCTGACTAAGAAGTCCTTCACAAGCTCCAGATGCATGAAGAGCTGTATTGATTTTGATCGACAGCTTCTTGATGTGAGGAACATCCCCCAAGAACCCGAAGAGGAGAGTCCTGGCCCCTAGCCCTGCCAGTGTAGCAGAAATGATGATGGATGATGACGGCAGCAGCAGCCGTTCTTCTCTGGGCGAGTAGCTTAATGTTGTTCGTGTGTAATTTACGTTGAGTAGGCTAACCACGTTATTACATTAATGCATGTAAGGTGAACTAGCAAACACCATCGTAATTACATGCGGCTGTCTTCTTGTTTGATGGCAGATGCTCCCTTCACCCTGGCCAAAAAGGCTAAAATGACCGAAGAAAAAGTGGAAAACAGCTAAACATGAGAGGTTTTTGGACAAAGTTTTTTTTTCCCCATTGATTAAGCACTACTTCCAGCCAAGAGTGATGTCATAAATCCCCTATAGCTGCAGAAAAGGCTAACATTGTTATCTTTTTACAAAAAAACAGCTGAACATGAGAGGTTTTTGGACCAATTTTGTGTTCTTCATTCTTTAAGCACCGGTTCGAGCACCGTTTAAGCACTGGCACCGTTTCAAAAGAACTGGTTTGGTACTGGTATCGGATAAAACCTAAACAATACCCATCCCTAGAAAACAGGCAACCCACCCGCAGTAGATGTGCTCGGTGTGAGGTCTCGCAGCAAGCTATCAAATACGGCGCATTTCTCGGCTTTTAACAAAATGCTATACGTCGCCAGGTGTTTCATCAGATTCGAGGAGTTACCTCCTTTGCACAGTATCACCTTAAAGCACTTGTTGCAGGCTGCTGAGTTTGCATCTTTTGCTGTTAAGTACAGCCAGAATTTGACCGCTTCGACTTGGGCATTTTTAATCTGTAGCTCTGCTCTAAAAGAACGTACGTACCTGGACCCGCCTACTTACGCTCGCAAAGGTAAAATGATTGGCTAGAATCCAAAGTGCATGACATCTCAGGAAACAAAAACCGAAATAAAGCACCGAAATGTGCGCTGCTTTTCGGTCTGGTTACTACCGTTTATGCCACAATGGCACCGGATACCGGTACCCATCCCTACTCGTTACTACCCACCTCTGATGACAACATACTGTAGATTGTAATAAACTGCTCTGCCACCTAGCTGTAGCTCAGGTGGCAGAGCAGGTCAGCCACTAATCAGAAGGTCGGTGGTTCGATCCCAGGCTGCCTCCTGGCTGCATGCCAAATATCCTTGGGCAAGATACTAACCCCGTGTTTGCCTACTGGTGGTGGTCAGAGGGCCCGGTGGCGCCAGTGTCCGGCAGCCTCGCCTCTGTCAGTGCGCCCCAGGGCAGCTGTGGTTACAATGTAGCTTGCTATCGCCAGTGTGTGAATGTGTGTGTGAATGGGTGAATGACTGAATGTAGTGTAAAGCGCTTTGGGGTCCTATGGACTAGAAAAGCGCTAGACAAATGCAGGCCATTTACCATGTACTCAAAATGTTGATATAAATGAGTGCTGCACAAATGGTTAGGCACTAATGGAATCTAGGAAATTTGTGTCTTGATGTGAAGTCTCCTGAGAATCTTATCCATTAGCTGGGAAATGTAGATCATCTGCTTAGAATCAATCAGAATCAGAATCAGAATACTTTATTGACTATACATTTACAAACATTTATCTCCTCGGGGGTAAATGACTGGCAACATGGCTTTAATAGTCACATTCAACAACCAGCTTGGTAATAAACTTAAAATGTCTAATTTCTCTGCAAGTAAAAAATATCCATTAAAATGTTTTATCTTTATTATTTGTGTTTTGTAATGCAAAAGAATACATTATCACCACAATGTGATCTGGTATCTTGTGATTTTGTGTTTATTATCATAAACTGTGCTCCTTGTACCTTCAACTGTAGCAGGCCTGGAGTACTTGGTATAGGTTTAATGCTGTGCAAACTGCAAAATACAAGATACAAAATGCATATAAAAGTGGTTAACATGAAAATAAAAGACAGAATTTCAAGCTAAGCGTGTCCAGAGGTCCGCTGGATCTCACTGTAAATGCTCTATTTTTTCAGCTTAATTTGTTAATGTCAGTGTTTAAATATACCTTTTTGCCACAGTGCTTTTCAAGGATAAATTACCTTTTTAGATTTTGTGGCTGAAACAGGCTGTACTAACATCTGTAATGACAACCTGATGACCGATTTTCACCTACAGCCAATTTAGAGTAACCAATCAAGTTATCTTACAAGTCTTCTTCTTCTCATAGATCTGATTGTTGTGAAATTACAGTACTTTTCAAAAGGTCCTAAGTAAGCCCTCATTTCTATAAATTTTGGTTTCAAGGAGCCCGATTTTTTTAGTCATTGTATAGGCCTTGTACAGAACTATGGACATTGGCTGCTTCTTTTTTTTCTTTCCATTTTCAGTGCAGCCATTGCACCTGTTTCCCTGAAACTACTCAGGGTGGCTGTGAAGAAGCCATTCTTAAGAAAGGGAAACAGGGAGAAAAGGTTGAGGTATGCCAGATTACACACAAACTAAACTAAAAGTCAGAAGGTTTTGTCAATACAGTTTGTGGCTGCATTTTAGCCAGTCGTATTGGGCAGCACGGTGGGATGCACAGCAAGAAAGTCCTGAGTTCAATTCCACCATAAGGCGGGGGGTCTTTCTGTGTGTAGTTTGCATGCGTTGGAGATCTTGTCAAACATTGATTGAATTATGAATGCAGTCCCATTCATACAAGACCATCTGGGAAGTGTCTGATTGGCAATTGATTTATTTTTCAGCATGGTAATTACCCAAATATATTGCCAATACATTTAAAGCATACCCAGATAGAAAAAAAAACACAAAATAGACACTCACTTATGGGCCTCCCTGGAGCCCACACCTCAACATTATGGAAGCATCTTGACAGAGAAAAAAACAAACAAAAGGCAGCTAAAGAAGAGCTGTGGACTGTCCTTCAAATCTGTTTTGCCTTATGTAATATATTTTCATGCTCCTTTACACATATTTCCAATTTTACTAGGAAAATATAAAGAATATAAAGGGGTTACTCAAAACTGTATTTTATAGGAACAGTAGGTGAGTTATAGTTCCTGTGGGTTGTGTATAATTGTGCTCATCACTTCAAAGTTACACATGTCATGCTGATAATGGAAACTGGCATCTCTGTTTAAATGTCCACTTTGACCAGTAAATCTATCAGCAGTAACAGCTATTTCTTGTTTTGTTTTAAATATTTGGCTACATCCACCCACACCTCTGAATGAAAGATGAGGCAAAAGGAATATACAACTGCCTACTGGAGAGAAAAGGATATTGGTGCAGTAGGATGAACTGACACTCATCAATGCACACTCTCACCAACAGAGGGAGGCATGAAACAAACTATGAAGGGCTTTAAAATTATAGATGGCATTGAGACATGCTTGTAGTGTGAGTCAAAAATATTTATTCAGTGAAAAAATGCTGCAAAAAAATAAATAAAACTGGTATATGTAATAAAAACAAAAAGTCATAAGTAACTGCTTTTCACTGGTTATATATAAACACTTTAAAACAAGCAAACAGTTAAAAAAATGGATTGAATAATACTTACAGAACAGTGAGCCTTTATATATATAGGGTGCATAAAAATAATAGTATTTCATTTCAGTGTTGCTCTAAAAAGCAGTCTTATCTGAACTCCCTTCATCGTTTAAAAGGCATAATTAGGAATCCAAACAAAGCTAAACCCTATATATAGGCTTTAATTGTTGTTGTTGTTTCATAACTAAAAAAAAAAAAATCACATTTAAGGATTCAATTAAAATGTCAGCTCAGTGAGAGTTAGAGGAGTAGTTTCTTATATTGGCTGTCGGTGTTTTCTTGGAAAGAATCCACTTTAATTGAAGAGTTTATTTTTGAACTTTCTGTACAGCTGGATTTCAGCATTGGTCTGGTGCTGGATCTGCATGAAGCAGGTAATGAATTACTAATATCATTTCTCTTTGTAACCTTATGACACTTGAGCACGTTGGAGAGTTGTCTCTGGCATTGGGAGGATCCAAAGTAGTAGAGTAGGGGATCTAGGAGGCAGTTCAGACTTCCCAAACACAGAAACACCAGATAGAGTGCGTAAGAGCCATCAGGTGCCTCCTGGCTCTTCTCGGTGTTAAACTGCAGGTAGTGTGCAAGCAGCAGACAGTTTGTAGGCATGAAACACAGGACAAATATCAACAGAACTGTCAAAACCATCACTATTGCTCTTTTCCTTTTGTGTGAGCTTCCAGGGAGCCTTTTTTGGAGTTTGCTCAGCGACCAGATGACTCGAGTGTAGGACACCACTGTGATGAGCAGAGGCAGGAAGAAGAGGACACAGCAGAGAGTGACGAAGTATGTCTTTAACCAGACGATCTTATCTGTGGAGTGGACATCATGGCAGGTGGTGATATTCAACTCACTGATGTGAAAAGTCTGGTCCGATGTAACAAGAGGCACAGAGCCAGTCAAGGATAACACCCACATGGTTATGCAGGCTATGACTGTGTTCCTTGGCCTCCTCCAAGCCAGAGAGTCAATGGGATAAACAACAGCAAGCAGACGGTCCACACTGATGCAAGCTATGAGAAGAACAGAACAATACATGTTCCAGTAAAAGGCAGCAGTGACCACACGGCACATGGACGGGCCAAATTTCCAGTTGTTGCCTTCAAAGTGGTAGGAGATCTTGAAGGGGAGCATCAGTGCAAAGAGCAGATCAGCTAAGGCCAGGTTCAGCATATAGATTGCAGCTGGCTTCTTAGGACGGATCCCCCGAGCAAAGGCCAGCAGAGCACAGACGTTAATTGGCACACTGATGGAGCAGACCAGCGTGTAGAAGGAAGGTAAAAGGATGGTGGAAACAGGGCCAGTTAGAAACATCAGGGCCTGTTCCGAAAAAACTTTTCTGTCCTTGGGACCATTTGAAGAACGATTTAATGTTCTGTTATCATCATAATCTATTGGTTCATCCGTCACTGACTGGCGTAAGCCATACAAAAAGCCCCTTCCGTGTGGAGCAGCTGGAGAAAGAGAGAAGGGGGGGGGGGGGGGGGGGGAACAGTCTGATCAAAGGTAAAGGAAATGGAAAAGTTTTGGCTAATCCAACAGGAAGACAATCTTCATTTGGTATCAAACTGTTTAACAAACATATACCACATTTTACTAGGTCCATATTATGCATTTCTAATTTATCTAATTACCTTAATACCAGTTTTGTCCATTAAAGAAAAATCAATTTCAATTTTAACAATACTTACCAAATTTAAAATCGCTAATTAAATCATTTCTTAAAAACTTAAAAAGTGCTCTTAATTGCTACTGTTTTATTACTTCAGCTTGGAAGGGAAAACACTTCTTCAATGACTTTAAAATAAAAAAAAAGAAAACCATCAATTTTATGCCGACTAAATGTAGCTAAATCAACACATTTCCAGTGAAAGTTTTTTTAAACAGTGTGCAGGGAATGCCAGAGTTTTAAACACAGTAGAAACTTTTCTTACTTGCGTTTTCTCTTGCGTAGGCAGCACCGAAACACGACACAAGGCACAGAGAAACTAACAGAGACATCGGAAGCATTCTGCTCACCGGTGAAAAATAAAACCACTAAACGAGAATAAATTGATTAAATGCGCGACGTTAATACTCTCCGTTCCCAGTCGACCCAGAGTTCTTCTGCTGCCGCTCTTCTACAGAAGCACGTCAAATGTGGCTTGTTTACGCCCAAATTTCGGCTGGTCAGATCCTATCGCGCCCCTCCACCAATCAGAGAGGTCTGTTCCCAGACACATTCCTGTGGTGTGATGTCACCTTTCCAGTCACACAGCAAGGTCAACATCTAACCAAAGACATGCGAGCAGCATCGACCCCCCCCCTGCCTCCCCCCGCACACCCAAACCTCGTCAACAAATTAGGACCGTTTTAATTAATGATGTAAACGGTTAGAAGACAGTTCATAGATTTTTGTCTATTTTAAATTAGAAAAAACAAACAAACTATTTTTTAAAGTTCTCTAATGAAACCTTTTACCTGTCGTTTTAACACACGATGAAAAACAAAATTAGAGTGAGACGGGGCTTATAACGTAGCATATTTCAAAGAAAAAGGCACAATGTGTTTCAAATGGCACATTTAAAACAGTGTGGGTTTTTTTGTTTGTTTGTTTTCTTTAGACAGTGAAGTTAAATGAGCCTCATGCTTTTTTTTTCTTCTTTTTTTAAAAGCAAAAACTCTCCTCTCAACCCAGGAAGCGTGACTAACACTGCAGAAAGTTGTGTCCTTTTTCCGGACAGCACATTGAACTCTGCCTAAGAGCTGCATTCTATTTGATGAGTGATAAGAAACAATGATAATGAACCACAGTAACCTAGTAGTGAAGGGACAACAACAGCAATTTATTTATCACCACTTTAAATTGATCTTTCGTTCAGCTAAATATGAAACAGATTTTCTGTTCTTGGGATGTAAACATCCAGCAACACATTTCAAAGTATTAACTTCTGGGAAAATGCCTTGGAATAAACAATTTTGTTTGAAGTGATTTAACTTATCCCTGCAGACTCTTAACTGCTTCCTTTGTTTGTGACAGAGGGCAAATGGAAAGCTCTATAGGGTCATTAATTTTGGAACAAATATATTTTCAGACAACAAAAGCCAAACTTTTTTCCCTTTTCTTCTTTTTATTTTTTTTAACCCTTTGTGATGAGATAAGATGTTGCCATTACTTATTTTAGACATATTCAAAAGGTGGCTGGTAAAATGATAAATGTGCCTTTACATCCTCCGTTCCTGGTAGCAAATTGCTCTCCAGATTTTTTCCCTTTTTTGTCTATGTGTCCTTACATTTTTGTTTACTTACTTATGTAAACTGTTTATCCAGATTGCAATTGCTTGTCTTCCCACTGGTGAAAATGACCAAGAGACAACCAACACAATAACCAATCATACAAGTTAAAGTAAAGGGAGTTTTTATATTCATGTATCTGCTTTATAAAAGTCTATATTTATAAAGTGCTGGGATGAGAACAGAGGACAGTAAAACCACCAAAATGAAAGGCACCTTTGCCTTGAAATGTGCTGATTACATTTTCTCTGTGTAAGATGAAAAGAGACTTCCTGAGGGAGGGATGGGAGTAGGGATTGTCAGCAGCTGGACTTTTTCGCCTTGCTTTTTGCTTTCATGCTTTTATATTCACTCAAACTCAGAGAGGCAGACTAAACCCATTTCCTCCCAAAAATATTGGTCACAGTGAATTGTTTCTTATTTAAACATTCTTACATATTTAAACATAAAAAAAAATCATAACACAAATATAAAATCATATTTAAACATAAAATCTCTTTCTGCATTGGTGTTACTTAAAGCAATAGTTTAACATTTTGGGATAAATAAATTTGCTTTCTTGCTGAAGGTGCATATCTTGCACAACTATAAAGACCCAACCAGCATACTTGAGCATAAAGACTGGAAAGCAGGAAGTATATCTATTTATTTATTTTTATTTTTGGGGGGCCTTATTATGGTTTTATTTTTGATAGGGACAGCAAAGACTGACAGGAAAGTGGAGGAAAGAGAGAGGGGAAGACATGCAGCAAATAGCCGTGGGTCGGACTTGAACCCAGGCCGCCTGGCCGCTTTCATAAAGTCCACATATATCGCCTATCTATACAGAAAACTTCATTAATTATAGCCTACATTATTTTCTTCATTAGGACTTGAGTTTTAAATAAAATTGCTGACAATAGGGAGATTACATGGAAAGAAGTGGGTCTGCATATAGATAGTTAAAGCTTTTTTATGTTTATTGTGTTCCTCTTGTATGCCTTAGTGCATGACGATTAATCGATGCAAAACCTAAGGTATTTCAGTCATGATTGACAAGGTGTTGATCTTGTTACAGTTTTCATAGTCAAGCCTTCAGTTCTTGGGGTGGGGCAAAAAACCTGAGCAGTACTGGCAGCAAGTGTGTATTCTGGTGAATTCCGCATGTTGTAATCATAATGCTGTAAACTGAACTTTCTCATGACTTCCTCAGAATGACTGGTGACTTGGCCATTCTTTAACATATATAAATAACAAATAATAACTCGTAACAGAAAATTGGTTGGCTAAATGAAAGTCACAGTATTTACACAAATGTATTGAAGACATATAACATTTGATTTTCACCAAGAAGAAGCAGAATTTGAAGTTGATTATTTTGTTGATGTTATCTAGAAACTTCTACATACACGATACCACAAAACCACTTAACTCAGGGTCCATAATGAAACATGATGAAGTCCCAAGCAAGCTATGTTAGTTAGCCCCTGTTATGACACTTGAAATTCAACACCGCATTGCAGAATATAATTATATCCCCTGAAGGATGATCAATATACTTTAGGTAGCGCATTAGTGTTACTGCATTAGTATAGTGTTTTTGTACGAGGGTATCGTCTGAAATGAATTTCTACTTTGCTCTCTAGACACTCCCCAAGTTAGCTGCTGCTCTAGTGTTGGGCAGGAAGGAAGCATTATGCTTTCAAATACTTTTTTATTTCTTGAAACAATGAGTGCTGTAAAAATGATACTATAAGGCTCTGGGACTGGCAGTATAATTCTCTGGGTTAATGGCTGCCAGAAACTGTTTTCCTGAACATTTTTGTTGTGAGAAAAAGTACAGTTTGGTATGCACAGTAGAGGACATGTTGTTCCTGCAGCCTGCAAGGCTTGGGGAGTTTCTAAACTAACAAAAGTTCATTCGTGCAAATAGGAGGAGGAAGGATACAGACTGTGGGAGATTAGATCCAGAGCAATGTCACTGCCACGCTTCCTGCTTTCTGTTTTTTTAGCGCCTGTAACAGCTGAAACAAATGTCTTAATGTTGAAGACTTGAGCATGTTTTTCTTTCTGTTGGCAAGTGAATAGTGTATTACTGTTTTTTTTTTTAAATTAATACAGCCATAACAATTTTATGTGCAAATACTCAGATATCTACTTTAGTCTAGTTCCAAGAAATACAGACCATATAAATATATATATGTATATTTGAAGAAATGTAACTGTTGGTGCTTACTTCTTTGAACTGAATTAGAGCAAATTCATGTAAGTCATTACATCAGCGCCTTTGAACAAATAGCATGTTCATGCCAGCCTATGCAACGCATGAGGGTTCTTGCACTTGATGCGTTTAAAGTGTATGTGTAAAGGAGTCATAGCACTTCATTTGTTCCAGATTTTGTCATGTTACAGCCTTATTCCAAAATGCATTAAAAAAATTTTCAACTTAAATTCTATGCACAGTACCCAATAATGAATAATGAATGGTGCAAATGAACATGAACATGAACAACAAAATGTGTAAAACTCAGATAATCAAATAAGATTCAACAGCATGTGATTCAGCATATTTGAAGGACTTGAACTTCTCTAAATTCATGTTTTCTCCAAACAAATCAACAGCAAACAGTGCAAATTTCTGAGCTCATAAATCCACCATCTTTTTATAATGTTCATGAGTTGCACAGTTTCTGTCAGTGAGAAGATTGGCATTGCATAGATTCAACCAGAGAGCTTTATGTAAGAGTGTATCCATGTAAGATTTTTATAGTTGTCTGGCTCCACCAAACTCCAGAAATGCTGAGAATGCTGCTGAAGTTTAAGGTGGACATCATTTTGGAGATTTATGATGTCCATCTCCAAAGGACCAACACTGAAAAGCTCAGTCATCTGCCCTGACAACTCACTAGTGTCAACATCTAGGAAGAGGTTAGCAATAAAAGTCTCAGCAGGCTCCAGTTTCTCAAAGCCATAGAATCTGTCTGAAAACTCCTGTCCCACTTTGGACACCAGATCACAGAATCTGTGTCCATTAAATACCTTTTCTGCTCCTAAATGGGACTCCAGTATCTTTGCAACTGAGATGAAGTGCTTAAGTCTTTTATTTAGTATCTGCTGGATATAAAATGAGAATTTAGCTGTGAACACCTTCACAGCACTGATCATTTCACACACTGTTTACTCTCTGCCATGCAACTGCTAGATCAGCTGGTTAATTCTTTCAGTCACGTCCACTAGGAAAGCCAGATCTAACAGCCACTCAATATTTCTTTGTAATGTGGTATCCTCTCCTCTTACTCACATAGACATTCACTGTGTATGCTATTGCTTCCTTGCAAGTAAATAAACGCGTTGGGACACACTACTGTGTGTCTCACTTCATAAGATAATTTTTCTAACAGGTTTTCTGTTTTCTTTGTATTATTGTAGGGTCTTTACCTTACAATATAAAGCAGGTTGAGGCAACTGTTGTTGTGATTTGGTGCTATATAAATAAAATTCAACTGAATTGAATTGAAGTGAAAAATGTCCATCCATATTCAATTTCCAAGGCAGGCTTACTTGTTTGATAGGATTTAAGGGTTTCTTTTATTCCTCTCCGTGAGAGCAAGTGGCTACATGGGTAAGTAGTTCACATATCTAAACAAATTATCTCTGGTTTGAGTGTGAGAGGAGCCATTAATGCATTGACAGCTGTGTCAGGAAGACTATCTGTTGCAATACTCTGTCAAATCAACTATATGGTGACCCCTTGTAAATAAGGGAGTTGTAGCTAAAAGATGCTAAAGATCTTTAGGGGGTATTATATGAGAACTCATCTGTGTCTGAGCTGGTTCACAGGGATCCACACACTTTCTGCTGAACACAATCTGACTACTCATCCACTCTCCTTATTTTTATAAGGAGAATGTGTGTCTGAAAACTTATGTCAACTGCAGAGAGAGACACATATATCAGATTTTAGCATCTGTTGATCTACAGCTGTGAAATCCAAAAACAGTATAGATATAGATATAGAATATTCCAGCTTGAAAAGATTACAGAATGAGGAACTTATTTTTTTTAGACTTGCAGTCTGCTAAACTAAACTACACTACTAAATAAAATACAACATCTGCGACCAGAAAACAGGAAGATACACACAGCAAACATAAGAAAAGAGCTGAAAACCATGCAGACATTTATATTATTTGACAGTACAGTTTTGGCACATGACTGCGAACAGCACATTTTCCCTCACCTTGCCCTCTAGTGACAGTACACAGAATTCCATGGCAGCGGAGTATTGGGCTTACAAGATTTAAATGACACCTGCTGTATGATAGTGTAGTAGTTTGCACCTTTTTAACATCTGGTGTGAAAAATTTGATAAATAAAATATGCAAAACTACCCACTGTGGTAACCCCTTGTAAACAAGGGATACTACTACTACTAGTACTAGTAGTAGCTTCTCTTCTACTGTTATGTAGAAGAGTGCAGATAGACTTTTATATATTCTGTATTACTGGAAATTTTAACCTTTGCAGAAATAGGTGAAAGGTGTTATATTGCTAAAAATCCCTGGACGTCAGAGCCATGGGAAGGTACTTGAAGTTGAGGGTGCTGAAGTAAGAGCGTGCATGTGTTGGGTTGGGGGTACTAATTTCTGAGGTATAAAATATATATAATATATTCCATCTGACCCCACTGGACACAGCAGACAAGGTATTTTATGATACAGCAGCGCAGACACAGAATAATTTTGTTTGCGTACAGCTGACTAGAACCCATCTAAATATGGATATTATTTTAGCCAGCCCAAAAACCAGATTTAGACAGCATACAACATACCCAAGAACTCTTTTGCACTACAGATAGGAATGTGAAATTACAGCTTAATGATGTAGGTGGGTGGTTAAAACACAAACTTAATTTAATAATGGAGTTTGACTAAAGTTTTCTCTTGGGATGTTAGGGTGCCATTAAACATGTTCTTCGTTACTGTCTTTTGAATGTTCTTAATTTATGGTTGTAAGGTACATTTACCTAACGTTTCAAACATCCACCACAGGATGGCAACATCGGGAAGAACAATAGTTACTTCTTCCAGATGTTGCCAAGTGCATCTCTGTCTGTTTTTTGTTTTTTTTCTTTGTGCTGTTTGTTTTATTACACCAGACACAGAGTCTGCAGTCCATTCTCTAGAAAATCTTTAAAAACTAATACACCTACTGGTAGAAAAAAAATAATGAAAGGTCACTGATGAGGGCAGACGGAGCAAGAGACTGAGAGATGGATTGGGGGCATGGCTGCACTGATGCAGATGCAGTGATGCAGATGCTGTGCTGGTCCACCGTGGTGAAGAGAGAGCCAAGTATAAAAGATAAGCTCTCAATTTAGCAAGCTGGCTTGATTGCCGCTAATTCTACGATTAATTAACTTTCAGCGTCCATAGGGTCAGAGTTGAGAAGTAATAATGTACAAATGTGTTATACTTAGAATTTGGGGGTATCTGTACTTTACTTGAGTACTTCTTTTTCTCAAATTTTTTTTATGTTTACCCCCTACATGTTAACACAAATATCTGTACTTTCTACTCCTTACATTTTAAAAATGGGCTTGGTACTTCAGCTTCAACCCTTAAAGGGATGTAAGCCATCCTCATACAAGAATGCTACAGTACACAATGTGAAAACATTCCTACATGGATTACAGTCAGTTACTGCCTTTTCCCATTCTGACAACTCTGTCTGCCAAATATACAGCATAGCCCTACATATAACATACACATGTATGTTTATACTTAATTAACCAGCATCACTACATCCTTAAAAAATGCAAGGTTTTCTTATAACACTAGTTAAAGAAAACTAAATAAATTACAGTACGACCATTCTGGGAGTTTCAACATCCTGGCCATTCATCCATCCATTTTCTTCTTCTTATCCATGGGCCAAATTGTGGGAAGAGCAGCCTAAGCTTAACAGCCCAGACTTCCATCTCCTTCACTCCTTCCCCCTTCTTTACCTCATATGCGGGAACACTAACACGTTCCCAGCATGATGTAAGCTTATAACCAGCTGTTATTGTTATAGCTGTCAGCTGTGTAGAGGATGAGATAATCCATTATATAAAATTTCAAGCACCTAAGCAATATTCTGTCCCTAGTGTCAAGTACAGAGGACTCCATTTCCTTTTATAAGTTGGAATGAGTGAAGAAGCAGCCAGCGCCCAAAGAAACTCTGGAGAACTATCAATTAAGATAATTTTAAAATATTTACAAGGTAGTCTGGCTATTGGAAGAAACATGTTAAGAAAGAGCTTGAATCCTCTACACAGCACTGTAATATGTGTTTATTGTAACGTTATGTGGTTTGATTCACTGCAATGGCCAATTTGTAAAAAGTACTTTTCATGAAAATCGTTGAAGGTAAATTAAGAATAAGACCATGAACAACTGGTAACACCAGGTCATGTATAGATAAACTTTATCATGAAATTCCTTTGCATAAATATAATATGTCATGATTATTAGTTTGCTGTAAATAAATCTTTTGTCCTTTTTTGTTTTGTCATATCAGATAAATGTGTCATATCTGACATATTATGGGCTCCAGCCCCCTGTAGCTCAAATTCTAATTCAAATTCAAATTCAAATTTTATTTGTCACGTACACAGTCATACACAGTACGATATGTAGTGAAATGCTTGGACAACTGCTCGTGACCTAAAGAGAACAAAAAAGGAAAAGGCTATGAATAAGATAGGAAATAAATATGAAAAATTAAAAAGGGTAAATTTAACTAGGAAGGAATAAAATATAAATTAAGGTTAAAAATGAAATAACTGTACAACACAAATTAGAATGAAGGGTAAATTTAACTGGGAAGAATAAGATAAAGATAAATATATAAATTAAAGTTGAAAATAAAATAACTGTACAACAAAATACACAATACACAATATAGAACTATATAAGAATGTATGAAGAAATCTAAATATAAATAAATATATACACAATAACAGCAGCTGTACAAGTATTAACCGGAAATGAAGAATATAGTGACCAGTGTTGTGCAAAACCAAAGTCCAGAAAGTCCAGTGTGTGTGTAAGAACCATATGTGTGGGTCAGTACTGTGTGGTGGTGTGATTGAGAGACCGTATCGCCTGCGGGAAGAAGCTCCTCCTCAGTCTCTCTGTGTTGGTCTTCAGGGAGCGGAATCGCTTTCCTGACCTCAACAGAGAGAACAGTCTGTTGTTGGGATGGCTGAGGTCCTTCACGATCTTCCTGGCCTTGGTCCAGCACCGCCTGCTGTAGATTGAGTGCAGGTCAGGGAGCTCGGAGCGGATGGTGTGCTCAGCTGACCGCACAACCCTCTGTAGAGCTCGTCTGTCCTGCATGGTGCTGTTCCCGAACCAGGTTAAGATGTTTCCCGCCAGGATGCTCTCTATGGTGCATGAGTAAAAGTTCCTGAGCACCTTGGAGGGCAGTTGGAAGTCTCTCAAGCGTCTGAGGTGGTAGGGTAGAGACGCTGTCGGGCCTTTTTCACCACGGTGTTGATGTGACAGGACCATGACAGCTCTGACAAGGATGAGCAAAAGAGGATGGATGGATACTTTCAAGTCACACATTTCTTTCAGATATCTCTGACTGTTACTGAAACGTATGTTAAGCACAGCTCTTATCATATGGAAGGAACAAGTTAATGTTTTGGCTTCCTGATATTGGTCTCAGTTTGAGATATTTTGAGTAAAAGGATGTTGATATCACCTCTGCATGTTGTGAGTCTGAAGACTGGCATTGCATTGCTGAAACAATTGCACGACTGGAAGGAATGTGTAGAAATGTAGATTTGTACATTTCTATTTGAGGGAGAGAGGAACAAAATATGGGGAAGATACTTGTTTTACTTGTTTTTGCTCTCTGCATAAGCGGTACACAGCTGAAAAAAGGTAAGAGAATTTTATAAAAATTTAAGAGCAGATTTAAGTGTTTTTTCATGGAAATTGACAGTTAATCTGATAACTAAACTGCCACAGTTTCATTATTCAGATAAAAACACATGATTTTGCCATTGAATGGTTTATTATAGAATGGTTTTGAATAGTTAGCCAAACATTGCCTTGTGCAGCTCCGTCAGTTTGAAAACTTCCCGTATTTTCTGTCATGCATATTCATCTTTTTTTTTTTTTTTTAAATGACATCAGAAACAGCAGTATGCGACATTACGTGATGGCAGAGCTTCAGTTCATCCTTTGTCATTTTTTTTTTTTTTTTTTTTTTTTTTTTTTTTTTAAATAAATAGGACAGGGGGAATGAATGAGAGAGAGAGGGGGAGAGAAAGAAAGAAAACCAAAGAGGAGAAGAGACGGTGAGAAGGGGGGGGAAGAGAGAGAAAAAAAAAAAAGAACTCCTGGGTCACCTGTATGGAGAAAAAAAAACAAACAAACAAACAAAAAAAACAAACAGAGGAGACAGCAAACAACAAAGAGCAACATAATAATAGAGAAAACAAAGCACCATCACAATAAACTAGCTAGTCATAGATATCAATATTTACTAAATAATAAACGATATTATGCAGCACGCAAGATAGACAGCGCACAATGTGCTTTGAGGCAGCAGCCAAGAAAGCTTTAGTCCGTGTCTGTGAATACCCATGTGTGCATACCTGTGTGGATCAGCATGCTTGCATTCCAAAGGTTTCTCCATGTAATGATCTGCTAGGGAGTGTGGGGGGGCCACAGCCCCGTCCTCCAGGGTGTGAAGCGGGTATGGAGGAGATCAAAACTCCAGACATCCAGAGGCCCCCAGAACACAAGAGACCATGGAAGACCAACAGAGGGGCAGCCGCGCCACTGTCCCAGTAAGAGCTGAGGAGAGTCCCAGATGAGGGCTCGCCCAGCAGCCGCGGAGCAGAAGTCAGGGGGAGTTGCAGTGACGCGCCCGTGAGCTCCGCCGGCCCCCAGCTGCGCCTGAGTGACCGAGCCCTAGGCCGAGAGGCCGGGGGCACCCCACCTCCAAAGGGGCCCGAGCGAGCCCCAGGCCCCGACAAGCGGCCGCCAAGGAGTGAGCCGGTGTGTACCCGGACGCCCACCCCCAGACACAAAGAACCACCAACACACCGACACCTGAGGGAGTCCGCCACCGGCAGGGGAAGTGGTGGTGGGTGGAGATAGGCCTCCAAACCTTGGAGGGCCTGAGGTGTCCCCAGAGAGGTGGCGTCTGATACCCAACCTGACATATAGACACAGACATACAGGCACACACAGACACAAACATCCATTCCCACCCTCATGCTCTCATATGCACTCACTCCACACTCAACCAACGTGGAGACAGACATAAAGAGACGCTGTACACACAATCACACTCCCCAAGCGTACTCTACAAACCGGGTCTAGGTACCCTTGCCCCTGGAGGGGGGAATTGCACCCAGACCCAGGTGGTGTTACCCTTTTCCCTGCGGTGGGGAGAGGCAGACCACCCCGACTCCGCAGCAGCAGGGAGGCCCCACACCCCAGACCGCAGTCGGACGGCCAACTCCTCCTACTAGCCCTCCCGCTCCAGCAGGCCGCAGAGAATGGGGGTGGGAGAAGACTCCAAACCTCCCTCCACCCGCTCATTGTAGTGTTGATGCATATGTGTTCTAAGGTGCAATTAAAACCCAGGAGGGCATGCATGCATATTCATCTTTGATTTTTCAAGCGCAGAAAAAACAAGCGTGGCACTGAAAACGGTTTTCTATTAACAAAATATATCAGTACATATGTTGGTACAAATATATTTGAAAATCATTTATATTTTGAATGTAACTTTCATTTTTGTATTGTTTTTTTGGTTTTTGTTTTTGTTTTTTGCAGGACAAAAGACACGGAGGGAGCAGAAAAACAGCTCTGAGGTTGTTTTTCCCATGCTCAGAACATTTAAAGGGGCCCCAGTCATTAACATCCAGCCCTTCGTAAATGGGACTCAGGCTTCCTTTCTAACTTATTCCCCTCCAGCTCTGAACTTGCTCAACAACAGCACAGTGCGGTACCTCGGTGGTTCTCTGAGCACCCGAGTCATTTCCATTATTTACACGTTGGTGGTTACAGTTGGGATTCCAGCCAACGTCAGTATCTTGTGTTTGCTAGTGACTAAAATCCGAAAGGTGTCTTCTGCCATCCTCTACTGCAGCCTGGCTGTCTCCGACCTCTTCCTCCTCCTCTCCCTCTTCTTTCCTCTCCATTCCTGTACAAAAGTATGCCCAAGAGAATGTGCGCTGCCTGGGTGAGCCTGGCTCTGTGGGGGGTGTTTGGTGTCGCCATCATCCCAGAGCTCATCATCCAGCAGAGCTACTGGCTCCCTCAGCTCAACCGCACAACCTGCCATGATGTGTTGCCCCTGGATCACAGCTCTCACATGTTTCTGCTCTACTATCACCTGATTCTTATTGTCTTTTTTCTTGTGGTGCCTCTGGTTGTTATAGCTGTGTGTTTTGCCCGAATCATCAACAAGCTCACAAGGTCACATTTTGACTGGGTGACGTACATCAAAGCAAGCACACTGGTGTTTAGTATCTTCCTGGTGTGCTTTGTCCCCCCTGGAGTCCTACACTTTGTCCATTATGTCCAACTGTTTGTGGATGGAACAGAAACTTTGTATGTGTACTTTAATGTGGCAGTGTGTTTGTGCTGTGTCCATACCTGTCTGGATCCCTTCCTTTTCCTTTTCATGTCCAAGGCTGCACAGTCTAGGTTTCATTTTAAAACTTTCAAGAGAAAGACACTGAGCAGTGTCTTGTTAACACGTAACACGTAGACTAAGGGTTAGCAATAAGTAATTATGACTTTTTATTTTTGTAGCCAATCATGAGGAAAATGATTCTCCTTGGTTGCTATCCAAAGAGAAATCAAAAATACCTATTCTATTCATTTAAAACTTGCAGTTTACCTGAACCTGATTTTATCTTTGTTTAGTTTATGTGTGTGAGACACATATACAATTGGATATTAAAAAAGAAAGCACTAACAGGCCAATTTATTAAGAACAGCTTACTAGTACTGAAATTGACACCATTTTGCCTCCAGAACGCCTTTAATTCTTCATGTAATATGTTCTGCAAGGTGCTGAAAACATTCCTCAACAATTTTGCCTATATTGACATGAAAGCATTATGCCGTTGCTACAGATTTCTCAGCAGCACATCCATGATGCATGATGTGATTAGCCAAGAAGTTATCTATTGCTATTAAAAACTATCACAAATCAATCAACATGAGTGACCTAAATCTTGCTAAGAGTAAACCTAACTTGATAATATACTTGTTTTGTTGCATAAATAATAAAGAAAATATCTGAAACGTTTATTCCAGAAAAGAGTTTTTGTGGCATTTTCTTCTTTTCCCTCCACATTCTAAAGCTATGAAATCACAATGACATGAAGGGTTAGCTGCAATGTTGATCCTGGATGAACATTATTAGGATGGAATGCCACTGTGTGAAAACATGTGAACTGTAGTCTCAGTTGTACACACAATAAACACTGCTGTGTGATTAGATGTTAAGATAACACACTTATTTTGCAGGCAAAAATCAGCACACTTAAATTTCCTCTTGCTTACTTTGGCTCTATAACTAGCACATGATGTTTATTTTCTGAGTCTATAATACTAAAGGCCTTCCTGATGAACACTTCTGATGTCGCATTGAGGCTCATAGTTTAAAATTTGTACATTAAATTATGTGAAAAAGCATAATCTTTCTACATGTTGGTCTATAAATTGTGTTTAGGAGAAAAGGTTGTGGGAGTCACAAAAGCTGTTTGGGGGAACAAAAGTATAACAGCTGAAAAGGAGCAGCTCTACACCTTTAAACTAAACCTGGAGAGGAAAGGATTACTGAAGCAGGTCAGTAATCCTGACTGTGGTGTACCTGGGTCGTAGTACAGAAATCCTATTCCCAGCTCTTAGTATGCTGACGATACAAATAAATTGTTGTTTAACCTACAGTATTATATTCTAGAAATCACACCTTTGTTGTGGGTGTCCTGTGAGGACAATGTACATATAAAAAAAATCAGAAAAACAGGTCTACATCTTGAATTTTCAAAAAGTGTATTACAATACTAATAGAAAAATCCGATGAATTAAAAGGCTGGGTATTACATGCTGTCAACATGCATGGGGGCAATAAATATATGAATGAAAAATGAAAATGAAAGCTGCAAAACAGCTCAGGCAAGCTTATTATTATTAGGTAATATTATATTATTAATAATGAAATCGTAATATTATATTATATTATATTATATTATATTATATTATATTATATTATATTATATAAAATTACTTATATTATTAAGTAATTTCCATATTTGTTAATCTGAAAGTGCTGTGAGCGTGCACCTGATCAACATGCCTGTTTTATTAGACTAGACATGATCATATTATTATTATTAACTTTTTTTTTTCAAACTCCATCTTCTCTGCATCACAAATGTCGACCGAGGTGGTTAGCAAGACGAAATTGTCATGATGCTAAATCACTAAAGCTCATTTAATTAATTGCTAACAACTGATGCCATAACTGTGAAAGCTGAGCTGGCCTCTCAGCTAGCCCAGCTTTGTTAACAGGACACGGACACGCCCTCAGAGAAAGAGAAGACTGCACTTTATTATGAGATGAAATAAGCGCAGCTTTCAACAGCAATAATCAATTGTGGCCACAAGTCAGCAATAATGTAAAAGATGACGACAGCGGGGTCTGAGATTAAAGGAGAGAGAGATCCCTTCATGTGAAGAAGGATAGCCTCCTGTGACAGACTGAATGTACTATCAAGCGAAAGCCAATCAGAGTGCTCCCTGCTGGCACGAGGAGACTACTAGTGGAAAGGGATCATGGTGGAAAGACTGTAGAGCAGGGATAGGCAACTCCAGGCCTCAAGTGCCGGTGTCCTCCAGGTTTTAGATCGCACCCTGGGTTAACACACCTGAATCAAATGATTAGTTCATTACCAGGCCTCTGGAGAACTTCAAGAAATGCTGAGGAGTCATTTAGCCCTTTAAATCAGCTGTGATGGATCATGGACACATCTAAAACCTCCAGGACACCGGCACTCGAGGCCCTACCCCTACTGTAGAGCTAAAGTGTTAGTTGGGGGGGGGGTTCATAAATTTTGTCCAGAATGTGTGCGTGCAGACAATCAGTAAATAAATTCATACTGTTTTCGTGATAGCATAGTTTGGTGCAACTTTCCACGTGGTCACTGTTGTTTATATTTGCGTCATCGGACAGTTTACTACTTTGTGTGCTGAGGTTTGAACAACCTCATATGAGTTGCACCGTTTGGTGAATACTTTGTGACTTTATTGTTGGTTCACTGTGTAGACATATAGAACTTTCTATATGTTAGTACATATAAATAGTATGTTTATTTTAAGTATTAATTTCTGGCGTTATGTTTGAGAAATAAGCAGTCAGAAAAATAAAATCATGTCCAAATAGACGTTACATTGCAGGTTTATACAGAAAATATTTATCTGTTTATTATTAGGTCATTTATTCCTTGTTACAGAACCACGCCCCTCTACATAGAAACAACAGCACAAGTAATTTATTTTTTATACTTAATTTCAGTAAGCTGCATTGTAACCAATGCCCCCTGGTGGCTACATTTTTTTATTTATCATTCACCAAATATATTCTTTAAATCTACTGCGGTACTTTAGTACGTCTAAAATTTAAGTTTATTTATAATGGCATTTTATAGATATTACCATGATTTTTTTGGCCACAAACAAATTTCTGATGTTGTCATATCCGTCTTACTTAAAAAATGAGTAGTCTGAGGGTTTGTGTGAACAAAGTGACTTAAAATCAAGTCATACTAATACACAACTATATTTTTATAACAAATCTAAAGGACTTTAAATAATTGGTTAATCAAATTATTAGTCTTTGAAATTATTCCTTTTAACAGCCCAATACGAGTAGGTGGGCATGTATTGTGTAGCTTCATGTTTACCATTCTCTTCATTATTTGAGCCTTCAAGGGTGCTGTTATGATTTGGCGCAAATACATGAAGGTTATAAATTCTTTGTTAGTTCTTTTCTGGAAGTTTTAAAGTTAAACTTTTTGTCATTAGAAAATAGAAACAGAAAGTAACACAATGCGACGACACAGGAAAGATGCAGTTATTTTAGGCATACCACTTGCACCACTTTTAAGAAAAGAAGGCGGGGGATCATGCTTAGTATGACTATGAAAAAAGCTATTTCTGCCTACGTCACCACTGTTCGTGGTAGACAAAATGGGTGATATTTAACTGGTCGCAAATGACTTGTAATGACTTGAGGAAGTATTCCTCTTCTGTCCCCTCACGGCCACTTGTGCCTCATGACACTCATGACACATGCATTTAGGTCCTTGGGGGTGGGCATGGTGTCCAGAGGGGGGGGTCTGTTCATTCAGCATCACCACTGGTGCTGGTGCCCACTTCTCAATTTTAAAACAGCCTGTAGACATCGAGGGTCACAGACACACACTATGTTGGTCGGCTGCTGCTTCTAAAAATATCTTGTGTTATTAGTACTGTGTGCTTTTCAGTAACAGTTATTATTTATTCTTTACTATTATTTATGCATATGTAGGTTGTCTCCCTTTCTGTCTCTATCCCTCTTCTTCTCCTCTATTTTTCTCTCCCTCTCCTTCTGTTAAATTCCTTCCCAACTTCTCTTTCTTCTTTTTTCCCATCCCCTAGTGTTGTCTGTTGTAACTATAATAATTCAAAATAAAAAAATCCTAATAAAATTCTAATAAACTATGACTATCAAGTGGAACATTATGCAAAATATCATAATGATCCACTTGGGAAAGTAAATCTGTTGGGCCTTTTTTGGCCTTCAGATAACAATTCTGACTGACACACTGCCGGACAGGAGAAGAGGAAAAAAATGTAAAGAAATGTCTGTGAAGGTTCTCAGTCATCCAGGTCATCGTAGTCAAAGGAGCTTGCAAAGAAAAGCGTTTGGACTTCTTTAAGTTACTTGAAGACGTTTCACCTCTCATCCGAGAAGCTTCTTCAGTTCTAATGTAAAGAAATGTAATTAGTGGAGGATGGTCTCCGACTTTCACTGAAACATAGATTAAACATAACCTGTTAGTCCTCCTCAAGGTTGAAAAGAACATTCTAAAGTTTCCATTAAGTTGACTACAGTGGAGAACATTTGGTTGTCTCAGTTTGAGTCATCTGTGACATTTGGAGTTTGACGTCACAACAGGAAGTTGAGGTCACTGCTGGGGCACAACAGACCCTGATACTGATGTTACTTCTTCCCTCTGATAAAAATATACGCCGAAAACAAGGCCCGGGTCACATCTGTGATCAGCTGGATGTCTACAATAATAAATTATTCTTTGATAAAAGCAGAGAAAATACTCCAACAATCCTTCCACCAGCATGTGTCCTGATCTGTCTTACCCTGATCACTTTCAAGCATATTAAGTTTCCTGTAAATGTAAAAGTGAAATGTAAATAACATGTCAAAAACACAGAACTTAAACTGCAGTAACAGAAACCTTCTTAAAGGTTTCTGAACCAAAATGAGTAATGTTTTTAGTAAGCGTACCTGTACACAAATAGCTGCAGAAAAGGAAGGGAAGACAAAGCTGCTCGTGTTGAGGCAGGCTTATCATCTTCACACAGGCATTTCCTTGACTCACCAGTTTTTCCTTTTTCTGTGTGTTACCTCTCTTCATAGCTCCAAACTTAGGCATCATATAACTTGCAGCACTAGGAGAACTGTGTGAAAATGTATATCTGAACATTTCTATTTAAGACAGTGAAAATGATACACAATACACACGGGAAAAACTGCGCAGAAAGTTCTGAGTAAAGTACTGAGATATCAGGTAAAAAGTGGGTCAGTATTTGTTTTGGCAAAGATACAGCAACAATAAAATAGTTTTCAGACAAGACAGAGTAGGGAAGTGAAAACCATTGTCCTTCATATTCAAAACGAAAGCAAAGATATTTTGTTTTGATACTGTGTTGGGTGAACGTGTGATTTTTTTTTTTTTCTTACAAGGGTCGGCTTTCAAGTTCCTCCCACAGAGCTAACTGAGCGAAGCAGACTGGGGTGACAGGGAAAAGCAGTGATAACAAACAAAGAAGAGGCTTGCTAGTGACTCTTAAGCTGGGAGCCGATCAACAAGAAGAAAAATATGGGGAAACTACTCCTGGTTTTCTTCGTTTTTGTCCTCTGTATAAGCAGTACACAGCAGAAAAAAGGTAGGAGAAGCTTGTCAAAATTCAACAACAGCTTTAAGTAACAGTTTCATGGACTTGAGAGATAATCTAAAACATCTGGCGGTGTTGCTGAGGGTTGAATGACTGTTTGGTAAAAACTGGCTGAAACAGGATTTGAAGCAGATTCATGACCCTGAATTATTTATTATACATATATATACTTTGAATAGTTAATATTTCAATATCTTGACATCATATTCTCCAGCTATTTCAGTGAGAGGATTTTTTTTGTGTTTTCTGAGTTTCCTAATCATTATTTGTTCGTGGAATTTAAGTTAGATGAAAGTGTTTTGAGAGCATTTGGCTACAGATGAAACTAAATATCTAAATACCTAGCACATTGTATAGATACTTTGAACCAGTATATTTGAAATCTATGTTGGTACAAATATATTTGAAATTCATTTACATTTTGAATGACCTGCAGTAACTTTCATTTTTGTATTGTTTTTTGGTTTTGTTTTTTGTTTTTTGCAGGACAAAAGACATGGAGGGAGCAGAAAAACAGCTCTGAGGTTGTTTTTCCCATGCCCAGAACATTTAAAGGGGCCCCAGTCATTAACAATCAGCCCTGTGTAAATGGGACTCAGGCTTCCTTTCTAAATTATTCCCCTCCAGCTCTGAACTTGCTCAACAACAGCACAGTGCGGTACCTCGGTGGTTCTCTGAGCACCCGAGTCATTCCCATTATTTACATGTTGGTGGTTACAGTTGGGATTCCAGCCAACGTCAGTATCTTGTGTTTGCTAGTGACTAAAATCCGAAAGGTGTCTTCTGCCATCCTCTACTGCAGCCTGGCTGTCTCCGACCTCTTCCTCCTCCTCTCCCTCTTCTTTAAGGCTCACTACCATTTCCATGGAAACCACTGGGTTCTCGGAGAGACTGCTTGTCGAGTTGTTACGGCATGTTTCTACGGCAATCTCTACTGCTCGGCCATGACGCTGGCTTGCATCAGCATCAAGCGCTACCTTGCTGTGGTGTACCCATTCCTGTACAAAAGTATGCCCAAGAGAATGTGCGCTGCCTGGGTGAGCCTGGCTCTGTGGGGGGTGTTTGGTGTTGCCATCATCCCAGAGCTCATCGTCCAGCAGAGCTACTGGCTCCCTCAGCTCAACCGCACAACCTGCCATGATGTGTTGCCCCTGGATCACAGCTCTCACATGTTTCTACTCTACTATCACCTGATTCTTATCATCTTATTTCTTATGGTTCCACTTGTGGTTACAATTGTGTGTTTTGCCCGAATCATCAACGAGTTAACAAGATCACACTTTGACTGGAGAATGTACATCAAGGCCAGCTCACTGGTGTTTAGTATCTTTCTGGTGTGCTTTGTACCCTCTGGAGTCCTACACTTTGTCCATTATGTCCAACTGTTTGTGAATGGAACGGAAACCCTGTATATGTACTTTAATGTGGCAGTGTGTTTGTGCTGTGTCCATGCCTGTCTGGATCCTTTCCTTTTTCTTCTCATGTCCAAATCTGCAAGCTCCAGGCTTTACTTCATGTCTTTCAAAGGCAAGACGCTGAGCATATCTTTCTAATAGAAACCTGTTTAACAGTGTTAAAAAGTAAGTGATCATATTTCTTATTTTTGTGGATGATAATGAGAGAAATGTTCTCCTTGGCAGGAATCCAAAGAGAGATCAAAAGCACATGATTTTTCATTTAAAACTATAAATGGATTTCATCATTGTTGTATTAACCTTATTCTATGAGTCATAATTGTTGTTTTATTATAAAAGTTCTGTTTTTGTGACACCCACACACAAAACGTAACTCCTATATTTAAAAACTAGAAAACAATAAGAAACTTGAAAGTGTAAAAGAAAAAAGAAAAGAAATGTATACGTACATAATACATTTTCCTGTTTAATGACAGTAGTGGCAGCAAGATTTACAGCATGTAGGGTCATTTTATGCTTACTGTAATTCACAAGTTATTTGAAAAGATGCAGTGCAATGATACATAAAATATGAGTTTTAGTGTCTGCCATTTGGTTGCTATTATAATAGTATTTTAGTAAAGCTACTGTAATCGGCATAAACAATTCATTAGAGTAAAATGCATCTACATATGTTCATGTTCCCTGAATTTCATTTTTCTCTCTACAGTGTTTACAGTAATTTCCCTACTATCCTCTGTTGTGTAACTACCCTGAAGATTTGAACTGGAAGTTAATGTCATGATGGGCTTTAGCTAAAACATAGCTGTGTGTTTTTATGTCAATTTGTATATGTATATAGTATATGGATGTACATAGAAGATGAAAGGATGTATATTATTTTTTAAATTAAATAATAAATATAATTAATAAATGTGTCAAGTAAGAATACTATACATCTATACTTAAAAAAAAGATTTCATAACCTTTTTGAACTTTTACAGTAGTATATAACTATATTCTATACATTTCTGTATCTCCGGCTTTCCTGTGAACTTTTCAAAGATATCATCAGTTATTAAACTACTCTACTTCTCTCTGCTCTCTACCACTGACTTGGTATTTCCTAACCAGCCTTTGACAGGATGTAGAGTAAAGTGACACTGACGAGTGGAAAAGTCTACTGTCCGTCCGTCACGTCACACTGGGGTAGTAAAAAAAGAAAGCACTATGTTAAAATTTTGTCTATGACTCACTTCTGGCTGTAATTGACATTAATGATAAGACAGTTTACTGAGATTAATCTTTATTCTTTATTAAAGATTCTTTGACTGTGTATTTGAATAAGGGCAGGCAGAGAGAGTTGCATGTTTTGGTAAATTTAGTATGAATGGCACCATCTGCTGGTAAAAATGAAAGTTCAACAGCTGCTCAAATGAAACTCTTTATTCAATATGTAGATACCAGAGGAATCCACCTTTACACTGTATTCACTAGAGCTTTTTATCAGCCTTATCAAAATAAATCATGTCAAGGTCAGATTTTTATCTTTACACACACACCTGCACATGTAGTTTGACAGCAGAGCTTTTCAAATCTGAAAGTCTCAATGGTGGCACTTTAATTCCTGCTCCAGTGACAATAATGACTAATCTAACTCGAAATCACCCGAAAAACAGATCTGACAACCCCTGCTGGAGGTCAGTTTGTAGTAAATACAATCATCTCATCACTAGCATGCCCCTTCACAATGACGCAGAAGAACAATTCAGTTTAAGGAACACCTGTCCACAACAAACCTGACAACACACGAGAATGATACATTCACCTTTAACCCGGGAATCACATCTGTTAACCTCCACAGAGGAACAGCAAAGACACCAAAATGGCATATAGCACACAAAACAGAGGGACTTAACAAACATGCAGGGTTTCAGTCTGGAAACTGTGATGTACAGTATAACAAGTTGGTTCAGCACAAGTGGAAGAGCGAAGGAGAAGCCACAAGGCAAGGCCGAGGACAGACAGAGATAAAGCATCAAACACAGGAAAGCAGATTCATATCTTGAAACAGCTGCAGTCCATTTATATTGGTAGAAAAAGGAAATAATTGGTCAATAATAGGTCCTTTACTACCAAAACTAAGATATATGTGAGAAACATAATATAACATTCAATAACAGTATCACCAAAGCTGACAAAAATTATGAAATTCCAATGATTTTTTGTATGATGGAACTAATGCAGAACAAACTACAAGTTTATGTTTTACAAATGACCTAATGTGTGTTAACATCAACTCATTAGCACTAAAGCAGGAGGTTGTTCAAGCATATAAGTCACAAAAAATAATGTTCTACAAATAACTTTTTTATTTATTTTATTAGATATCCCTCTCTGAGGTCACTGTAGTTTTGTTTGTGGTGCTCACAGTGCTGAAAAGTGTGATTTGTAAATATTTCCAAATATATAACATGTGTTTCCTTTGCAAATTAGGAAAGAAATACTGTTGAATCCGACTTCCATGGATTATTCAAAAATAACTAGCATTTCAGGATAAACTTTACTGTTGACTCCCCCCAGTGCTTGATTTTGGGATGACCAAAGGTGAACCAAAGTTAGGCCCAAAGTTGGTCCACTTTGGATCAAAGTGACTTCTTTGGTCCAGACTGAAATATCTCATTGTTCATGTTCCCCAGAGGATATATCCTACTTAATAAAGCAGTTCATTAATTTTTCTCCATATCTTTAATTAGCTAGATGGTTATTTTTGTCTTTTATGACATTCACCTCCAAAAGACACCATCCTTGTCTGCACTGCACTACAAAATATTTATGCTAGCACAGGAAACGCACATGCTAGCTTAGCCAGCATGATAGTGCAAGGCTGCAAAGGCTAAAGAGCCTTTAAAATCTTAAATAAGTGAGCATCACAAACAAATTGAATTTGCAATCTTACCATGTTTTTGTTTTCTTGTTTTGTTTTCTTGTTTTTTTAGAATTTGAGTGACTTGGCCTTTTACACATGGCTTTTAGTTTCAATTCATGATATAAATCAAAATGTAAAAACCTCAGTTCCTTGGTTTAAGAAAAAAATTAGAAAAAAATATCTGTCCACATAGTGTTAGTCTAGATATACATGCAATAAACTTACAGTCGTAGTCAAAAAGTTCTATATAGTCATCACAGGCATCAGTGTCATCTTGTGGGCTTTTAATGAGTTCTCTGAACTGTCCTTTTTTTTCCAGGATGTAATAATTGTGCAGCATACAATTCTTTAGTCCTTTAAAACACAAAGATTGGGCGCACAAGTTTGAATTTGTTTTGGATATTTGGTCAAATGTTTTTTAGCAAGTTATACCTCGACTAGAGGCCTTTGTTAGCCATGAACAAGCTTCTGTGGTTAAGAAATAAGTTAGAATGTTCAGGAAGTCTGAAATCAAAACTGCTGGAACACTAGCATCACTGTCCACATTGAAGCCAGTTTTATATCACCATGGCCTGAGAGGTTGTGGACCAAGAAAGAAAACCCCTGAACCAAAACTGACACCTTCAAGCTTGAAAGTTTTATGGTCAGATGAGACAAAGACTGAGCTGTTTTGCCACAATGACAAGAGGTATGTTTGGAGCAGTAAACATGAGGCTTTCAAACCTAAGAACACTGTACCAAATGGCAAGCATGGTGGTGGCATCATAATCCTCAGGGGTGGTTTTACTGCCAGTGTACTGATAGAGTGTGCGGTGGATGAAATAATAAAAAAGAGAGATTACCTCAAAATTCTTCAACTACAGCTGAGATCAATAGCTAGGTGGTTAAAACTGGGGGACAACTAGGTGTTCCAACAACATAATGACCCCAAACACACATCAGAGCTGGTTTTGGAACAGTTTAAGCTTGCTAACATTATTCTTCTGAAATGGCCTTCCCAACTAACCAATTTAGATGAACCCTGACACTTCTGCTAAGAACAGTGGTCAAATGTCCAACTAGAATTATGCCAGAAGCTTGTTGATGGTTACTAAAGTGGTTGATTGAGTTACAAATTGTTAACAGTCATTTAACCAATTTCAGGGGTGTATATAAATCTGTGTGGATTTGACAATAAAATAAATTCACCTCGTGTAGCCAATTCTTATTTTTAAAGTAAATAAAGATGTGTGCGGTACAATCATTCCAACCTGAAAAAAGAACCATTCAAAGAAATCATTAAAAGCCCAAATTCACCATGATATTCGTGGCCATGACGAGTGTATGCAACCTTCTGATCACAGCTGTACATACAGAGAGAGAGAGAGAAATACACACACACAGGTGTGCTCACTGCAGTATCAAGAGATAGGAATGAAAAAAGCAAGATAGAGCAGCAAAGCTTCCAGCAAGGTTTGGAAGGAGAGGTGGGCTTGACGGTAAGAGAGGCACAACATCTGAGAAAGGCCTTTGAGTTTCAGGCGGAGCAGCAGCAAGGCAGGAACAGAGTGAAAAGACAGACAAAGTGACACTATGAAGAAACCAGGACAATGAGACAGATAGAGAGGGGGAAAAGACTCTAAACATAATTTGATACCAACAGAAGTTTCCTACAGTATAAATTCTTTTTGGCAGATGAAATTAAAAGAAAGAGCAAAGCCCTTCATGGTGAACTAAACAATACCAACATGAGAGATGCAGAGAGGAAGCATTCAGACAAAAGGATTCCAGGCCCAAAAAAGTCTCTTACTGTAAAAAGCAGAAAATGTAAACTTCTTTTCACTTTAGAAATGTAGCTGCTGAAGTTGCCAGTTTGGACTAAACTACTATGTATATCATTATTGATTTTTATGGCCTTGTCATTTTTGCAAATTGCAGCAAAAGGCTTAAGTATCATCAACCTATTTTATCAATGGAGTGAAAATTGTAGGAGCAAAGTTCAAACACAGTAAATCGCCACCCAAAAAACAGAAAAGCACATTGGTAAAGCAATGAATGAGACATAAATTAATAAATAAATAATAAAACAGCCTGTCTAATTATAAACACTTGATAAATAATTTTTAAGCAAGCCAACATTGCCAACTTTCAAGTTTTGACTCAAAACAATACCTCTTTCCCCATCCTGGTGCTATATGTTGATCACAAATTTGCTTTAGGTTTATTTATGAAATTTAATGATTTTATAATGAACACTGAAGATCCTAACCATGTCCAATGATAACTGTACCTTATACCATTAAAAGTGTTTTCATTGTTACTGGTCATAGTTACTGTAATGACTATAGCATGAGATATGAGCAAATAATATCCCAAGGGGCCAATAAATAAATGGGGACTATTTTGGAGGCTTACATAAATAAGCTGAACTCAGTTATGCTCACAATTTAATTTTATATCTTTATAAACTCAACCCTTTACAAGAGGGTAACAGCTCCTGTAGTTAAGTCACGCATTGATACATGAAAAAGATTACTGCTACAGAAAGCAACTGTGGACAATATCTACAATAAATAAACGAATAAAAATAAAAACTTTAGAAAACAGATGAGACTTGTACACACAGTAAATTAAAAATGTCCTAATGGCTATAATAGAGAAGGCTAAACAAGTAATTAAACTGCAGCATGAAAACTGTGACTGTGTGTGACATTACCTGTCTGGAAAAAAGTAGAGGATAATATGCTGACAGATCTTTATCACTTGTGTGTCATGTTCATGAATGTTCATGCTCATATGGATCCTTCGGTTATATAACATTTACAAATTTAAGCAAAAAGTCAGTGGGAAGACTCCTATAAACAGCTGAAAGCAATAAACTGAACTCAATAAACTGAACTCCTGTGCTCAGCATTTTGTGCAGTCATTGTGCATGAAAGGTCTTCAGTTATTTTGGACTGTGTGTCCTTTTGCTGACTAAGGGCAAGCAAATTATTGACCAGCATGAGCCACACAAGGTAGAGCCTCAAAGCAAGTGTCTCATGCCAAAACCTTGACAGTTGGCAAACCTGAGCTGCTGCTGGTGGCTTCAAATGCACATGTAAACAAAAACGTCACACATTTCCTTTAATCAGCATACAACTGATTGGAACTCGGAAGGGGAAGGTTGCTAGAAACCCAAGCCTTTTGCAGCTTTGGCACATGCATTTGTGGGCTGCATGTGTGAAACCGCCCACTGTAGTGCTGAGCTGCAATGAGCTGCTGTTATAAAGACTTTAATCACCGCTGATAAATTTAGCTTGCTTCTGAAAAGCTTTTTTTTCCTCCAAATTCCTGCAAGAATGCCAATAGCTCTGGTAAAAAGCCACTGGCATAACATTTGATATTCTAAATGAAGCTCCTCTGTACACCTACTGCTCTGCAAAACTGCATTTCATTATCCTAATTTACCAGGTATTTCTCTCAGAAATAACAGAATAATAAAACTCATCATGAATCTGAGTTTGTGAACATATTCCGCATATCTTATGGAAAAAAAGTAAATAAAAAACAAACTGCAAAGCGCATTTCAAAAATATTTTAACAAATCACTTTCTGTAAATATGTTGCTATTCAGTAAACTGAGAAAATACCTGGTAAACAACATACTGTTCTGTGGTGAGGTTTACATGAGGACATTGGCACGTGTGTCTGGCAGTCGGAGCCCCACTAGCCCGCCGCCAACCAACACGGATGATGCCAGCAGAATGGGAATGGCCTTGGTGATGCCAACCAGAGAGCCAAAGATCAGGTTGCCCAGCACCGCTGCCAGCTTACACATAGCATTACAGAAGCCAAATCCTGTGCCCCTACAGACAAAGAGGAGAAGAGGGTTACAAATGTACAGTAAGTATGTCTCATTTGTTTCTTAACAACGTGAAACACCATGTTTTCTTAAAAATGCTGCTGCAAATATCCCAAATGTGCAGAAATTTAATTTCTATTCAGTTCTTGCTGTAGTCAAGGGCACCAGAAGAACTTTTGATTACTAATACAAAATCAAATCTCCTGATTGCCACCAGTTTAGAGAGCCAGAAAAAGCTGTAGATAATACAGAAGCCTTGGCATGTTTTTTACTATAGTTCATAATAAAAACTGACATGAGCCCTGAAACACAGTTTCTGATGCAATTTCTGCACCGGGTGTTTTATATGCCTTTGCTGTGTCTAACGTCTTGACCTCCAAATATGGTCTATGCAGCTTGATGTGGCTTCTATGAAAAGCATGGCTATTTCAAGGGATGGAAAGTTGAGAGACACTTCTGACACACATCATGGTGCATCTCATAGATTTGCAAGTTTCGTCTTGAGTATGGGCTCTCCATTTAGGCTCACATTAGTTGGTTTTTGCAGTGACGGGAAATAATAACTCCCTTCTGATATCTTCAACCTAAAGTAATGAACCTGTTTTGAAAATTTAAGTAGTAAAAAGTAGAGGTATTTACTGTATGTTAAACTGTAGGGAGTACAAATGATAAGTTGTCAGAAAAATAAATGCTCAAATAAGGGTGCCTGAAAATTCAACTTAGTACAAATTACAAAGTATTTGTACTTCTTTATGTCCAACCTGTGTCTAGAATTAAACAGTCGACTGTCGTGACAAAAAAAAAAAAACTTCCAGTACTGTGAAGTGACATTACAGTCTGTGAATGGGTCAGACTTTGGCTGTGAATGTCCTCAGTGTTTCACTAATAAAAGGTTTGAGGTTGCTACTTATCAAAGTAAATTTGAAATTATTTAACACTCCCAAAACTTCCCAACTTTGAAGCAGTGCTATAGCACAGCACTGCTTAGTTTTATTCAAAGATCAAAGCAAAACTTCCAAGCATGAGGAAAAACTCGATTTTTTGTTTTGTTGTTGTAATGTTTCTTGGCCTTAGGCCTCTGCAAGACTAGTTCTTGAAAAGTCTTGAAAAACAAGAAATAATAAAGACGTGTTCTTCTTTATCTTTCTTTCATATGGGGGAACTGACAAGACAAAATTTTGCACAAATATTGGTTTGCTCAGTGATAAAGCACAGAGCCACACTATTTCCTGTATTCTAAGTTAGTATATGCAGTAAGTGCACCACTCACCTCCTGTCTGTTGGGTATAGTTCAGTGGTGACCACATCCAGGGAGTTCCAGGCGGAGATACTGAGGCCGTTGTAGAGACAGAGCATGAAGATCATCATTGACTCGCTGGTGCCAAACCAAAGGAAGAAGCAGCTGATGCCTGATAGCACCATGGAACCTCCTGCAGAGCACAGCATGAGCTTTACATCTTAAACTTGAAATAACTTCATTCACGTCACTAGAGGTCACTGCAGGCACAAAAGCCAACTGCACATGACACTAGAACAGCAAGGGGAAAAAATTGCTATTCATATCCCACATCGAAAGGAAATCCTACCTAACATGCTTAGGCGTCCTATTTTGTCCATGAGGAGAGCAGAGACAATGTTTCCAGGAAGCACAGCCAACGTTCCCAGGAAGTTGACAAAATAGACCCAGTAGGCACTGTAATCGTCATCAAATGTCATCTGACAGCCTGTCTTGTTGTGGTGAAAAGAGCTGTTGATCACCCTTGAATTTGTCAGCTTGGTGTCATCAATATCTGTAAATGTAGAAGATAAAAAGAAAGGTTTTACATGTTGACCCGGGATTAAAAGTTTGTATCTGACTGTCACCTTCTACTACCACTTGCTATTAACTCGAACAGTGGCAGACAAGACATTATGCATTGTAACATGGAAACCAACACCTAAGAGTATGTTCAAAAGCACAAAAGCACAAAAAAACACAAAGTGTTTTCTTTGTTATATCGAGACAAGAATGAGCTTTAATCTCAAATCTGATCATGACCCTTGGGCTCAAAACTACATAAAATACAACTAATTGAAAAAAGTGAACAATGTATATCCTAAGACCAGATGCAAGACGTGAAGAAGAAAACAGATAAATGTTAACATGGAGCTGACAAAAAGGGTAAACATAAAAATGACCCAAGAACACAAGAAAGTTAAAAAAAGAAGAAGATTATGAGTGTAACAAACAAGACATGATTCATTAATATGTTAGCTATTTGTTAGATTCAGATGTATTGATAGGCACATTTGATCAAAGCCATTCTTACTCCAGTCATGCCAGTTTAAACTAACTAGCAGAAGTGTGGACTCGAGTCACATGACTTGGACTCGAGTCAGACTCGAGTCATTAATTTTATGACTTTAGACTTGACTTGAAAAAATGTTCTAAGACTTGTGACTTGACTTGGACTTTTACACCAATGACTTGGGACTTGAATTGGACTTGAACCGGTTTACTTGAAAAGACTTGATATTTTACCCAAAATATAAAATTTAACATGCATATTATATAGAGATTGAAAATGTGACGTCATTCACGGGTAGAACCGCAAAGGATTCTGGGAACTCGTGGCAAGCGGTAGTAGCGCACGCAGGCTTTCAATTGAAATCAGTCACACAGCGATAAAAAGAAACACAAAAATGTCAAGAAGCCGTTGTATTATTAACTGCAATAGCCGGTCGCATAACAGCCACGGGAAGCCGACGGGTAAAGAGATCGGTTGTTATCGGATTACGTCGTTGAAGAGAAATTGTTCAAGCCATGTTTCCGAAGTAAGAAAGACGCGACGGATGGCCTGGATTGCAGCCATTCAAAGATCAAATATAACGTCCCAGAACCCTCCAGCTCACAGGTTAGTCTGCTCCAAGCATTTACACGAAGGTCAGTATTTTTTAGTAGTTAATACGTCATTTTCATAACATAATTAGTGATATAGGTTACAAGCAAGTCTGGCGCTGAACAGAAATTGTCGCGCTATGCTCCTTTATTTATTGTGCATAAATAGTGAATTGTCCTGACACAATATTGCGTTTCGCTTCTGTTATTATGGTACATTAACAAAAACATATACTTTTATTCACAGGATAAAACAGGTTTTTTGTATCACTAATTGCCCAGTACGATACTTGAGGATAAAGACTTGAGACTTACTTGAGACTTGCAAAACAATGACTTGGTCCCACCTCTGCTAACTAGCTCCTTACTGTAGCATGTTTTGCCTGCTAGCTGAGAAAACTATCATTTGGGATTTGCCTGGTTTTTGTGGCTAACAGTTAATTTGCCTGTCATTGCTAATGTAATTTGCTAATTGCAAATTTTTGAATTTCATTGACATTCCATGATGTGTTTATAAGTTGCTAAATAACTGCTAGCTTCTTCCTGTCTGAACAACCCTTTACATACAGTCCTCTAAAAAGCTAACAGCACTTAGCTTGATGGCTATGATGCTATGCATCATTAGAATACTGACTGCCTAAAAAGTTTGCTTGGACAGGATAGGAAATGACACCACAGTCCATTTAACATTACTACAGAGAGCCAAAGTACTGCAGTACTACCAGAGTTAATGATAATAATAATGGATTGGATTTATATAGCGCTTTTCTAGGCACCCAAAGCGCTTTACAATACCACTATTCATTCACTCTCACATTCATACACTGGTGGAGGCAAGCTACAGTTGCAGCCACAGCTGCCCTGGGGCAGACTGACAGAAGCGAGGCTGCCATATCGCGCCATCGGCCCCTCTGGCCAACACCAGTAGGCAAGTAGGGTAAAGTGCCTTGCCCAAGGACACAACGACCAGGACAGAGAGCCCGGGGATCGAACCGGCGACCTTCCGGTTACAGATGCGATTCCCAACCCCCTGAGCCACGGTCAGGGGTTTGTCTTCTCTGCAGGATAAAGGACTAAAGACTAAAAGACAGACAACAGCACAAATATAAACAACTACGATGCTGGTTCATGCTGTTTGAGTAAAATATCCATTGTGTGGCAGTTCTCTGGACAGAAACGCTTTGTTGATGCCAGAGGAGAGTGGCTAGACGATCTCAAGGTGACAGGAAGGGGGGAGTAACTCAAATAATCACTCGTTAAATCCAAGGTATGCAGAAGAGCATCTCTCAAACACACAATACGTGAAATTCTGCTCTCTAGAGACACATTTCCAATTGCAAAAAGATTTCACATCTCATGGAGCATTACTGGCAAACCCGACATGCCCATGCTGTTGCTATATTCAGCGCTTTCCTGAGTGCTGAAGGGGACTGATTTTCTACCATGTGCTCCCTCAAGGTCTGATTCAGCTCCAATTCTCTCAGACCATTTAAAACACCTCTCCTGCCTTTGCCTTTTGGTTCAACTTGTTTCTTTGTCGGCCTTAAAATAACTGGATTACACTTTCATAACTTAGATTTATTAACAGTACAGTTTGACACTTTTGGTGCTGCTGCAATTTTAAATTTGTTCCTGAAAAAGAAAACAGTAATCAGCAAGACCGCCTTAGTAAAGAAAAATCCACATGCACAGAGAAATATTTCTAAATAACTGTCTGACTGAACAATCACATAAGAAAATGTATCTCTGCAGGAGTCATCATGTGGTTACAAACTGCCATTTTCAGTCCTCCCAAGCACAGCTTGGCCCACTTTTTTGTTGTTAAATAAAGTCACAGTTAGTTCAGAGAGGCAATCTGTGCAGGGGGCACAGAGGTTAAGCAGTAATTTAGAGGCATAAAGCAGAGGTATAAAATGCTCAAAACCATTCTTTCTTCTCTGAGCAAGAAGTTTGGATCCATAATGAACTGCCAGACAGAGGCGGGGAGCCTGAGTGAGACTTATGTATAAGGCAACAAGAGCCTAATAGGATTTTCTGGGTTGGAGAGAAGTGCCTTTGTTCTGGAAAGGCAGAAGAGAAGTGCCCTGAATAAGTGTGCATTTTACAGATGTGGTTTACCTGTGTTGTAAAAGAAGGAGTCTACAAAGGTACAGTTCCTGAAAAGGGATCCTACTGAGGAGACATCTTCAAAGTAGCAGTTGAGAAAAGATGAGTCGATGAACGTGACTGCCTTAAATCTCATACTGATGAACCTAAAAAATAAAAATAAAAATAGGAAGTGGACAAGGATGGAGTTATTGCAAGAAAGAAGCACCTACTGACAGCGATATGCAACACATATTATTGACAATTAGGGTGATGGCAGATAATTTTCCTTCAAACCAGGGAAATGCAGAGTCACTATTTCAGTGTCTGCACAGACAACAAAGGCAGGGATGAATTGCTGAATGCAAACCAAACGGTCCAATTTCAAACTTCTTAAGATGGAATATTAGAAATTAGATGTAACAAAGGCTGCTAGATGGAAGTGAATAGCTGCATTTAACCTGATATAAAACCTCAGCAGAAATTTGAAATATTTCTACTAACATTTTTTTATTTTTGGAGATACAAGGCCTTTTACTTTTTACTGAATTAATTAGGCATTGAGGACATCTGTAACTGAACAGATAAAGCACTTAAAACCAGAATGTATGATATTCTTTATAATACTAATACTAATATAATAATAATACTGTCCACTTCCATTTGAGTGTCTCAAACTGGGGAACTATGGATACAAATAGCTGTAATTCTACAACAATTCAACAGTTAATGCAATACTTTTGTTGAGCCCCTCAAATTAAAGTTGAAAGCCAGCACTTTAATCACATGATGTATTGGTTTGATTTAAGATTCACTGTGGTGCTAAAAGAGGCAAAATTACAAAAACAAAAAAGGTCACTGTCCTCCAGCAGAACCAGGAATTTCCCACTTCAGTTCACCCTCCATTCTCCACATTTTTTTTTATCATTCAGGAACAGCAAAAATAATAATAATAAATAAAAAAAATAATCCAAGTTGAATTTTATCGAAGTACTGGTCAGCATGACAGCATCAGGAAACTGTTTTTTTGTTGTTGTTTATTTTATCTTCAAAAAACATATTTATTCTGTTCAGTTCCACTCCATATTTTTCCATGGTCAGCTGCACCCCATCTACAGTGGATCTGTTCCCCACCAATGGTATATGTCCCACAGTTTGAAAACCACCAGCATCTCCTCCCTTCAGGATGTCTGGCCTTAGCAGTCAGTTATCTATGTGTGCTATTTCACACCACGATACACAGTACATGGTACTGTTTTTGATTTAATCTCTTATAATAAATGCATTCTGGTCTCCAGTGAGAAGGCAAAAAGAACAAAAACAGCATATCAATGTGTCTTCGCTCGGCTCTGTTTGTGAGAATTGTAACCAGGAGGAGGAGGAGGACCAGATGTGTGTATATGGGTGAGAGAGAGACCGTAAGAAAGAATAAGGAAGAGAGATAAGCTTTTTAATTTCCTGGTGGCAGACGAGAAAGAGGAAAGATTTATATTACCTGCAGTGGTGTGTTGTTTGTGGGAATGACAAATAGTACTGCTATCCCACAACAGGACAAGCAGCTTTAAACTCAACATTGTGCTAAAAGAGGCTTACAGGTTTAGATCACAATGTGTTACCCTGTAGCTAGTTTTAATAATTTCTCCCACTCTTGATATCGGTGTCTGAGAAAGCTGAAGATCACTGGAAAGTATTCAAATAGAAGTCAGTTTGTGCACCAAGCCTGGCGTACCTGTCATTTACAAAGACCCCATTTCTGTGGATCTGGTTCTCCAGGGTGAAGTTGAAAGTGAAGTCTTCAATGCGTTCATTGTTATGAATCTTCACTCTGGAGGCGTACTCGTCAGCTTGAAGGTGCTTGATGACATCTGGGAACCACACAGACAGCCCGTAGTACCTGAACACAGCAAAAGATTCTGTATTAAATTGCGTTACATATGGTAATTTTTAATAACCTCTAGTAATAGTCACTTTCTCTATTCTCCATCATCTTATTCTGCAGAATTGCGTTAAACAAACTGGTTAAAAGATCCACTGCTCTCTCTCATCTCCATACCTTCTCAGGTATCCCGTCTGGACCAACAGCTTTTCCATTCCGCATCCTTGTCATAGCTGACCACACTTTCTTTTTATTAATCCTCCACACTTGCTGATTCACCATCTTTGCTCCATCTCCACTTGTCTCTCTCTCTCATTTTCTTCAGTCATAAGCTCTTCGTAGTACTTCTGCCATCTTCTTAACACACTTTTTATACTTGCTAGCGCATTTCGATCTCAATCTTTAATCACCCTGACCTGCTGCACATCCTGTCTGGCTCTATCTCGCTGTCTAGCCAATCGATACGCGTTAGTTTCTCCTTCCTTAGTGCCCAGACTCACCTACAACTCAATATATGCTTTTTTTCATTTGCTTCTGTCTTTACCGTACAGCCAGGTTCCCAGTGCTCCTGTCTTTTTCTTTATTTTCTTTGCTAACATCTTTCTTTGAGTTGCTTTAGTCTTTCCATAAGGATCTATATTAAAAGAACATGAGTCAGATGCAACACTACTGCACAACATCTGCTGAGAAATATTTATCTGGGTGTACATATATGCAGATGGTTAGGTGGAAGGTAAAAGACATGAAACTGTCTTTGTTTAAATGATACTGCTTTGTCTAAATTGCCACAAAGTCATTAGGACAGTGCAGCGTTAACTGACCACAAGTTCAAAGCCATTGCCCTGATGTTGATGTTTTCTTGCAGAGGTAGAGTATGAGGTGTAATTGAATACCAGTTTTTTTAAACAAACAAACAAACAAACAAAAAAAACATTGTATTTGACTTGGGGTTTCAAATGGAAAAAATCCAGTCAATCATAGAAAGCTTGCAACAGAAAAACTGTCATAAATATGATGTAAAATAAAAGCAATAAAAGACACAAATTAAATGTAATCTAACTGACCACGGCTCATCAGGCAGATATAAGTGAGAGAACATCTACTTTGGTGCCAAGGGCATAACAGAAATCTATATTAGCTATGCATCATCCAGAGCAAAAAACAGCATATCTGAACATGATCAAAGCCAACAGTAACAACACATTCAAAGTGCAGAAGTAGAACTATATGGGATGTGTAATAACTGTCTTACCCAAAGGACAAAGTAAACCAGACTGCAGCCAGCTTCATAGTGTTTTCTTTCACTGGGTGGTTGAAACATTTCATGAATGTCAACCAGATCTGATATAAAAGAAAAAGGTTTTGGTGAATTTTATTCATAGCAACCATAAATATTGACTATAAAAGAAAATGCAGCAACAAAAGTGAAGGTTAACAAACAGGACATAAAGAGTCTCCTACTCCTCTGAGTTCAGCCCTGATCTTGAAGAGGACCTTGAGTACAGGGTTGGCTGACTCATTCTGCATCTCTACCAGCTCATCCAGCTGTTTGGGGATTTTTATCCTGTTCACCTGCAGGGGGAGACACTGATCAGTCATCTGCCAATGGCTTTGCAGCAGCAGGAATGATGAAGAGCAAAGCCCGGGGTGTACTCACAGTGAAGACTCTCTCTGGCTCTCCGCGGGCACGCATGTTCGTGTCATGGATGTGTTTGAGCACCATCCAGGCCTCGTCATGTTTACCCATCTGGGGAATAGTTATCATAATTTGGATATATATGCTGGATTTCAATATTAACACTCCACATACACAGTGAATAGCACATGTATGCAATTTATATATCTGTGTGTAAAGTCTATTTCATGTGTTGCACAGTGACCTTCACCTCTATGCCCCAACCCCAGCATCAGAATCTCCACACTGCTGTCCTAATAAGTAAGCTTATTAAGAAGAGCAGGCTGAAAATAAGCTTTTTGCTGTTCTCCTAGGAGAATGATTTTGTTTCATTTAATTTGTTCTTTTTGATAAAAGGATAATATAAAGCAATTATTGTACATAAACTTCAGTTTCATGCAAGGACATCTAACAGATGGTATCCACTTTGTGAGAAAAAAAAAAGCTTCATTGTGTGCCAGTGATTTATTTTTTCTTTGCAGCTTTTTGTTAGGGAGGCAGCATCAGAGAGAGTGACTCTAAGAAACTGAAAAAACTGATAAAGGCTGGCTGAGCTCCATGGGGAATACTCTGAGGTCCATACATGTGTTGTGTAGAGAGGGAAGCACCACAAAGTGGTCAATGTAATGAACAACACTGCACACTCTTGCTACACATCATACTAGTTGGACAACAGGCTCTGTCAGAGGCTCCTTTAGACTTTTAGTCCTCCAAGGTGGTATAAAAGTCTAAAAGTGGGAAGCATTTAATGCTCACTGCAATAGCCATCTGGAGTTTAGGATTCCACTGTGTGTAGGGAGACTAGACTTCTCCATTGGTAACACATAAAAATGCATACTCTTTGTAACATCTGCTTTTAAGTTTAAAATTATAATTCTTTTTCTTTATTACACCCCAGTGGAAGTCTTAGTAGTACACTTTGCATCTCCCTCTATGAATATTTTATGTGTAATAATAAATAATGATCAGAAATAATAGAGGATAAATACATCTTCATAAAGTTTCAAATTCACCTGTTACAGTTTTACTTTCCATTTTCATGTTCTTTATATACACTGCTACAGTAGTGAGTGTTTAAGTTTCAAATAATGAGGTCAGCATATGTACAAGTAATTACTGTGATTTTGAGTTTTAACTAAATTCATCGCTTGCCTAATAGGGCGCTAAAGCTCACCTACCTGTAGTTTAATATGTATCTTAGTGGGCAGCCAATCAGAAAAAAGTTGACTTAAAAAGTGACATCAAGATTGTTTTTCACTACGGTCTGATTTTGTCTGATATCTACAAGAATCATAATTATTCTTTTCTTTAAATAATAAGGCTAATGGTTCTCTGTAAGAGTGTCTTTTCTTTATAATGAGGAAGACATGTTACCCAGTCCATCAGTGTGGCTCACTAATTGAGCTTTATGGCAAAGAAGAATGAACAAGTTGCAAGCAAGCGGGAACAGTTCATATACTAAACATCTCCTTTACCTCCAGGTAGAAACGGGGGCTTTCAGGCATAAAAGTGAGAGCTACCACAGCAGAGACACAGGGCAGCGCACACACCACCACAAACACTCGCCAGCTGTGGAACTGGTAGGCTGATCCCATGCTGAAACTCCAGCCTGCACAGAGAACCATGCACACACAAGGACAGTTAGAAATAATGTGGCATAGCATCACGTTGTGAGCTCAGTCCCCGTTGCACAAGAAGACATAAAACTTAAATTCAAGCACACATGTATACTTGCTGTAGCTTTTTTTTTCTGTCCCTCAAGGTTGGACAGAAATGCAGTTAGTGGAATTATGTTAACTGCTAAATTCCCCATAGGTGTGAATGTGAGCGTGAATGGTTGTCTGTCTCTCTGTGTTAGCCCTGCATCAGCTTGGCAACCTGTCCACCCTATTGTAGCTGTGATAGGCTCCAAAACTGAGCATTGCATTAGTTCAGGTGGGCCATAAAGTCAAGTCTCTCAGCATTCCTGTCAGATCAGCTGATCTCACTGGCAGGCCAAATGACTCTTTTCGACATCCAACTGGAAAATTTCTTAGGTGTGGTTATTTAAGCTGATTTAGCTGCTTTTACAAAACTGTGCCTGAAAAAAACAGTTTGTGGTGTCTAATGCACTGTATTCACAATTAAGAAAGATTTAATCCTCTACAAAATGTTATAATAATATTCTAGTAGAGATTCAACGAGTCCCCTTAGGATTTGGTCCCATAATAGAAAAAACAAAAGAGACAAAACATGATGTCTTTAAAATGATCTAATGAAAAAACAAAAATACTTTAATTATCACTTTCTAACGATATGTTGGTCACTATGTGTTCTGAAAAAGAACAGAGATCTTTTGACACTGGCTCCATTCCAGTACTAAAATCTGAAAAACATCAAATACAAAAGTACTCTGTGATTTCTCTAAAAGTTTCAAAAGCTCCAAAGGACATTCTGCAAAGACCATCAACAAGTTGTAGCAATATATGATGGAGTACCTATATGTTTGGAAGCCATCCTGTCTACTCACACAGCAAAGTCTGTATGCAAAAATTAACAATAGAAAAGTGTATTAGCATGGACATACAAGTGTGTGTGCGCGTGTGCGTGGCCTGTGGCGCTGCTCTAGCCTGTACCAGTACAAACCTCATTAGGGGGATTATGGCTATAATGGACTAGAGGAGATGGCTGACTGATTCAGACACTCAGCAAGATTTATGTCCCTCCTCTACAGTAAGTGAACACTGCTGAAATACACATACAGTACACCGACACACACACACACGCGCGCACACACACACACACTGTCCTTGGCCATTGCTTAGTGGTATCACACAAATTTTAAAGCATGTACATAGGGTACGTGCATAAACACAGACACACTTGCACACACACAAGCATGCACAAAGACTCACAGACAGAAGAGTCTTAAAGAGACACATGTTGCACTGTGACACACATCACACTTGAACTGGCCATTTTTTATTGTGATTTATGTGCTTCTTTACTTTAACCCATTTTTAGCACCTTAAAAAGCTAAAATCACACACACACACACACACACACACACACACACACACACACACACACACACAGTTATCTACAAGTCAATGGAAGCACTGCGGCAGAACTTATTACCCACACATTGCTGCATCTTGTAGAAAAAATGTGTTACAACACTGGCGTCTAATCAATTGACCTCAATTATAAGCCCTCTCACACTCAGTCGCTCCTGCACTCTGACGGCCACTGGAGAGCTTTAGAATGTAAGCTTCTATCTTTAGATTCTTAGGAGCCATTTATGACCTATAAGACAGAAATATCTTTCTGTGTATGCTTGTGAGCTTCACCGCACACTAATTTTTCTTCTTTTTTTCTCATTAAACAGTTACTTCTAATTTTTGGTACTTATACATAAGTAGTAGTACTTGCAGGGACAGAACACAATGCAACTATTTTTACCCGCTGACTCAGAGACATACTGAGTTTAGCTCTGTTTTACAATAACAGTATTCTACTGGCAAAATCGTTGTAAAGCATTTATGAGAAATCCCATGTATTTGTCACGGAGATGTCCATTTATTGCTGTATCACTTTAAAAATGTGTCGCAGAGGGTTCTGCGGCACCCACTGCTGGATAGTATATGGCCTGCGTGTCTATACAAATTCTTTAAGTTAAAAGTAAATAAATGAATACATACATTAAAGAAAATACATTTATGTTATGAATTTATTTGCAGATTATTTTTCACATTCTACTGATATTTTGATATCACTAAGAGTTTAATAGGAAAGCTAAGGTGCTTACTTGCCATGTGTAGTCAGTACTGTCATGGTCTTTAATTTTCTATTTGTATTTGCTGAGTCCTGGTCCCTGTTTTGATATTGTGTTGTCCAGTGTTTCTTTATAGTTACTTCCATCTGTCTTTTCTGTATTTTTGTTACCACTTCTTTCCTCCTTATTGCCATTTCCTGTTGTTTAGGTGCCTTTTCTCTAGTTTCACAGTAGTAGTTCCTAAAGGTAGATACTGTTACTTTACTTTACTGCATGGGTGCTGGGAATGGGAAAAAAGCTCAATGTGAACTATTTTCAAAAGTGTGAGCCCAAAATTCAAAATTTCTCCAAGTTCATTCAGTGTGAAATGAAATCAGAGGTAGTGTTTATGAAATGTGAAGCTGCACAGACTGAAGAAGTTTGCACTTCCTCAACATGTTTTCTTTACCTGCTTAAAAAGTTGGTGTTGTAGCTTCATTCTAAATAAAGAACACCACTTGGTGTAGGAACTTAATCAACCCTGTGCCCCCACACTATAGTGTCACACAGTCACAGAATAGTCTCCAGCAGAGACAACATCCTGATGGCCAGTGTCCAAGAGCAAACTCCATTATATCTGATCACCAGGACCATGGCAAACAAGAAGCTTTCCTCCTCCTCCTCCTCTCCTCCTCTGCTCCTCTGTTGTGTAACAGTCTCACTCTCTCACTCTGTCTTTGTTTTGCCTCCCTTTAGCCCTCTCCTGTATCCCTTCACCTTTTGATTATCCCCGATGCAGGCCTCATAAATCAGAGCCCTCTTCGCTTCTCTTTTGCCATGTCTTCCTAATCTATTTCTCTGCTCCTCTTTCTTTATCTGCAGCCCCCCATTCCTGATTGATTTCAGTTAGCTCAATTTTTGTTCATATGCTCTGACACACCTCCTCTCCTTCACTATATGGGATTAACTATATGAGTCAACTTTTTGCATTTTTTTCACAACCTCAAACAGTTTGTCATAAAATTCCAATAAATGAGCAAAACCATTGGTTTTCAATTATAGTCTCCTAAAAGGATTTGATTAAAAAGAATGCTCTTTTAAAATAAAAATGCTGTATGTCCAGATGAACCTTGCTTGCCTAACACAACTCTGTACATTTTAGTGCCCTTCATGTATATATTTATTGTGCAGACTGACAGACACTTTGTTGCTTTTTTGTGCTGCTGTTATTGCTGTGGTTTCCACCTACATCGCCACCTGCTATGTGTTTGTGTGCCCCCCTGATGGGTCTTGATTTCTAAATTAAGCCCCACGATGGGGGAATTATTTGCGAGGCTCACTGGATGTTATGTATCGTGTTGTGATGTGCATGCCTTACTACTGCAGGGGGTATCATCAAGAGTGGAGCAGTACCGCCAAGTCCGACGTTAATGCCTTTTCTTTTTGCAGTAATGTTCAAACTGGTGATGTGAGTCTCTCCTAACAGTGGGAAACCTCTCCACTTTGGAACCTGGGCCAGTAAAGTTGCGAGCACATTGCATCACTTTGCCCTTACTTTAAACGTAGCAATGTCAGCTTTTGCTTACACTTTGTGTTTCTTTCTCTCTGTGTGTGTGTGTGTGTGGGTGTGTGTGCATGTGTGTGTTCCTCATGTAAAAAGCAAAAAATAACATATATGATATAGATTGTTTTTTAGGTATGTAGCACTTTTTTACTCTGAGTACTTAAAGTCTCATTCTCCCAATCACACACACATTCACACAAACACCATATCTACAACTCACACACATACTCACACTCCAGTGGATGCATCAGGGGGACCTTGGAGTTGATCTAGCATACTTCGACACGCAATCCATCAACTCTTTTTTTTTTTTTTTGGTATTTAAAACTTTATATTCAGTCATGTATTTTTTTTTTTTTTTTTGCATGTCCCATTTGGCTCTTTTGCCATCAGAATTATTGTCTAAAGGCGAAGAAAGATGCCCAACGGATTTACTTTACCAAATAGACCATCCCAGCCTTGCCGTAATGGTCTATTTGATTAACCTTTTATTGTTTATTTTATTTTATTTTATTTTCACTTGCTAAATACGGGACAGATTTGACTGGGGAAAAGAAAGGGGAAAAAGAAAGAAGGAAAGAAAAACAGCGGGGAAGAGGGACGGGGATAAAGGGCAAAAAACAAAAACCAACAAAATAAGCAGACAAAAAATACATATATCAATCACCTGGATCACCTGTTGAGAAAGAAAAAAGAGAAAACAAGCAGAAGAAAAGAAAGAGCAACATAATAAACAACATCACGATGATATATGGGAATATAACAGTAAATACTAAATATTAAACATTATTGTGCAGCACATAAGATCGACAGCGCACAGTGTGCTTTGAGGTAGGAGCCAAAAAAGGGTGTAGTTTGTGTGTGTGAGCACCCGTGTGTACACCTGTGAGCATGAACACGCTTGTTTTTAAAAGGTTCCTTCATGTAATGATCTGCTAGAGGGTGTGGAGAGCCATAGCCCCGTCCTCCAGGGCATGAAGCAGGTATGGAGGAGATCAAAACTCCAGACATCCAGAGGCCCTCAGAACACAAGAGACCAAGGAAGACCAACAGAGGGGCAGCCGCGCCACTATCCCAGAAAGAGCTGAGGAGAGCCCCAGATGAGGGGTCACTCATCTGGGGCCCGTGAGCTCCGCCGGCAGCCAGCTGTGCCTATATGTATGTGTTATGAGAGTGTGAGTAATGTGAATGTCTAAGTTGTGGGATAAAATTTAGGCACAGGCAGCCAGAAGGGGACAGAGGGGGGGAAGCCTCCCCTGCACCCTGGTGACACACCTTTAAGATAAGATAAGATAAGATAGAACTTTATTAATCCCTCGGGTGGGTTCCTCTGGGAAATTCGATTTCCAAAAAAGCACAGCACCGACAGAAGTTACAGAGTTATACACACACACATATATATAAATACAGAGACAATATAAATAAAATATACGAAGGGGATAAATAGAATAAATAGGAATAAAAAATAATAAAAAATAAAAAATAAAAAAAATAAAACCCAAGGCCCTGCATGTGTGGGTGATTCATAGGTGATTCGCCCTACCTCTTGAGCCACAGCCACCTCGTTATGCAAGGTGGAATTTAAAAGATGGATATGCCCACTACAACGTCTCACGCTGGTTAGTGAAAACCTTGAACTAGGTATTTTGTCATCACCATTTTGTGATAAGCAAGGGATGACACTCACTGTTAAGTTGAGAAATACTACGTAGCCATTGGTTAGAAAGTTGAAACTGACAAATTTTGAGGAACCTGTGTATCTTTATTTTATCCTGCTCTCTGACTCTAATAATTAATACTTATAATAGAGAGAACAAGATGGCGCCGAGTATGGCAGCCTTGTCGCGAGCTCCCCCAAGCAACAGCTTTTTTCTGTGTTTAATTTTACTTTTCCTTCATTTTTTCACGAGTAGCACATGTCTCCTTGTGTACGACCGACAAACCTTACTGGACATAAAAGACGGTCTTTCTTATAACTTTCCGGAGTTCAAGTTTTGCAACACGGACGCTCCGTTTGCAGACCCCCCATTCATCTCACCTGAGACGCCTTTGTTCTCTGGCCCTGGAGGCCGCAAACGCCGACGCAGAGGGAGAAGATCTGGCGTTCTGGTTCGACTGAGATGGCGCACTAACAGACCACCATTACCCAGTTTATTACTGGCTAATGTGCAGTCTCTGGAGAACAAGCTGTGCGAGCTTCGGGCACGGATCTCATTCCAGCGAGAGATGCGGGACTGCTGCGTGATCTGCCTCACAGAAACCTGGCTATCGGACAAGCAATACAACTACCGGGGTTCTCCGTGCATCGCGCGGACAGGTCACAGGATCTTACTGGGAAAAGCAGAGGCGGTGGTGTGTGTTTCATGATCAACAACAGCTGGTGTGATTATGCGAACGTGCACCCGGTCAAATCCTTCTGCTCACCGGACCTGGAGTACCTGATGATTAAGTGCCGGCCATTCTGGCTACCGAGGGAATTTACAGCAGTGATTATTACGGCTGTTTACATTCCCCCACAAGCCGACACTGACCGAGCACTCAGGGAACTGTACAGCGCGATCAGCAGCGAGGAAACCGCACACCCAGAGGCGGCGTTTATCACAGCCGGAGACTTTAATAAGGGAAACCTGAAGAAAGTCTCACCCAAACTCCACCAACACATCCACTTTAACACTCGTGGAGATCGGCTACTCGACCACTGCTACACCTCTTTCCGGGATGCGTACAAAGCCCTCCCCCGCGCCCCATTCGGCCAATCAGATCACCGCTCCATCCTGCTCCTGCCCGCCTACAGGCAGAAGCTGAAACAGGAAGCTCCAACCCGGAGGGCGGTGCACTGTTGGACGGACCAATCGGAGTCTGCGCTGCGGGACTGTTTTGATCACGCGGACTGGGAAATGTTTCACGTGGCTGCTAGGGACATTGATGAATACACAGACTCAGTCTGTGGATTTATCAGGAAATGCGTGGAAGATGTCGTCCCATCCAGAACAGTTAAATCCTTCCCAAATCAAAAACCCTGGATTAACGGAGATGTTCGCGCGGCACTGGCGGCACGGAGCACCGCCTTTGCCTCCGCGAACACATCGGACTACAAACACGCACATTACCAACTCCGGAAGACGATCAAAGCAGCCAAACATGAGTACAGGGACAGGGTGGAGCAACAGTTTGACAACCCTCGGAGTATGTGGCAGGGACTAAACACGATCACAGACTTTAGAGGGAAAACCAGCACACCGCAGACCACGGCCTCTCTGTGTGAGGATCTAAACGTATTCTACGCTAGATTCGACACAGCGAACACCATGAGACCGGACAGTGTGCGCACCGCGGATGACGTCAGTGCGCACACTGTGTCTGAGGAGGATGTGCGGAGGTGCTTCAGGAAGGTGAACGCACGCAAAGCTACTGGTCCGGACGGGATTCCCGGCCGCGTCCTCAAGTCATGCGCAGCTCAGCTGGCTGGAGTGTTCACGCACATCTTCAACCTTTCCCTCTCTCTGTCTGTAGTCCCAGCCTGCTTCAAAATGGCCACCATCGTCCCTGTACCCAAATCCTCCACCATCTCCTCATTGAACGACTGGCGACCTGTAGCCCTGACCCCCATCGTAAGCAAATGCTTCGAGAAGCTGGTCAGGGACTTCATCTGCTCTGCACTACCCGACTCACTGGACCCTCTACAGTTCGCATACCGCCACAACAGGTCCACTGATGATGCCATAGCCCTGACACTACACACTGCCCTGTCACACCTGGAGAAGAGAGACACGTATGTGAGAATGCTGTTTGTAGATTACAGCTCAGCATTCAATACCATCGTTCCCTCGAAGCTGGACAGGAAACTGCAGGATCTAGGACTGAGCAGCTCCCTCTGCAGCTGGATCCTTAGCTTCCTGTCTGACAGACGCCAAGTGGTCAGACTGGGCAGCATCACCTCATCCCCCATCACACTGAACACTGGTGCTCCACAGGGGTGTGTACTGAGCCCTCTCCTGTACTCACTCTACACCTACGACTGCACAGCCACTAACAGCTCCAACATCATTGTGAAGTTTGCGGACGACACTACAGTGGTGTGTGTAGTCACCAATGGTGATGAGACGGCTTACAGGGAGGAGGTCAGCGCCCTGACCCACTGGTGTCAAGACAACCATCTCACCCTCAACGTCGCAAAGACAAAGGAGTTGATAGTGGACTTCCGGAGGTGCAGAGAAGTACACACCCCCATCACCATCAACGGCGCTGCTGTGGAGAGAGTGAGCAGCTTCCGGTTCCTTGGTGTACATCTGGCTGAGGATCTTACGTGGTCAGTACACACAAACAAAATAGTGAAGAAGGCGCAGCAGCGCCTCTTCTTTCTCAGGAGACTGAAAAGATTCGGCATGAGCCCCCGCATCCTCAGGACCTTCTATCACTGTGCTATTGAGAGCATCCTCACTGGATGCATCACCACCTGGTATGGCAACAGCACCGCCTACAACTGCAAAGCTCTCCAGCGAGTAGTGCGGTGCTCTGACCGGATAATTGGAGGTGAGCTTCCCTCCCTCCAAGACATCTACAGGAAGCGGTGCCTGAGGAAAGCGGGGAGGATCATCAAGGACTCCAGTCACCCCAGCCATAAACTGTTCAGACTACTTCCCTCAGGAAGGAGGTTCTGCAGCATCTGGTCCCGTACCAGCAGACTGAGAGACAGCTTTTTCCATCAGGCCATCAGACTGCTGAACACGTCATAGACACCTCACCTTCACTACTGGAACTTTAACATTATGCACTCCATACTGTACAGTAATGCCACTGTTTTGCACAATATATAATATACTATTATATATTGTACATATATTTATTAGTTTCAGATGTAGCCATTCTTGTATTTTGCTTGTTTACATTATTGTATTTTGCACAACTCTGTTGCTTGTGAAGCTCGCACACAAGAATTTCACTCACATGTGCTGTACCAATGTACCTGCACATGTGATGTGACAATAAAAGTGATTTGATTTGATTTGATAATAATTTCTAAAAGAATGTAATCAATATTAATTTAATTTAGCAATTGATACATAAACTTGTATACAACCTGTAATTTAAAAAAAAAAATTAGCAATCAAATTAAAACGGAGGGTAGGCAGAGGAAGTGGTGGTGGGATATACTGAATTAAATGTGATGTCAGCACGTTACATTCTAGCACATAAAATGTGTTATCCACATCGAAACTATTCTTTCACTTGAAAGAGTAGTTGATCTGAACTAACTAACAGATCATCTGCAAAAGAATGGCTTATTTGAAGAGTTTCAGTCAGATTTCAGAGCTCATCACAGTACAGAAACATGTTTAATGAAGGTTACAAATGACCTTCTTATTCCCTCTCACAGTGGACTCATCTCTGTGCTTGTCCTGCTAGAATTCAGTACAGCGTTCGATACTGTTGACCATAATATCCTATTAGCGCGATTAGAGCATGCTGTAGGTATTACAGGTACTGTGCTGCAGTGGTTTGTATCATATCTATCTAATAGACTCCATTTTGTTCATGTAAATGGAGAGTCCTCTTCACACACTAAGGTTAATTATGGAGTTCCACAGGGTTCAGTGCTAGGACCAATTCTGTTTACATTATACATGCTTCCCTGAATAATCAGTCCCCATCTTATCTTAATGACCTTATAGTACTATATCACCCATTAGAGCACTTTGCTCTCGCACTGCAGACTTACTTGTTGTTCATAGAGTATTTAAAAGTAGAATGGGAGGCAGAACCTTCAGTTTTCAGGCTCCACTTCTATGGATCCAGCTTCCAGTTTGGATTCAGGAGAAGACACTATCTCTATTTTAAGATTAGGCTTAAAACTTTCCTTTTTGCTAAAGCATATAGTTTTGGCTGGATCAGGTGACCCTGAATCCTCCCTTAGTTATGCTTTTATGCTTTAATCCCATGATGCACTGAGTATTTCTTCTTCAGTCACCTTTCTCACTCGCTATGTGTTAATAGACCTCTCTCCACTGAATCATACTTGTTATTAATGTCTGGCTCTCTTCCACAGCATGTCTTTTATCCTGTCTTCCTTCTCTCTCCCCAGCCAGTTGCAGAAGATGGCCGCCCCTCCCTGAGCCTGGTTCTGCCGGAGGTTTCTTCCTGTTAAAGTTTTTCCTTCCCGCTGTTACCAAAGTGCTTGCTCATAGGGTGTCATATGATTGTTGGGGTTTTTTTTCTTTATGTATTATTGTTTGGTCTAGGTTGCAATATAAAGTGCTTTGAGACGATGCTGTTGTGATTTGCCATGGTATAAATAAAATTGAATTGAACTGAATTGTTAAAACAGAACTGAACAGAAATGAAGTTGATGACGAATACCTGGACAATAACATCGTAGTTACTGGCAGGTTTTAGGTATGTTAACAGATGGTTTCATTTAACCACCTGCAAAATATGTGTTTTAAGTAATTGCCTGCTGGTGAAAAATATGAAATATTATGCAAAATATTACAAAGCATCTACATAGTTAACCTTACTGGCTATTTTCCAGTCTCAAGGCCCGTTAGAGGGTAGCTTATCTTTTGTTTGTCTGTGAAGGTTCTCAGTCATCCAGGTCATCGTAGTCTAAGGAGCTTGGAAAGAAAAGCGTCTGGACTTCTTTAAGTTGCTTGAAGACGTTTCACCTCTCATCCGAGAAGCTTCTTCAGTTCTAAAGGTCAAATGGTGGAAAGACCCAGATTTAAACCCAGTGGGAGTGACCCCCCACAGAAGGACAAAGGACCCCCTGATGATCCTCTACCGGACTTTGGTAAGTTCACCAGTGAAGACACAAAGGATAACTGTTTGCCTTTCCTGGACTATGCTGTGCACATAGAAGAGAATGGCAACCTCAACATTGAAGTTTACCGGAAGCCCACACACACGGACCAGTAACTCCTCTTTGACTCCCATCACCCTCTGGAACACAAACTTGGAGTAATTAGGACCCTACACCACCGGGCAGAAAAATGTTCCCTTTAAGCCTGAAGGGAAAAAGAAGGAACACACACATGTAAAGGAAGCACTCAAAACATGCGGTTATCCTAATTGGGCGTTTATAAAGTTAGCAAAGAGGCACAGAAAAGAAGATCAGACACCAGCTAGGGAGGATAAGAAAGACAGACTCAATAACATTGTCATCCCCTATGCTGCCAGTGTATCAGAAAAACTGAGGAGAGTTTTCTCCAAGCACGACATCCCAGTGTATTTCAGACCCAGCAACACACTCAGACAGAAACTTATTCACCCGAAAGGCAAAACCCCAAAACACAAACTTAACAATGTGGTGTATGCTGTACAGTGTAACGAGGAATGCCCAGACCTCTACATTGGAGAGACCAAACAGCCACTTCACAAACGCATGGCACAACACAGAAGAGCCACCTCCACAGGACAAGACTCAGCAGTCCACCTGCATCTTAAGGATAAAGGACACTCTTTCGAGGATGCAAATGTTCACATTTTGGACAGAGAGGACAGTGGTTTTAAAGAGGAGTGAAAGAAGCCATCTATGTCCACTGTGAGCAACCATCTTTGAACAGAGGCGGGGGTTTACGACACCGACTGTCTGCCATCTATAATCCAGTTTTGAGATCCCTTCCCATATGCCTTAATGCCCACTCACACCCTGGGCCATCTGACCTCAGGAAATCAGATGATAGGGCTTTGGAGTTGACGTCACGCTGCAATGTATTGTGGGAGCGCGGTGCCATTTTCCGGGTCCACAAATCAAAACAAACACACAGTGTTGGAACGACGACAAGAAATATGCGTAAAAGCAGCTCAAAAGAAAACGGAGGGTATAGAGACCGATTGCGTCCAGAGGCGAAGCAGCGGTACTTGAAAAAAAAAATAGAGTGCATCGCAAATGTGGACCCATATGAAATACGGCAGTGGAGTAAAGACCCAGACGACTTACTGCCACTGTCCTACCCCAATATCTTCACGTATCTTGTTAACCTTAACCATCACGTTCGCATTTCTGAGTGCCCCATGTGTAACGTTGGTACCCAGTCTGGATTTGTTTGATCCATTTCATAGGCAGGCTTCCCTACAGTTGTGCGAAAGAATTAGCAAATCGTTACGTAGCACTGGGGCCCGGCCGGGCACAGCCCGAAGAGGAGACATGGGCCCATCCTCCCGCAGGCCCACCACCCGCAGGAGGCGCCATAGGGGTCGGGTGCATTGTGTGCCGGGTGGCGGCCAGGAGCGGAGGCCCTGGCGGACTGACCCCCGGCTGCCAAGACTGGCAATAGGGACATGGAATGTCACCTCACTGGTGGGGAAGGAGCCTGAGTTAGTGCGTGAGGTTGAGAGGTACCGGCTAGATATAGTCGGGCTCACCTCTACACATGGCTTGGGCTCTGGAACCAGTCTCCTGGAGAGGGGCTGGACTCTGTCTCAGTCTGGAGTTGCCCCTGGTGAGAGGCGGCGGGCTGGGGTGGGTATCCTAATATCCCCTCGGCTTGCTGCCGGTACGTTGGGGTTTTTCCCGGTGGACGAGAGGGTTTGTTCCCTGCGCCTTAGGGTCGGGGAACGGGTCCTGACTGTCATCTGCGCTTATGCGCCGAGTGGCAGTTCAGAGTACCCAGCCTTCTTAGAGTCCCTGGGGGGGGTGCTGGAGGGTGCTCCACCTGGAGACTCTGTTGTCCTGCTGGGAGACTTCAATGCTCACGTGGGTAACGACAGCGAGACCTGGAGGGGCGTGATTGGGAGGAACGGCCTCCCTGATCTGAACCCGAGCGGTGCTCTGTTATTGGACTTCTGTGCTAATCACAGTTTGGCCATAACGAACACCCTGTTCGAACATAAGAGTGTCCATAAGTGCACGTGGCACCAGGATGCTCTAGGCCGTAGGTCGATGATCGATTTTGTAATCGTATCAGCAGACCTGCGACCATATGTTCTGGACACTCGGGTAAAGAGAGGGGCTGAGCTGTCAACTGATCACCACCTGGTGGTGAGTTGGATCAGGTGGCGGGGGAAGACGCTGGACAGACCTGGTGCACCTAAACGCGTAGTGAGGGTGTGCTGGGAACGTCTAGCAGAGGCCCCAGTCCGCGAGATCTTCAACGCACACCTCCGGCAGAGCTTCAACAGCATTCCGAGGGAGACTGGGGACATTGAGTCCGAATGGACCATGTTCAGCGTCTCCATTGCCGAAGCTGCTGCATTGAGCTGCGGTCGCAAGGTGGTTGGTGCCTGCCGTGGTGGTAATCCCCGAACCAAATGGTGGACACCAGAGGTGAAGGGAGCCACCAGGCTGAAGAAGGAGTCCTATCGGGCTTGGTTAGCCTGTGGGACTCCGGAGGCAGCCGACAGGTATCGACAGGCCAAGCGGAATGCGGCTCGGGCAGTGGCTGAAGCAAAAACTCGGGTGTGGGAGGAGTTCGGAGAGGCCATGGAAAAAGACTTTCGGGCTGCCTCGAAGAGATTCTGGCAAACCGTCAGACGTCTCAGGAGGGGAAAGCGGTGCTCTACCTGCACTGTGTATAGTGCTGGCGGAGCGCTGCTGACGTCGACTGAGAAAATTGTCGGGCGGTGGAAGGAATACTTCGAGGACCTCCTTAATCCCACTGACACGTCTTCCGAGGAGGAAGCAGAGTCTGGGGATGAGGGGAATGACCCGCCAATTTCCGGGGGCGAGGTCACTGAGGCAGTTAAACAACTCCTTGGTGGCAGAGCCCCTGGTGTTGATGAGGTCCGCCCCGAATTCCTGAAGGCTCTGGACGTTGTAGGGCTGTCCTGGTTGACACGCCTCTGCAATGTTGCGTGGAGATCAGGGGCAGTACCTGTGGACTGGCAGACCGGGGTGGTGGTCCCCATCTTCAAGAAAGGGGACCGGAGGGTGTGTTCCAACTACAGGGGGATCACACTCCTCAGCCTCCCTGGGAAAGTCTATGCCAGGGTGCTGGAAAGGAGAGTTCGTCCGCTAGTCGAACCTCGGATACAGGAGGAACAATGCGGTTTTCGTCCTGGTCGCGGAACACTGGACCAGCTCTTTATCCTCTCCAGGATACTTGAGGGTGCATGGGAGTTTGCCCAACCAGTCTACATGTGTTTTGTGGACTTGGAGAAGGCATTCGACCGTGTCCCTCGGGGTGTCCTGTGGGAGGTGTTGCGGGAGTATGGGGTGTCTGGCCCATTGCTACGGGCCATTCGATCCCTATACGACCGTTGCAAGAGCTTGGTTCGCATTGCCGGCAATAAGTCGGACTCGTTCCCGGTGGGTGATGTGCTCCGCCAGGGCTGCCCTTTGTCTCCGGTTCTGTTCATAATTTTTATGGACAGGATTTCTAGGCGCAGCCAAGCTTTCGCTTTGGTGGCCTCAGAATCTCATCTCTGATTTTTGCAGATGATGTGGCTCTGTTGGCTTCATCGGGTGAGGGCCTCCAGCTCACACTGGAGCGGTTCGCAGCCGAGTGTGAAGCAGCGGGAATGAGGATCAGCACCTCCAAATCTGAGGCCATGGTTCTCAGCTGGAAAAGGGTGGAGTGCCCACTCCGGGTCGGGGATGAGTTCCTGCCCCAAGTGGAGGAGTTCAAGTATCTCGGGGTCTTGTTCGCGAGTGATGGGAGAAGGGAGCCGGAGATCGACAGACGGATTGGGGCTGCAGCTGCAGTAATGCGGACGCTGCACTGGTCCATCGTGGTGAAGAGGGAGCTGAGTGTAAAAGCGAAGCTCTCAATTTACCGGTCGATCTACGTCCCTACCCTCACCTATGGCCACAAGCTGTGGGTAGTGACCGAAAGAACGAGATCGCGGATACAAGCGGCAGAAATGAGCTTCCTCCGAAGGGTGGCTGGCCTCTCCCTTAGAGATAGGGTGAGAAGTTCGGCCATCCGGGAGGGGCTCAGAGTAGAGCAGCTGCTGCTCCACATCGAAAGGAGCCAGCTGAGGTGGTTCGGGCATCTGACAAGGATGCCCCCTGGGCGCCTCCTGGGTGAGGTGTTCCAGGCATGTCCCACCGGGAGGAGGCCCCGGGGCAGACCCAGGACACGCTGGAGAGATTATATCTCTCGGCTGGCCTGGGAACGCCTTGGTATTCCCCCGGATAAGCTGGAGGAGGTGGCTGGGGAGAGGGAGGTCTGGGCCTCTTTGCTTAGGCTGCTGCCCCCGCGACCCGGCCCCGGACAAAGCGGATGAAAATGGATGGATGGATGGATGGGTTACGTAGCACGTATGTCTGCACAGTCACTCAATTCTATGTTTGTTCGCAATTTCTAAAACCTCGAGAGCCCCAACAATAATATTATTAAGCTATAAAGAGTGATATGAACATATATAGAACCGGAGTGAAAATGTCTGGAGAACACCAACAGATATCTGGAGATGGAAGCGAACTGGATATCAGCTCATCTCACGGCTGCTATCCAGGCTAGACGCCTTCATTTTTTAAGGTCCGCCATATAAGCTCCCTCATGTTGCTTTCAGGTTGGGAAAGAATAAAAAGACAAACCCTTTTTAAGCTCATTCCCGTGCCGGTCATGCGATCGAACATTGCAGCCGACCACACAGCAAGGACGAACCTGTTGTGTGTGCCTTCGCTCCTTTTTCGCTTGCGCTTTGTTTGGACCCGGAAAATGGTGCATCAGGCCAAAATCCTTTCCACGCCCACCCCTGTGACATCACACTCCAAAGCCCTATAGGGTGGGTCCAGGTTTCACAATGAGCTCACCCGAAACCCTGGCTGATTGTGACCCACACCCATTTTCAAACCTTGGCTCATGTGATTTGGTAGAGGATCATCAGGGGGTCCTTTGTCCCTCTTTGGGGGGAAACTCCCACTGGGTTTAAATCTGGGTCTCTCCACCATTTGACTTTTAGAACTGAAGAAGCTTCTCAGATGAGAGGTGAAACATCTTCAAGCAACTTAAAGAAGTCCAGACGCTTTTCTTTCCAAGCTCCTTAGACCTTATCTTTTGTTTGCTGTAATCTCTACATCTGATTGGCTAAAGTTAGCCCGTAGTGGGCTACAAGGATGACTTCAAAGGATGTCCTATATAACAAGAAATCTGCCATGTCAAGATGCAAATGTCTATAATTACCTCACATGTCTGTTCCAGTTCCAGTGCAGCCTTGTTTCATTCAACAGAGGCACAATCAATTGGTGTTCTCAATCCAAGATCGTCGACACCCTTATCCCCTCCTCATATGATGAGCATTAGACACTTTATTCTGTTCTTAGCAGTGGAACAAAACATCCACAGACTATAGCTTGCATAGAAAACGTTACTGCCAGGCACAGGCTTTCACTGATGTACTCCAGTGATTTAGCATTACATGCTTGTGTTACAGGGTAGCAGAGTAGTTTCGTCCCTAGCATGAGTCTCCATTAAACTTCAGTGCATAGTTTTTTGAGTATTTCTCATAACACACCTTGGCAGCATTATTTCAATATATATTCTGTCCATGATGAACACCCACATAGGTTATACCACTTGTCCCTGATTTTTAATAACATTTTTATTATACATTTGGTGACACAGTACTTTTAACATTATTGGTCCTTTTTCTACCATCAGGATTATTTTTCACAGGCTCAGGAAACAGCAGTCACAATCAGCCAGGAGTGAGGGGAAGATAGATGTGAAAGATAGATGATAAATAGAAGCACTTTTACATCATCCCCTGGTTTTTGAAGTCTCATGTTAAGGCCTTGAACACCTTATTGGTGTTTTGAAAATAGATGTGATAAGAGAATAGTGAATCATAAAGCACTGCGTGCTCATACATTACTGGCTTCTCATTCACAGAGTAGGTTTAGGTAATAACGTCATGTTGTATTCAGTAACAGTGTAAACTAGCAATTGAGACCATAAACTCATTATGAAAGTGTTCATTTAAGGTAGATTAAGGAAGACAAGGGCTGTTTTCTTTCTACGTCTGTACAATCGTTTCATTTTGGCAACCAGAGCATTCGCCCTCTGCTGGCCATTGAAACAAATCCCAGTTCAGGGTATTTCCACATTGGACTCAATGTTAAAACATCTGGCCTTTCTTCACTGCGATCATCTCACCTAACTTCTGTCCTGTCTCCTTCCCTCTTCCCAGAACCAGTCACATGATGACTGCCTCCTGTTAAAAGGGAGTTTTTCCATCCAACCTTCGTTAAGTGGTCAGAGGGTCGTCTAATTGTTGGGATTTTCTCTGTACTATTGACACAGTCTCTACCTTACAATATAAAAGACCTTGAGATAACTGAATTGAATTGCATTGAATTGGAATGACTTCCTAAATCTGGTTGGGTTATCTGTTCATTGTAAACTCTACTAACTTGATAATATAAAAAAAAAGCAAAAATATAAAATAAAGGAGCAATATTATGAGGTGGGAAAATGTAATAATACACTTTAACATTTTTATGACAAATTTCTTCGATCATTTTAATGATTTCCCTTTAGTGCTGCTTTGCTGTCATGTTAATGTAACCTTTTTTAGAAGTGGTACATCATGTCACTCACCATAGTGTGGGATGATAGCCCAGGCCATGGCTGAGGCATAAATTCCTCCAATCATCCAGAACATGCACAGCCAGCTCAGATGCTCTCCTCTCTTCTCGCGAGCCAACACCTCCGCAAAGTATGAGAATACTATCGGTACTGCTCCACCGATCCTGTAAATACAGCTTGTTGTAATTAGCTATGCATGCTCAAAAAGGCAATCCTCATTTGCCTCATCAGCGCTTGCAACAATGAACATTTATCACAATATGAAACTGATTTATTGTTACAGAAAACATTTCTTCATTTGTCACTGTGAATTGTACAAACGTCTGAAACTTTTTTTTAGAACATGTCTTCGCACATTTTTTGTTCATTCATGTCACAAAGCAGATTCTACACTATTCTGGCTTATTTTCTGAGTCTTACCAGATCATCAGGAGGCAACGGCACTATCCACTGCAGCTTAGTATTTATTTGCACAAACTATACTGTCATCTTCTTGACCAAAGAAAATGAAAAATCACCACACTGTAGCACACAGGATATTACAGTCTTTGAGCCATCTTTGCTGCTTTCTATCAAACTTGCTTATTATATCATTTTCCAGAATCACAGGTTGTGTGGCCTTTAAATTTAACATAGTGAACATGTCTCAAATTGCATTGTTCCATATTAGTACGTTGTTGTATCTTGTGTTAATGTGAGGGATAGGTGCACTGAACTGAACCCTTTCAGTGAGGTGTCAGTAGAGTCAGAGGGAGCCCATCTGTGACTGCAGTGACAGTGCCCATTTTTTTCATAGCCTCAGAGTGTCGTACATATTTGAAGAGGAAAAAAACCAAATGGCAAATCTTACTAGTGTATCTCTTAAAATTAGAATATCATCAAAAAGTTTTTTTTTTTCATAATTTATTTCAGAAAGTTACATTTTCATGTAATCATTCAACACGAAGCCTTTTTGTTTTAATTTTGATGATAATGGCTCATAGTTCATGAAAATACAGTATCTGATAATGTATTAGTTATTTCTACAGATCAATAAAAAAAGCTTTAACAATACAAAAACTTCTGAAAGGTATGTTCATCTATGCACAACTTTTTGAGATGCACTGGTTTTACTGTCAGTTTTATGGTTGACTACAGTGTTGCAAATGAGAGGCAGATAAAGAGCAATCAGCATTTCTTTTATTATTATACATTTGTTTCTGATTCATTTCAACATTAATTAGCTGAATTTAATATGGATAGATGGCTTTGGAGAAAAACAAAGATAGCATGTATTGAAAATGTTGCTTCTCCTTTAAAGTCTGATCTGAGCTGTAGCTGTTATATCCCAAATTTCTCACTTGAGCAGCCATCTGTGACATTTTAATTTCTCACTACATGTAGAAACTAAGCGCTAACTCATGAGGAACAAGTAAAGAATCTGCATTGCCATATGCTTTGTATTACCTGAAAGATGCCAATATTAGATAATCCATCCATTTATTCATAAATTTTTCAAAGTGCTTATATGTCTAAGATGAGGTGATAGAGCCTGTCCTAACACTTAATTAGAGGTGGGGTACACCCCTTTCCATTTAAGATAAAGTAAATAAAACAAAATCAAAACCTTTTCAGATCATCAACATTACATATTCATAGAAACTGCGTAACTGCAAAAAGGCTTAAAGCAAATGAAAATGTATATGGCTTGTTTTCAATTCTCAAAAACAAAAAAACCAACCATGTATAAAGTATCCAGTAAATATTCAAGATTGTGGTGACACCCGAGAATCTGATGAGATTGGGTTGTGCCTTTTGTCCTGCTTCCTTCATGTCTGCATGGGAGAAACTTACAGTAAGAGGTTATATATGTATGAAAATAATTGTCTATGATATTCATTCTAAAAATGTCAAAACCTGTTTAAGGTTTTGCCAGAGGAGTGACTGATATGACAAACTGGTTTAGAACATTAAGTAAAATTGCACTAAAACTTAATCTGTGTGAATTCTTATATTTTTTTTTTATTATGGCACTGTGCTGTGAATGTCTTTTCCTATTTGCTGAGACAGCTTCTGATAGCAATGCTAATAAGGTAGGAAAAACTCAATGAAAGGAACAGTGAAACACACAGCACTGGATGCCAGATCGTATTTCTGCCAGAATGAGGATGGAAAACAAAACAGAAGATCTCAGTGACCCCTTACAAAGCAATGCCTCTTTGCTGTTATTCCCAAAGGTATATGTACAATCATAGATACCATCCCACACCATAGACTACTTTCTGCATACAGATTGACAACTAGTGGTGACATAAAAGCTAAAGCTGCTAATGAAATTTTAAAGCCATTAAGGCAGAAGCTGTTTTTCAGATGATGTGAGGTTTACTGGTTGCTTACAGAACTGTAATTAAATGCACAAGAGCTGAGTGCAGCTCAGGTAAACCAATCATGAATGCCCTCAGGCACTGTGGCCCATTCTGATTTGAATATCCATTTTGGTCTAGTCATGAAGCAGCACCAGCTTAAGCCATCACAACTTGATCTAAATGTTCATACACTATACAATCTAAAAAGGATATCATGTCACTGAGATGGGAGGGCTGTCAAGGATCTGTGCAGCCAAGCAGACCATGCTAGCATTAAAACACCCAGATGTTCATTTACACTACTAGCTGATTTCTGCAGACCTTTCTCTTTTGCTTTATTTCTTCTATACCCCTGGGTATGAGGAAGAGCGGATGCCTGGCAGTTAGTATAACCTCTTGTCATGTGTTTTGAATTTGGAGGAGGAGAGACAGCAGAGGAAGTGGTGGGAAGATAGATCAGAGGGTCTGCAGGAGCGTGAGAAGAGGAAAGTTAAACAAACTTACCCGAAGCCAGACACCATGCGGCAGAAGAGGAACATACTGTAGCCCTGGACAAAGGAGGAAAGGAAGGCAAAGAAGCCGTTGACTGACATGGATATAAGCAGGCACTGTCTGCGGCCCACTTTGTCTGAGAGGCCACCCCAGAAAAAGGCTCCAAACATCATCCCCAGATACACAATGCTGCCTGGAGGAGGGGAGACAGGGGGAAAGACAGTGGTAGATAGAGAGAGAGAAAGAGGGAGAGCTATAAATGATCACAACCATCTGGAGTCAAGTGTTTGTTACTGAAACCGCTGAGTAAACAAAATCCATTTTACATTTTGGAATATAAGAAGACAGTTTCAGCAATTTATTCATGCATCCTCACAACACACACAGCTTTTAAGCTAGAGTTCATAGATAACAAAAACTCCATCACTAAAACTGACTTAACTTACAGTCTGTACTTAAACTACAGACTTTAAATAATCCCATAATCTAACATCCAATTATTGCTTTACTTTTTTTTCTATAACACATGGAAGAAAATGAGAAAAATTTGAATACAAAATAGATTTTGTTTTTGTTTAGACACAAAAAACAAAAACAGATTTCTTTGATATTTCTTATGTCTAGTTATTTGTTTTTACTCACTTACGCTCTGCTCAGCTAGATGGGCATATGTTAGGTACTTCTAGTCTTAAATGCATTAAATTACAAGAGCTGCTCAGTGTCCTAACAACATGTTAGACTGTTCAGCGCTCACACACAATAATGTCGTTCAAAAACTTCGGCTTAGAATATTTATCTATTCAATGGGATCTCATAATGTGGTAACTCAAGATTTTTTTTTCTTCTTTTTTTGCTGAAAGCCTAATATTGTACATTTTGCGGTGTAATGAAGATTTGACCATATATTAAATTTCTCCAAATCAAATCACTGTCTGACAACTGATATTTCTTAAAGTGTCTCTAGGAAAAATAGAGCAGCAGTTGACTTTGTGGCTCTGTTTCTTTGTACTGCTGCTTACCTGTGCAAGGTTGGGGTCATTTCTCTTCCCATGCAGTAAAGACATTGGGTGGCAGTGGTGGAGAGGGGTTAGGGTTGTCCTGTAAACAACCCACTTTTCTCCCTATGTTCTAATAAAAATGATAATTTGCGGAGGAAGGCGTTTGACATGGCAGCACCTGAAATAATCCTGGCAGATGATAGGAAGCAGCACCCCCCCCCCCCCCCCCACCTCCCCCCCTCCCCCCATGTTTGCGGTGATGGGACAGATACGCTGAAAGTGGAGGGCCTTATCAAGCTGGGCAGACATGATGGTGAGAGGTAGTGATTCATTACAGGTGACAGCCCCTAGATCTATGCACTTCAGCTGCAGAGAAGGCTCTCCTATAGGTAGTAGGATATAAAGGTGAAGCTTCACTCGAGCTGGCTTACAAATATCAAACTGAATATCAAAAGTGCTGCATTCTGCACAAACTGTTGACACTTTTTGATTTGTGTAGCTACATCTGAACGTGTGTACTGAAGAAGATGCTATCTGGGAGCACTAGCTCATTTGTTTTATGGCTTCACTCACGCTGAGTTTGTATCTGTAATAAAGGGGGAGGGTGATGGGGCATCTGAGAGGCATTCTGAGATTGGATTTGTGATTTCCTGCTGGGTTCAAACTCAGGTCAGACCTTAAGGGCCTTTATGCAAATTAGCAAGGGTCAGTTAGAGGCACTGAAGCACATGGGGGAAAAGGTTTTAAGTGCTTTTCTCAAGCAGGAAACCATACATACAAATGCATTTTAAAATCCCAGTGGTATAAATACTCCCACATAAAAGAAATTAGTAAGTGAGACTGCTTAACAACAGCATGACCAAGGATATTGAAAACAGTGCATCCATCCAGTAGTGCTTGCAGTAGAGCCCCATGAATCTTCATGTAGATACTGACGTTGTAACTGAAGGCCACTAATTGCTAGTTTCACCGTACTATGAATAGTGACATTAAATATAATTTATTCTGTCATGGTCCTGGGCCGGTGACCCAGCGCTTTTAGTTATCATTTTCTAGTTTATGATGATGATGATTATTATTGTTTGAGTTCTGTGTGTTATATTTGGTCTGCCTTTGAGTCTGTGTCTCTGTCTATGGTGTCACCCCATCTGTTTGTGAATCTGTCTGTTTAGTTCAATGTCTTGTCTGGTTCCATGTGTCTGAGTTTCCTGTTTTATTGTGAAGGTCTGTGTCGTATGGTAAATGGCCTGTATTTATATAGCGCTTTACTAGTCCCTAAGGACCCCAAAGCGCTTTACATATCCAGTCATCCACCCATTCACACACACATTCACACACTGGTGATGGCAAGCTACATTGTAGCCACAGCCACCCTGGGGAGCACTGACAGAGGCGAGGCTGCCGGACACTGGCGCCACCGGGCCCTCTGACCACCACCAGTAGGCAACAGGTGAAGTGTCTTGCCCAAGGACACAACAACCGAGACTGTCCAAGCCGGGGCTCGAACCGGCAACCTTCCGATTACAAGGAAACTGAGCATGTGAGTGTGCTCAGTTTACGTTTCCCCTGTCTCGTCAGCTGTGATTTCTCCCAGGTGTGTTCCCCTCCTGTCTCTCATCCCTTGATTACTGCCATCTGTGTATTTAAGCCCTGTGTTTCTCTGTGTCAGTGTCGCGTCGTACCCTCATCTAGCTGTGTGTTCTGCTTCTATGTTCCTAGTGTTTGGTCTCCTGCTCCAGTTTAGTGTTTCTTTCCAGTGTTTCAGTCCTTGGTTCCTCTGTTCTGACTTTTGGTTTTCTTTTGGTGAGTTTAGTTTGTACGAGGTTTTTCCCAGCAAAAAAGCTGCGCCTTAAGTTTCACTTCCGTGTCTGAGTTCTGCATTTTGGGTCCACCACTCCTGCTTGCCTGCCACACAGCGGTTCATGACATATTCATTCTAAGAAAACAGCAAAACATGTAATAGATACGCCATTTTATTATGTCTATTTCACGCTTTGCCTATCCAAAGTGTGAAAAGGACACACTTGCAGTAAGTTGCAGTAAACTGCAGTAACAGCAGAGTGAGATATTTTATTTCAAGCCAACATGAAAATAATGGGGGGGTTTAAATAGACATTATTAACACATTTGCATGTACATACAAATCAGCCGCCTAGCTTAATCGTTTCTGACAATTACGGATCCTGGAATGCACTTCATACGTTTTTTGCTCACTACCGACTTCGTGGTTATATTATTTCCCCTTGCTGGTAATGCTATTTCTGCATGCGTGCCCATTTCACGTATTGGATAGGCAAAGCGGGAAATGGACACGGTGGATCAGCATATACATACTTGCTTTGCCGTGATACTGGGTTGGACACTGGATAGACACAACTATCCACTACTGTCACGGTTGCAGTGGCAGACCGTGTGGAGAGTGTGTTGAGGACCCAGGTGCGAACACAAGTGAGGATACGGGAGTGCACTTAAACAAAAGCGAGCCTTTTATTGTGACTGATGATCACGAAAGAAACAAGAATGAGGGCAGCACAAGAGCAGTAACTAAACAAACCTAAACTGGGAACAATCTATGCTATGGCTGGGGATACAAAAGACTGGGCATGGAAACACGGAGGGTGGGAACACAGACGACGCGACTCAGACTACATGAAACACAGAGACTAAATACACAAGAGGGATGATCAGGGGAAGTGGCCACACATGGGAGCACAGCTGACACAGATAAACATAACAAGACATGGCAGGAGTAAACAACACTGAAGGGAGACTGTCAAAGTAAAACAGGAAGTACACAGAGGTGCAGACAGGAGGAGAGAGAGAGCACGGGCATAGTGGGCTGGGGAAACATGGAATGAAACACAAGGAGGGGAGACGAGGGCTCACAGATACATAGAGGGGCACACAGGGGATAAAAGTCACAAGGGGAAATCAAATAAGGAACAATACACGAAAAGACATGAATACTAAGACTGCTGGGCCAACATGGCCCAGGATCATGACATCACCCCCCCCCCCCCCCCCCCCCCCAAGGGCTGGCTCCCGACAGCCCAAACCCGAGAACCAAAACACAAGACAAACAGAGAACAACCCACCCAGGGCGGGAGGCGGGGGACCCGGACAGAGGGAACGAAACCAAACAAAAGATGAGGAGCATGAACCAAAACTGAGTCCAAAGACAGCACAAAAGTTCACAATTCAGCTGTTCCGGGTCCGGCCACGTGAAAAAGTGGCAGTGGCGGCAGAACAGATCTGGAGGCCGGCCGCGTGGAAGACGGCGGCGGCTACAGAGCGGGTCCGGAGGCCGGCCGCGTGGAAGATGGCGGCGGCTACAGAGCGGGTCCGGAGGCCGGCCGCGTGGAAGACGGCGGCGGCGGCGATGACGTAGAGACAGGTCAAGGGGCCGACCGTGTGGAAGGCAACGGCGGCGACTCAGGCGAAGGCGGTCTGGGGGCCGACCACGACGGCGATGACGTCCGGCTAGAGGCCCAGAAACTGGCCGACGATGCCGAGGTGCTGGATGTACTTTGGACGGGGGTGTAACAATCGCTGGACCAGGCGTGGAGGACAAAGGCTCGGAGGCCGGACCAGGCGTGGCAGAAGCAGAGGCCGCGGCTGGACCAGACGACGCAGAAGTAGATGGTGGCTGGACGGGCTCCCCGGGTCCTCCAGCTGACGTGGCTTGAGGGTGAATGGGCCCCTCGGACCCTCCAGCGGAGACGGGAGGCTGAACGGGCCCCTCGGACCCTCCAGCGGAGACAGGAGGCTGGACGGGCCCATCGGACCCTCCAGCTGACGGGGAAGGTTGCCAGACGGGCTCCTCGGGCCCTCCAGCTGACGAGGCATGAGGCTGGACGGGCTCCTCGGGCCCTCCAGCTGACGAGGCATGAGGCTGGTGCGGTTCTCCTGAACCCCCAGCTGACGTGGCATGAGGCTGGATGGGCTCCTCGGGCCCTCCAGCTGATGTGGCATGAGGCTGGTGCGGTTCTCCTGAACCCCCAGCTGACGTGGCATGAGGCTGGAGGGGCTCCTCGGGCCCTCCAGCTGACGCAGTGGCAGGACCAGTAGGTGCAGAGACTACTGGCTGAACAGAAGGCTGAGCAGGTGATGGAACAAATGACTGAGCTAAACACTGGGGAGCTGGCTGAGCTGCACAGTGGGCTAAGGGCTGAGCTAACGGAAACACAGGAAAATGAACTATGGACTGGGCTGCTAACAGAGCTAATGACTGAGCTATAGACTGAAAAGCATGCAGTAGTGATGGTGGTGATGGTTGTGGACTGAACTCTCCTGAGCCTCTGGAACACAGGGAGGACTGCTGGGCGGGGTTGCCTGAGCCTTCAGCAGAAACAAGAATGGGTGCAGGCACCTGCCGGACACTAGCCGCTCCCACCCGAGGAGTAGGTACAGGTGCAGAGACGGGCTGTATCCTGGCTGACCTCACCCTGGGGACCGGCATGGGTGCAGGGGTGGACTGGTTCACAGCCCCCCTCACCCTGGAAGCCGGGACAGGCACCGGCAACGGCTGGGCAATTGCCCTTCTCACCCGAGGAGCTGGTACGGGTGCAGAAACTGACAGAGCCTCAGCCGGCCTGGAAACCAGAGCAGGGACCAACTGGACCTCAGCCTCCCTCACCCGAGGAACTGGTACGGGTGCAGGGGTACGCTGGGCCCGAGCTGCCTCGGGAGCAGGAACACAAGCAGGCAAAAAACAGTCTTAGAATTGGCAGGCTTAGGGTTAATATGTACTGGGTCGACAAAAACAGACCTAGCCAAAATGAATTTAGCATTTTTCCCACCCTGTTTTACAGTCTTTGTTTTAGCAGGTTTTGACGTCCTCGGGTTAATAGTCTTAGAGTGAGCTGACTTAGGGATGACTGAGCCAGACTTGACAAAACCTGAACTGACAGACCCTGAACTGAGTGTTTTAGACCTGGTGACATTGCTCACAGTTTTTCCTTTAAAAGCATTTGCAGCCTTTGGCGAGTGCTTATTGTCTTTGATTTCTCCCTGTTCAAAGGGAGCAAAATGAAAAAACTTTTCCCAGTCTATGTCATCATCCAAAAGGGAGACTCCAACAGTGTCTGGGGTGAGTTTATTGTCCTTTTCAGTTATGGCTTCAGGTGGGATGTGTGAAAGGCAGTCATTATAACTCACCCCCGGGAGTGACGAGACAAGGGAAGCAAAACTAGAAACACTCACATGAGATATGGACCTTCAAAGTAAAACAGGAAACACTGACTGAATTCTAAACATGCAAACTTAACAGCAACTGGGGAGACAGAACATAGGAACCTGAAACATGGTACAAAAACGTCACAGTGGACATAACATGGAACACAGGGAAGCCATATGACAAAGCCAAAGAACTAAACCTATGATAACCATAACAGACCTAGGGAAACAAGAAACAGTACAACAAAGGACTCAAAACATAAACCATAATATAAAAACACAAGATCTCTTCAAAATAAAATAGGAAACATAATGAGACGCAGACATGACAACCAGAACTTGACAACGTAAGACACAGACATGAAACACATGAAGAGCAGGGGAGACTTAACATGGGTTGGAAACACAAGGGGGAACTAATAAGCAAATGAACCTAGGAGACCTAATGAGCTTAAACATACTATAAACATCAAAATGAACTAAAACTCAAAACACTGGGTCATAAGACCCAGGATCGTGACAACTACTGCTAAGCCACAGTACCTGCAATGGCAGCATGGCAATACAAAGTTGACTCCATGCTGACCCCAGTTAAGCAGCCAGAGCCTGACCTTTACGGTTAAGAAAAGCAGAGATAGCAGTCTAAATTGTCTTTTTCAACTTCTATCCATACCCGTTTCTACAGAATCTCTTTGGCAATCACTGTAAAGTTCTCTTTGAGATGGTTTTAAGCTTTCTTTCAGTTTTATGTTCACACTTGTGCTTATTAGAATAAGGATTTAGATTTGGATGGATTTAAATGATAAATGTGTGGCAGCACATCTGGGCACATGTTATTGAGTAATACAGAAGTAACAAGTAATCTAATATTTCTCCAGGAATGTAATGTCCATCCATCCATCCATCTTCATCCGCTTTATCCGAGGCCGGGTCGCGGGGGCAGCAGCCTAAGCAAAGAGGCCCAGACCTCTCTCTCCCCAGCCACCTCCTCCAGCTTATCCGGGGGAATACCAAGGCGTTCCCAGGCCAGCCGAGAGATATAATCTCTCCAGCGTGTCCTGGGTCTGCCCCAGGGCCTCCTCCCGGTGGGGCATGCCTGGAACACCTCACCCAGGAGGCGCCCAGGGGGCATTCTTGTCAGATGCCCGAACCACCTCAGCTGGCTCCTTTCGATGTGGAGCAGCAGCTGCTCTACTCCGAGCCCCTCCCGGATGGCCGAACTTCTCACCCTATCACTAAGGGAGAGGCCAGCCACCCTTCGGAGGAAGCTCATTTCTGCCGCTTGTATCCGCGATCTTGTTCTTTCGGTCACTACCCACAGCTCGTGGCCATAGGTGAGGGTAGGGACGTAGATCGACCGGTAAATTGAGAGCTTCGCTTTTACACTCAGCTCCCTCTTCACCACGATGGACCAGTGCAGCGTCTGCATTACTGCAGCTGCAGCCCCAATCCGTCTGTCGATCTCCGGCTCCCTTCTCCCATCACTCACGAACAAGACCCCGAGATACTTGAACTCCTCCACTTGGGGCAGGAACTCATCCCCGACCCGGAGTGGGCACTCCACCCTTTTCCAGCTGAGAACCATGGCCTCAGATTTGGAGGTGCTGATCCTCATTCCCGCTGCTTCACACTCGGCTGCGAACTGTTCCAGTGCGAGCTGGAGGCCCTCACCCGATGAAGCCAACAGAACCACATCATCTGCAAAAAGCAGAGATGAGATTCTGAGGCCACCAAAGCGAAAGCCCTCCGCCACTTGGCTGCGCCTAGAAATCCTGTCCATAAAAATTATGAACAGAACCGGAGACAAAGGGCAGCCCTGGCGGAGCACATCACCCACCGGGAACGAGTCCGACTTATTGCCGGCAATGCGAACCAAGCTCTTGCAACGGTCGTATAGGGATCGAATGGCCCGTAGCAATGGGCCAGACACCCCATACTCCCGCAACACCTCCCACAGGACACCCCGAGGGACACGGTCGAATGCCTTCTCCAAGTCCACAAAACACATGTAGACTGGTTGGGCAAACTCCCATGCACCCTCAAGTATCCTCGAGAGGATAAAGAGCTGGTCCAGTGTTCCACAACCAGGACGAAAACCGCATTGTTTCTCCTGTATCCGAGGTTCGACTAGCGGACGAACTCTCCTTTCCAGCACCCTGGCATAGACTTTCCCAGGGAGGCTGAGGAGTGTGATCCCCCTGTAGTTGGAACACACCCTCCGGTCCCCCTTCTTAAAGATGGGGACCACCACCCCGGTCTGCCAGTCCATAGGTACTGCCCCTGATCTCCACGCAACATTGCAGAGGCGTGTCAACCAAGAAAGCCCTACAACGTCCAGAGCCTTCAGGAACTCGGGGCGGACCTCATCAACACCAGGGGCTCTGCCACCAAGGAGTTGTTTAACTGCCTCAGTGACCTCGCCCCCGGAAATTGGCGGGTCATTCCCCTCATCCCTAGACTCTGCTTCCTCCTCGGAAGACGTGTCAGTGGGATTAAGGAGGTCCTCAAAGTATTCCTTCCACCGCCTGACAATTTTCTCAGTCGACGTCAGCAGCGCTCCGCCAGCACTATACACAGTGCAGGTAGAGCACCGCTTTCCCCTCCTGAGACGCCTGACGGTTTGCCAGAATCTCTTCGAGGCAGTCCGAAAGTCTTTTTCCATGGCCTCTCCGAACTCCTCCCACACCCGAGTTTTTGCTTCAGCCACTGCCCGAGCCGCATTCCGCTTGGCCTGTTGATACCTGTCGGCTGCCTCCGGAGTCCCACAGGCTAACCAAGCCCGATAGGACTCCTTCTTCAGCCTGGTGGCTCCCTTCACCTCTGGTGTCCACCATTTGGTTCGGGGATTACCACCACGGCAGGCACCAACCACCTTGCCACCGCAGCTCAATGCTCCAAGCTTCGGCAATGGAGACGCTGAACATGGTCCATTCGGACTCAATGTCCCCAGTCTCCCTCGGAATGCTGTTGAAGCTCTGCCGGAGGTGTGCGTTGAAGATCTCGCGGACCGGGGCCTCTGCTAGACGTTCCCAGCACACCCTCACTACGCGTTTAGGTGCACCAGGTCTGTCCAGCGTCCTCCCCCGCCACCTGATCCAACTCACCACCAGGTGGTGATCAGTTGACAGCTCAGCCCCTCTCTTTACCCGAGTGTCCAGAACATATGGTCGCAGGTCTAGTGATACGATTACAAAATCGATCATCGACCTACGGCCTAGAGCGTCCTGGTGCCATGTGCACTTATGGACACTCTTATGTTCGAACAGGGTGTTCGTTATGGCCAAACTGTGACTAGCACAGAAGTCCAATAACAAAACACCGCTCGGGTTCAGATCAGGGAGGCCGTTCCTCCCAATCACGCCCCTCCAGGTCTCGCTGTCGTTACCCACGTGAGCATTGAAGTCTCCCAGCAGGACAACAGAGTCTCCAGGTGGAGCACCTTCCAGCACCCCCCCCCAGGGACTCTAAGAAGGCTGGGTACTCTGAACTGCCACTCGGCGCATAAGCGCAGATGACAGTCAGGACCCGTTCCCCGACCCTAAGGCGCAGGGAACAAACCCTCTCGTCCACCGGGAAAAACCCCAACGTACCGGCAGCAAGCCGAGGGGATATTAGAATACCCACCCCAGCCCGCCGCCTCTCACCAGGGGCAACTCCAGACTGAGACAGAGTCCAGCCCCTCTCCAGGAGACTGGTTCCAGAGCCCAAGCCATGCGTAGAGGTGAGCCCGACTACATCTAGCCGGTACCTCTCAACCTCACGCACTAACTCAGGCTCCTTCCCCACCAGAGAGGTGACATTCCATGTCCCTATTGCCAGTCTTGGCAGCCGGGGGTCAGTCCGCCAGGGCCTCCGCTCCTGGCCGCCACCCGACACACAATGCACCCAACCCCTATGGCGCCTCCTGCGGGTGGTGGGCCTGCGGGAGGATGGGCCCATGTCTCCTCTTCGGGCTGTGCCCGGCCGGGCCCCATGGACTAAGGCCCGGCCACCAGACGCTCGCCCTTGGGCACCCTCCCCGGGCCTGGCTCCAGGGCGGGGCCCCGGTAACCCTATCCCAGGCACGGTAAACTGTTCCCTCGATATCCTTTTCATAAGGGTCTTCTGAATCGCTCTTTGTCTGGTCCCTCACCCAGGACCAATTTGCCATGGGAGACCCTACCAGGGGGCAAAAGCCCCCAGACAACATAGCCCCTGGGATCCCTGGGACACACAAACCCCTCCACCACGATAAGGTAGCGATTCAAGGAGGAGTGTAATGTAAAATGAATAAATACATAAATAAAACAGCCTTAGATTACTTGTTACTTTTACAAATGTAAAGATAAAGGACTGCTTTTTTGACCAGATCCCTCTTGGGGGCAGGGATAGCTCAGTAGGTAAAGTGGTCGCCCCATGATCGGAAGGTCGGCGGTTCGAATCCACTTAACGGCTACCCTGAGGTACCCCTGATCAAGGTACCGTCCCTACACACTGCTCCCCGGGCGCCTGCTTAGTGGGCTGCCCACTGCTTCACTGAGTGAATGGGTCAAATGCAGAGAAAAACAAGTAATTTCCCCATGGGGATCAATAAAGTATCCATTATTATTATTATTATTATTGTAAAACAGCCTGTGTTCTCAATAAGTCTAACACATGACTTTTTTGTGAGTTACAATTCCAACCCTGATTACCAACTACCGAAGAAACCAACAAAGTTTCCATTTCATCAGTGTTACTTGACTGTGCACATTGTCAGCATGACAACCTGATCAGTTATTAGATCATTAATATGAAAATAAAATGACATGATTGTGATAGTTCACTTGATGGATGTTATTTGAGATAGTTTACAAGATTAGAAACCTATTGGTATTGCAGTAAAATCAAATACTGTATCATAAATAAGTGATTTATGCATGAATCATACTCAATGGTTAAAACAAATAGATATTTAAGCCCCCAAAACATGCAATGGTCAATCAGCCCTGGCACCAGAGTGATTTTTTTTTGTCAGATATTGCAATTCAACAGTGTATTCAAATTTTATAGTTCCATATTTACACTGATAAGGCATAATATTATGACCACTTAGAAATGTAGCAAATAACACTGACTATCTCTTCATCACGGCCACTGTTAGTGGGTGGGATATATTAGGGAATAAGTGAACATTTTCTCCTCAAAGACCTTAAAGTCCTGGACAAGATACTGAACCCCAAGTTGCTCTCTGGTGTGTTCATCAGTATGTGAATATTAAAATATTCACATTAAAATTAAGAAATTTGGATGTAGACTGGATTAGCTTGGATGAATATTGGTGAATGTGGAATTTCATAAATAAAAAAAATAAAAAAATAAAAAAAGCTTGAGTAGAAAAGTACACCATACCACTGCATTTTTAGCCACCTAGATGGATTTGGAAGTTTATTCAGTGTGTGTTTAGATAAAAACATCTAAATGACAAAATTATATATTGTCCGTAAAAAGTTCTAAAAGGATGACATTGTACAGCAACGTCTTTCACAGAGTATCACAGCCATGGTCAACCACCCTAAACACATATAAGGGTTATGACTTGCCTCCATTTCTCAAACACTTGTAGTCACAGGACCTCAGAAGTGCAAAGTAAACCTTACTAAAGTTGTTCTGAAAACACCTGAACTGTTAAGTATGAAGTGTTAATCTTCTTCTTAAGTAAGACCAGACAGTGTCTGCTTCTAATGTTACACTGTGTAGCTTTTGTTGCATCCAGTGGGATTATTTCAGCAGTGGAGTCTCAGCAGTCTGCATGCATGCCACTTACTTTTCCACAGTAATTAGCTCTTATGTGCAAGTGTAATTCTCTCTTGACACATTTCTGCTCTGTTTTCTCATCCTGTCACCATGCAATGTCCTGGCATGGATGAGAGGAGAGCTTCAGGATTTCAACAGATGAGGGGATTCCCTGAAGACCACCTGTGATTGACAGGTGGTTGCTGCAGGGAATCATACAAACAGTTTGTTTCAGGGAGGGAGGAGGAGAAGACCCCTGGGAGCAACACACATTCTGGCATTAATTAGTGGTTCCCAAACATTTTTTGGTAGGCCCCCCTTTGTTTTACAAGAAAAATGTTTGCGCACACGCACGCACACATCCTCCAACCACATACACCCATATTTTGCTCCATTGCGGTTTATTTCAGACCTCAAACATTTAGCAAGCAATTAAGCAAATACAAGTAATCTGCAATAAATTACAGGTAGTAAGGAAATAAACTACTAACTCTTTTACGCTAAGTCCACACCTACACGGGTATTTTTGAAAACGCAGCTGTTTCGTCCACACGTAAACGCCGTTTTGAATCACCGAAAACGGAGATTTTTTTAAAACTCCTTTTTTGCGTTTACCTGTGGATGAGGAATACAGAGTTCATCACGCAACGTCAAAGGTATGTGCCAAGGTATAAAGTAACACTTTATGTACACTCTGGGCTTTAATAGGATATGACGTCTTTCAACAACCACAGCTATCGTTCATTGGTGGCCTTTAAAAAGATTCCAGATTTAAGACACTTCCAGGTTGGCTTCAATTATCAGATCAGGAGGCTAAATTCATCTTTTATGCTGTCTTTATGTACTCACTCACTTTTTATTATTATTTGTAAATATGTGTACAAATGGTTGGTTTTTTGTACTGTTTTTATCAATAAATCTCAGCAACAAAGGACCTACACCCATGTGTGTTGATTTCTCCCTAAGATGGCAAACTGAAACACTCCAAGTTGGTGACTTTTGGAGATTTATTTCCCTGGATGATTGAGAATGCATCAAGATGAAACACAAAAGGAAGTTCACAGCTTTTAGCAGCTCCCCCACCCCCTCATCCACACACCCCCACTCCCCTCCCTCCAGAATTCCCAGCTAACAACCTAATTTACATATGAATGACTAGCCAATTTAGCTTCCACTTGGCTGAAGCTAAAGCCTAGCTAAAAGCCTACCAGCCATTTGGCTGGTGGTGGGTTTTAAAGGTAGAAAGGTAGAAGCCTGGGACTCCTAGTGTTAACGACTTCTACTGCCATTTTGACGAGCCATCAGGCAGCCTTCACACCTCCAACGGCCCCAACAATAGAGGCACTTTGGACACTAATTCCCCCACCTCTCCCCCCTCCATAGAGCCATCACCACCTTCAAACTGTTCACCTACAACACCCCCCTCCTCACCCCACACAAAAGAGGATTTCACACCACCTCCTCCCACCACAACTCTTCATATTCATGAAGCAGATGTGAGGAAGCAGTTTAAGAACCTGAATGCTCGGAAAGCTCCCGGCCCAGACGGCGTGTCTCCTGCCACCCTCAGACACTGTGCAAACGAGCTGGCCCCAGTGTTTTCTGGCATTTTCAACTCCTCACTGCAGGCATGTCATGTGCCTGCCTGCTTCAAGTCCTCCACCATAATCCCTGTCCCCAAGAAACCTAGGATCATTGGACTAAATGACTACAGACCCGTGGCTCTGACATCTGTGGTCATGAAGTCATTTGAGCGCCTAGTTCTCTCCCATCTCAGGACCCTCACGGCCCCCCTCCTGGACCCCCTGCAGTTTGCATATAGAGCCAACAGGTCTGTAGACGACGCCACCAACATGGCCCTACACTTCATCCTGCAGCATCTGGACTCCCCAGGAACCTACGCCAGGATCCTGTTTGTGGACTTCAGCTCTGCCTTCAACACCATCCTTCCAGACCATCTCCGAGACAAGCTCTCCCAGATGAATGTGCCTGATCCCATCTGCCGGTGGATCACTGACTTCCTGACGGACAGGAAGCAGCATGTGAGGCTGGGAAAGAATGTCTCGGACTCCCGGACCATCAGCACCGGCTCCCCTCAGGGCTGTGTTCTTTCTCCTCTGCTCTTCTCCCTGTACACCAACTGCTGCACCTCCACCCACCAGTCTGTAAAGCTAATCAAGTTTGCAGATGACACCACCGTTATTGGGCTCATCTCTGATGGGGATGAGTCTGCCTACAGGAGGGAGGTTGAACGTCTGGTGTCCTGGTGCAGCCACAACAACCTGGTGCTGAATGCCCAGAAGACAGTGGAGATTATTGTGGACTTCAGGAAGCACACAGCCCCACTCCCCCCCATCATCCTGACTGACACCCCCATCACCTCTGTGGACTCATTCCGCTTCCTGGGTACCACCATCACCCAGGACCTGAAGTGGGAGCCCACCATCACCTCCGTCATCAAGAAAGCCCAGCAGAGGATGTACTTCCTGAGGCAGCTGAAGAAATTCAACCTGCCAACACGGACGATGATGCAGTTCTACACTGCAATCATCGAGTCCATCCTCACCTCCTCCATCACCGTGTGGTACGCTGGAGCCACTATCAGGGACAAACAGAGACTGCAGCGTGTTGTGCGCTCTGCTGAGAAGGTGACTGGCTGCAGACTCCCATCTTTGCAGGACCTGTACACCTCCAGGACATTGCGGCGTGCAGCTCGGATCTCAGCTGACCCTTCTCACCCTGGACACAGTCTGTTTGACCTGCTCCCCTCAGGCAGGAGGCTCCGGTCCATTCGCACCAGAACCTCTCGCCATAAGAACAGTTTCTTCCCCTCTGCTGTTGGACACATGAACAATAACCATATGACTGTTCCCGCCACTAACACATGACCCTACGCTGTGTTCACTGCATCATTCCATGTTTGGCACTGATCACCACCTGCACTCATGTATATATCTTTCAACGTAGCACTCTTAATTCTTATTCTCATGTATATATCCCATGTATATCTCATGCACATATCTTTCTACGTAGCACTTTTAATTCTTATCCCTACTTTTATTTTTTTTTTCATGTCTATTTAAGTGCTATTTATGACACTATGTTTGCACTGAAGCACCGCAGCAATTTCCTAATGTTGTAAACCTGCTCAACATTTGGCAATAAACCCCTTTCTGATTCTGATTCTGATTCTGAGACCAAAACCTAAACTATGACTGTGGTGGAAAATAACAAGCAAAGACCATGACTAAGACTAATAATACATAACAGACGAAAACCGTAACTAAGACTGAGGTCAAATAAACAGACGAACTGATCAAGGCAAGCAGAAAACAAAAGGCTTAAATACACACATGAGGTGATCCAGGGAAGTGGAGACACATGAGGAAACAGCTGACTGACATGAATCTAATGACAGGACCAGGAGGAGTGAAACTAAATACAATGACCAAAGAACACATGACACTGTCAGAATAAAACAGGAAACACTAAAAACTAAACATGACAACACAATAAGACAGACCTAATACGTGATGAATGAATACAAAACCCCAAACATAAAAAAACCCAGGAACAATCATCAATAACTGCCCAAACTAAAGGCAAAATAGGAAATAACACAAAAACTAATAACATATCAAAAAATGAGAAAAATACAAAGAGAACTCAGAGTGCTGGGTCGGAGACCCAGCCTGTGACAAAAAGTCTGTCTTGGTCTTTGGTTGATTAATAGGCTGGTGTGAAAAATTGCTGCCACACCGCCCCCTCGGCCTGTGCTTCGAGATTTCTGGTAGTTAGAATGACTTGGGGGTGTTGATTCATTTAAACTAGCATAATCCTCCTGCTGCAACCAGGTTTCTGTAAGGCAGAGTAAATCGATTTGTTGATCAATTATTAAGTCATGTACTAACAGAGACTCGGAGGAGAGAGACCTAATATTTAATAATCCACATTTCACTGTTTTACTCTTTGGTTCAGATGTGGATACTGTATTGTTCTTTCTTTGTAATTTTTTTTTATGTTTAAGTTGTCTATTGTTGGTTTTTAGTTTGTTTTTTGTCTGTTTGGCAGCTGACACAGTCTCAGTGGAAATGGGTTTTTTTTTTTTGGGGGGGGGGGGGGGGGTAGCAGGAGGACAGAGGACAGAGAGGCGTGTTAGACTGCAACTCTGCTTACTGGTCCCAACTCTGGATAGTCATATTTTGGGGGGTTTAATAAATTTGTCCATATTTCTAGAAATGAGAGCTGCTCCATACAAAGTGGGATGGATGGCGTCTCTCCTAACAAGACCAGGTTTCCTCCAGAAAGTTTGCCAATTATCTATGAAGCCCACATCGTTTAAGTGGGTGATTAGCTAACAATGCTGTCCTTGGTTGTGAAGAGGACATGTTTAGCCTAGGTTTTTAATTAGCTAACCTCAAGCTGCACAGAGCCTATTTATCACTCTGCTGTGCTGATAAACTTCAGGTGTCTGTGGTGATTGTGACTCTATAAGTACGTAACCACAGCATGCAAAGGTGATAGACTTAACAAATATCAGCTGGCCAAAATCCCCTTTAAAGTCTTCTTACTACACTACACCTGCAGCATGGTTTCATCTGAGCAAGCACACATTTGAACTAAAACAGTCAAAAAGGGTGATTGTGATGCAGGAAAACACCGGCAGACAAATTAAAGCCATATGTGGTGGAGGAGAAAAGGAGAAGAGGACATTTAGAGGAAGTGTGTAAAATCTCAGCCTCTCTCCTTTTCTCCCGGGAGGTACGTGAGCCAGTCTACCATAGCTAAACTGCGGTGAAGCACAATGCTGCAGAGATTAACTCTGGCCCATATCTTCAGATCGCCAGTGAGGCTATGAAACACAAAGAGGTTGTGTTAGAGCGTAAGAGCAGGATTACAGCAGGGTAACAGAAAAGACAGGGAGTTAAAAAAAAAGTGGACCATCCCACATCAAGATAGCATTTCACCTTTTACATTATATTAAAGGGAAAGAAAGTATTTGGAGTAGATCAGGGACAGAAATATAAAAATGAGATAATTCCTTTATATAAATAATAAATATATTCATGTTAGTAAGGCTTTGATCTGGGACTACCCAGACTTTTCATAGGTGTGCATTGAATAGCAGCAAGTAATCAATGATAATATATGTGCTGCTTATTTAGTCATAAGCATTGAGTATTTCTTCTTCAGTCACCTTTCTCACTCACTATGTGTTAATAGACCTCTCTGCATTTAATCATACCTGTTATTAATCTCTGGCTCTCTTCTACAGCATGTGTTTTATCCTGTCTTCTTTCTCTCTCCCCAACCAGTCGTGGCAGAAGGCTGCCCCTCCCTTAGTCAGGTTTCTTCCTGTTGAAAGGGAGTTTTTCCTTCCGACAGCAGTGTCCTGGCAGTGATTATATATGTATTTATTATTGGTGTTATTTAGTTTGTATTAAGCTATTCTATCTAAAATACTGTGATAAAATTAAATATATCATAATTATGCATGATAAACTTCATTTCCTGAGTTATGGCCAAAAACAAGTTCAGTGAGGTCACCTTCCCCTTTGGACTTTTATCCACCCAATTTTAATCTGTTTGTCTCTTGACTAAATTTACTGAAACATGTTCTCAAAGATGTGAACCTAAAATTAAATGTGTCCAGGAAGTTGCCAATATTATAAGGCTGTGAGATATCTTTAATCTGAAGCTGGTGAGGGGAGAGGCAAAGATTTTTTAAGTCATATCACATATAGATATGTATTCACTCAGTCAGACCTCACAAACACTAATGTACGAGCTGGGATTAGTGTTTTAATCAAATATAAGCAGATGTCTCTATCATTTTAACATTGTTTTTGTCAGGGTCCCTGTGCCTACCCGGTCGGCTCAGTACGGCTACATATGTTTTGTATTCCTTTTTTTATTTTTTTCCTGCTCTCTCCTTTCCCCTCTTTCCCTCCTCCCTCTGCCTGGGCGGAGCTCACCTGCGGGCTCCTGCCCTTGGCCCACGCACCTGTGGCTCATCACGAGTGATCCAGCTCCTTTATAAGACGGCAGCCCTGTGTTTCTCGTCGCTGGACCGTTGCCGACCCTCGTCAGTGTAACCCCAGCTCAATGACTTCAGAAGTGTTTCATAGCGATTTACCTAACTACCCATTCATGTCTCTGTGTACAGATTCCCTGGACCTACCCCTGTGTTACCCGAGTGAGTGGAGTGTGAGGAGGAGTGGACGGAGAGTGTGCGAGTGTGAAGAGGAGTGGACGGAGAGTGTGCGTGTCTTTCCCGTTCGTGTGTGGACCCCCGGAGCCCGGCTTTCCCCTCACTTTTGTAAATAATCACCTGGTGCATCATAATAAAGACTCTTGTGCTTTCAAGACCTAGAGCCTGCGCGTGAGTCCGTTCAGTCCCGTTGTGACAGAACGGTCCAGCCTCAATGGACTCAGCAGGCTCGGCGTCACCCGCCCCAGCCCCGGTCTCGTTGGATGAGCTGTTGCAGCGACACGAGCATATGTTGATGCGGCTCAGTGGAGACGTTGCCGCTTTGTCTCTGGCTCTCGCCCAGCGGACCCCGTTGACTGACTCTCCGCCCCCGCCAGCCTCTCCGGCAGACGAACCCATCCCGGGCGCGAGCGCGTCTCAGCCCGCAAGCGCGGCCCAAACTACACCTGTGGTCGTCGGGCATCAGCCTCCCTCTCCTGAACTGTTTCATGGTGAGTTGGATAAGTGTGCAGGATTTCTCACACAACTCACTTATTTTTTTCGTCAGCAAATTCACTGGTACCCTGGCGATGGAGATAAGATTTCCTTCTTTGTGCAACTGTTACGTGATCGCGCTCTACAGTGGGCCCAGGCAGTGCTACGATCCCACCCCGACATCTCCTACCCCGAGTTTTTGTCTAAGTTTAAGAGCGTTTTTGACAAAGGATCCGAGGCTGCCGCCGCCGCTCAACGCCTGTTAAATCTTAAACAAGGTAGACGCAGGATGTCGGATTATTCTGTCAATTTCTGGGTTTTGGCTGAGCAAACGGGGTGGGGGCAGGAGGCGCTAAAGAGTGCCTTGCTTAATAACATCTGTGATGAATTAAAAGGCGAACTAATAATGCATGACCTGCCTGCCTCTCTTGACTCTCTAATGACTCTGTGCATTAAGTTAGATGATCGCCTTCCGGCTCGCAGAGACCTCCGGGGGCGGGCCTTTCAGGAGCCACGGGCGCTCTTGGGCCCACCAGCGGGGGAATGGAGGGCTAAACCCAGTGCTGCCCACAGTGGCGAGCTAAGCGAGGAAGGCGAGCAGCCCATGCAGCTGGGTCGCTCACGGCTAACACCCGCGGAACGTCAGCAACGCATGGTCTCTGGTGAGTGCCTGTACTGCGGCCGTAAGGGCCACTTCATTGCCACCTGTCCATCTCGACCAAAAGGGGGCGCCCGCCCGTAGTTAAGGGAGTACTGGTGGGCGACCTGTCTAGTAAAAGCTCCCTTCCGCGCTTAATGTTACCGGCCAAGTTAACAGTTCACACAAAAACCCATTCTGTGATGGCGTTAATTGACTCTGGCGCGGAACAGAGCTTTATCGATTCAGCCCTCGCGGAAAAATTAGGGGTTGGGTCTGACCCTCTACCTCATCGTTTACATGTCACCGCCTTATCTGGGCAGCGGCTGCCTGATATAACCCATGTCTCAGAGCCCGTGTCACTCACACTCTCCGGCAACCACACCGAGATTCTAAGCCTATTCGTGTTTAAAGCTCCTCAAACACCGCTTGTCTTAGGTCACCCCTGGTTGCGACAGCATAACCCTCATATCGACTGGAAATCTGAATGCGTGGTGGGCTGGGGAGTGGATTGTCACATGAATTGCCTCCGGGCTGCAACTCCGCCCTCCGCGTCTCCTCCAAATAACCTGTCTGAGCCTCCGGATCTCACCTCTGTTCCACCTGTGTATCACGACTTGGCTGAAGTTTTTCGTAAAGATCATGCACAATCGTTACCACCTCATCGGCCGTATGACTGCGCCATTGATCTTCTCCCAGGCGCCACACTCCCCACCTGTCGCCTTTATAGTCTCTCCCAACCTGAGAGAGCGTCTATGGAGAAATACATCACGGACTCACTGGCAGCAGGCATAATCCGGCCGTCCTCTTCCCCTGTGGCAGCCGGCTTCTTCTTTGTAGAAAAGAAGGACAAGTCTCTCCGGCCTTGCATTGATTACCGCGGCCTTAATAACATTACGGTTAAGAACAAATACCCCCTACCGCTCCTTTCCTCGGCTTTTGAACTTCTGCACGAGACAACGATCTTCAGTAAATTAGACCTCCGCAATGCCTACCATCTAGTTCGGATCAGGGAAGGCGACGAATGGAAAACAGCTTTTAACACCCATCTGGGGCATTTTGAGTACCTGGTGATGCCCTTTGGGCTGACTAACGCCCCAGCAGTTTTCCAGGCCCTCGTGAATGACGTCCTCCGGGACTTTATCAATCGGTGCGCATTTGTCTACTTGGATGATATCCTTATCTTCTCTAAAACAGTGGCGGAGCACGAGACACACGTCAGACAGATTCTGCAGCGTTTGCTGGAAAACAGACTGTTTGTGAAAAGCGAAAAGTGTGACTTTCACGTGGACTCCGTGGCCTTTCTCGGATACATAATAGAGCGGGGTGATCTGAAACCCGACCCGGCGAAGGTCCAAACAGTGCTTACCTGGCCCGAACCCCCAAACCGTCGACAGCTCCAGCGCTTTTTAGGCTTTGCCAACTTCTACCGCCGCTTCATCCGAGATTTCAGTAAACTCGCTCTGCCTTTAACCAGACTCACTTCTCCTAAAGTGTCTTTTCAGTGGGACCAATCCGCGCAGGAGGCCTTCCTACGTCTCAAAGAACGGTTCGCTACAGCACCTATCCTCTGCCAACCCGACCTCCAGCAACAGTTCGTCGTTGAAGTGGACGCATCGGATTCCGGGGTCGGGGCGGTGTTGTCCCAACGGAGGGAGGGTAAGCTCCACCCATGTGCCTTTTTCTCTCACCGTCTCTCCCCAGCAGAGCGCAATTATGATGTTGGAGACCGGGAACTTCTGGCTATCAAGTTAGCACTGGAGGAATGGAGACATTGGCTAGAGGGAGCCACTCAACCATTCATCGTGTGGACAGACCACAGAAACCTTGAGTATCTCCGAGCCGCAAAGCGACTCAATCCCCGGCAAGCGAGGTGGGCTCTCTTTTTCACGAGATTCAACTTTTCAATTACGTACAGGCCCGGGAGCCGCAATGTGAAGCCAGACGCCCTCTCCCGACTGTATGACTCCTCTGAAGCGGAACCCGAGCCAGGTCCGATTCTTCCTGCCTCCTGCTCCATCGGCACGGTGACCTGGGAAATCGAATCTCAGATTAAAGAAGCTCAGAAAACAGAACCAGATCCCGGGACCGGGCCCCCAGGTCAGTTGTTTGTGCCCTCCTCTGTTCGTTCTCAGGTACTGCAATGGGCACACGCCGCCCGGTTCACCTGTCACCCGGGAGTACACCGCACCATACGATTCCTCCAGCGTTACTTCTGGTGGCCCACTTTGGCTCGGGATGCACGGGAATACGTCGCCGCCTGCACGACCTGCGCCCGTAACAAGTCGTCCAACCAACCTCCCTCCGGTTTGCTACAACCGCTGCCCACTCCGGGACGGCTTTGGTCCCACATAGCCTTGGATTTCGTCACCGGATTACCGGCTTCAAAAGGTAACACAGTCATTCTAACCGTTGTGGACAGGTTTTCTAAAGCTGTCCATTTCGTTGCCTTGCCCAAGCTGCCTACGGCCCTGGAAACCGCTCACCTCCTCACCACGCATGTATTCCGCCTCCATGGAATTCCGGAGGACATTGTGTCAGACCGTGGCCCCCAGTTCACTTCACGGGTCTGGAGGGAGTTTTGCTCCGCCCTCGGCGCTAAGGTTAGTCTGTCCTCTGGCTTTCACCCTCAGACCAACGGGCAGGCTGAGCGGGCGAACCAAGACCTGGAGGCTGCTCTGCGGTGTGTGGTGTCCACAAATCAAACGACCTGGAGTGACCAGCTGCCATGGATTGAGTACGCCCACAATTGCCTGACTTCCTCAGCCACTGGAGTTTCACCTTTTGAGGCGTCATTAGGATTTCAGCCTCCGCTCTTTCCGGCCGTTGAGGGTGACCTCTCTGTGCCATCCGTCCAACACCACCTGCGTAGATGTCGCCGGGTGTGGAGAGCCACCCGAGCTGCCCTCCTCCGGACGACGGCACGTAACAAACAGCTCGCAGACCGCCATCGGACACCGGCTCCTGAGTATGCGGTCGGACAAAAGGTATGGCTGTCCACCCGCTATGTGCCCCTCCGGGCGGAGTCCAAGAAACTGTCTCCTACTTTTATTGGGCCATTCGAAATCGGTGCGCTTGTGAACCCTGTGTCTGTTCGGTTGAACCTTCCGCGCAACATGCGTGTCCACGACGTTTTCCATGTCTCCCAGATTAAGCCCGTGCTCTCCAGTCCTTTGTGCCCTCCTTCCGGGCCCCCGCCTCCCGCCCGGATCATTGATGGGCTGCCGGCGTATGAGGTCTCCCGCATTATGGACTCTCGGCGCCGGGGGCGGGGGGTCCAGTATTTGGTCGATTGGGAGGGCTACGGGCCGGAGGAGCGCTCCTGGGTGCCTCGCTCGGCTGTTTTGTGTCGGCGCCTGCTCCGTGACTTCCATCGCCGGCACCCTGGTAAGCCCGGTGGGTCGCCGGGTGGCTCCCGTTGAGGGGGGGGGTACTGTCAGGGTCCCTGTGCCTACCCGGTCGGCTCAGTACGGCTACATATGTTTTGTATTCCTTTTTTAATTTTTTTCCTGCTCTCTCCTTTCCCCTCTTTCCCTCCTCCCTCTGCCTGGGCGGAGCTTACCTGCGGGCTCCTGCCCTTGGCCCACGCACCTGTGGCTCATCACGAGTGATCCAGCTCCTTTATAAGACGGCAGCCCTGTGTTTCTCGTCGCTGGACCGTTGCCGACCCTCGTCAGTGTAACCCCAGCTCAATGACTTCAGAAGTGTTTCATAGCGATTTACCTAACTACCCATTCGTGTCTCTGTGTACAGATTCCCTGGACCTACCCCTGTGTTACCCGAGTGAGTGGAGTGTGAGGAGGAGTGGACGGAGAGTGTGCGTGTCTTTCCCGTTCGTGTGTGGACCCCCGGAGCCCGGCTTTCCCCTCACTTTTGTAAATAATCACCTGGTGCATCATAATAAAGACTCTTGTGCTTTCAAGACCTAGAGCCTGCGCGTGAGTCCGTTCAGTCCCGTTGTGACAGTTTTTCCTTTTAACAAGATGTCCACTGAAACTTATCTTACTGACCACTTCAAGAGTCACTGACCTTCACAGAGAATCTGTGATAAAAATAACTAATGAGTGCTACTGTGCTACTGTTCTTTTAAGCATATCTGCAAGTGAGCACATATATGCATCGTCTATTTATGCAGCGTGTGACAAGTTGGTGAAATGACTCATTCTTTCTATTCTTTCCCTCCTGTCTCCCACTGAGGGATGAGTCAGAATACAGGAGGAATCTGGGTGAATAATAAACCATCTTGCTCCCCCAAACATGAAATAAGATTAGTACTCTCTTCTACATGTACTTCTGGTAATAAAGCCACACTAAGATAATGTAATAAGAGACAAGGATGACTTTTTGTCTCAGAAACTTATTAAGTGACAAAAACTTTCATTTAGCACAAACACACTGAGAAAAATATCAGTGCCAAGCTAGTATTTTTATAGTTGTGTTAGAAATGATAAAGCCAAATCACACACCATCCACATTTAAACATACAGATACATATTGGCACACAAACAGACAACTTTTCCCTAGAGTGGGAGAGATCCATCTAGCTTAACACACCTCCTACTCATCTATCCAAATACCTGGTGCCATGACAACCCACTGGCAATTCCTAAAGCAATGAGATTATGGCTAAAAGTGTCACACACCACTTAGTTTCTCTGCATATCAAATGTCATTAAAAGCACAAATCTTGTGAAAGTTAGGATCATGAGATTAATTCTGTCAACACTCTAATACTTCTACCAGTCTATAAGTGTCATATAAATCTTAACTTAATTTATGAGCATCAATAAGATTATGCTCCATGTCTACAAAGCTGACTTTACAGAAGCATTAATGTCTCCTGATAGCAATGTTAGATGACTTTTAGATGGTTCATTAGAGCGCTTCAAAATAGGAGTCTACTTGTAATTTGTTGTAACAAATTGCCTTACACAAAAAGTAAGGCAATTTGTTTTTGGTCATTTATTTCTTTTGTTTATTTTTTGCCAATATGAATTGTTACAACAAAGTAATAATTATCCAAACACCGATTTCAATATTGCTCAGATGCTGACTCAGCTATATGAGGTATGGGTGACAATGAATTAATCTACATGGCAAATCTATTCAATGTAATTCCATTTAGGCTACGTCCACACATGGGTATTTTTGAAAACTGAGATTTTCCGTTTTTGTTATTTTTTTTAAATTCCGTTCACATGTAAACCCAAAAACGAAGGAAAACGTTGCTAGGAACATGCCAAAGCAACAGGTGGCGATATATTCCTAACCGTGTAGAAATGTTGGCCAATCAGAACTCTAAAAGACTGGGTGGGAAAGAGTAAACAAAGATGGTGCATATACGCAGAACTGAGTCCTATGTATGGAGGGACAGAAACTGTGTTGTATATGGAGAGCATGAATGGCATGGGAGGAGCTGAAGAATGTCACATTAGCTATGTCCTTTATACTCTCTATGTCAATGACTCTCACACTGAGCTGAAATGAAACAAGTCACACACAAAAATTGGTGAATTAAACAAATCGCAAAGAATTGCTTAACTTTATAAAAAAAATCATATGTTTTATCTAAAAAAAAGTTAAGAAAGTAATGTTTGTCTATTGTTGTCTTAAAGATGAAGACATTTTATTATTTTATGTGTATAAATTATTGCCATGCTAACATTGCCATTAGCTCAAAGTACTAAAGTAAAGCAACTCAATCCCATTGCTTAACTAAAGTGCAATAAAAATCACTTTTTAAAAAAATCTGAATCTTACTTCAAAATAATGAGTAAAACAAGATTAAAAACACACCTGTTAAGTTGAATAATGAAAACTGGACCCTGGTCACTTAATTGAACAATCTGACTAAAAAATGGCTATAAAAAGTTCTTCTGGAATAGCAAACTGATATTTAACAGCTGTCTCTAATTGGCTCGGAATGGCCCAGTCAGTTTTCATACCCAACAGTGAAAAGTATATTGTATGCAGTAAAATTAATAGCCAGAGAACTAGACATACACTAAACACATTTTCTTTGCTAGGAGGACTTCGATAGAGTTCCTCATTTGTCTTTTTTCTTTTTGTTTCAATTCATTTATTTATAGTATTATTCACATTAGTATATTCACAGCCAGAGCTGACAGGTGTGGAGGGGTAGGAGAAAAGTGAGAGAGAATGAGTTGTATTTCTGTGCAAATTTGGATTTGGTTCTTCCTTCATAGACTGGAACAAAACACTACAAAGCTCTCCAAATGCATGTGTCAAGACAAAAGCTTCAGTCTGCACAAGGGCACCAAGCTCGGTGGCCTACTCTCCCCTTCACTTCTTGTTGTCTTCACTGAGCCAGTAGCAGTAGCAATCCAAAAAAATAAAGATATTAAAAAGATATTAATAAAGTGGAACCCCGACTTACGAATACCCCATTTAACGAAAAATTCAAGTTACGAAGGCACTTAACGGCAAAATGCCCGAGTAACGAAATCCGTTGGCTCTGATTGGCTGAGCCCAGAATGTCTACAATGCCTACAATGCCTTCCGAATCATGTGACAACCCCCTTGGCTTTCGTACTTGCGCTTCGCTGTTCCACTTGAACGATGTATTGTTGTTGCAGTTAGCAATTAGCCTATAGCCTATCGTTCACTCAAAAGGCGCAATGGGTGCTTCGACTTACAAAAATTTTCGACTTACGAAAGACCCTCGGGAACGAATTAATTTCTTAAGTTGGGGTTCCACTGTACTTTAGGATAAGCCTTTTACTGATGATGTATTACTTTTCCTTGGCAATTCACAAACCTCTTTTCTGAAGACTGTCACATTAACAGATGAATCGTCAGATCTATGTAGTAACTAATGCCATAACGCAAATGTCGAACCCTATTTTAACCCTATGCTGCAACCTTCTTTTTTTTAAAAATATTTGACTGACATTTGCCCTATATTGAATAGAGACAATAGAGATGGACAAGAAAGCAGGACTCAAACCCCTGCTGCTTTCTGGTGGCCATGTCATCGCCTGCTCACACGCTGAGCTAAGCTGAAACACAAACTTGACTACATGTCAGGTCAACACATACCACAACAACTTGAGTGACGGGAAGATGTAGGGATAAAAGGAGTTTCTGGTTATGTCAATTAGACATAGATTTCCCGCAAAAGTCTATGTCAAGTTTTATAGATAAGGTCACATCTATATCAGACTACTCCATGGAATGGTGTTTGGCTCTTAATTGTTATTTTCAAAATACCTCCAGCAGGCCACAGTCAGGTAACATTAGATATTTAGGTATAAATCTCTGATTTCAGGTATTTCAGGTAGTCCCACTTCCATAGGTGTATAAAATCCAGTTCCTAGCCATGCAGTTTACTTTTACAAACATTTGTGAAAGAATTGATGGTTCTAAAGAGCTCATTAAAATTGAGTGTGGTACTCTAATAAGATGACACTATTGCAACAAGTTATCTCGTGATATTTCTTCCCTATTAGCTATTCTACAATCAACTGTAAGGAGAAGCACCTACAGCAACTCAGCCATGAAGTGGCAGACTACATAAACAGAGCTCCTGTAAACCCAACTGTTCAAAACACTGCTGACTCAATAACGGCATGGGCCCAAACCTCCTCTGGCATTAGCATGAGCACAAACACTGCATGACTGGAGCTTCATAACATGGGTTTCCATGGCTGAGCAGCTCTTGTAGTTGTCATTTTGTAGTTGTCCATTACCTTTGTCCATATTGTGTAGCTATATTTAAGCTCAGTCTTGATGTTTACATGTATTTTATTTGAGTATCTCCATTTTGTGGTAACTCTTTTTCATGTTCCTCATTGATGGTAGGGTGATATCAGTGGTGAAACAGTAATATTCTTACTCTGCAAGGTAATTTTTGTAAAAAATGCAGACTTCTTTGAAGACCGAGGAAAACTCTTTGGACGTCAAAACCATTCAGTGAATAATATCAAAAATGTAATATTTTTCTTAATATAACATCTTTTTCAAAGAAAAAAACCTTACCAAGCCATCCAGCACCAGAGTTGGGAACACACATGTCTGTCTCAGCGCTGGGCAGGACAAAGCCCACTACAAACACCTCCACTCCATCGGACATAAGTGCCAGACCTAGAACAAAGAACAGCTGCCACTGGAATCTCCCATGGCCACACTCCTGCATGATCAACTCGTACTGCTGGGCCAGCTCTTCCTCATCTGCTTGTCTCTCATTTTCTAGTTCCTTGCGGCTCTTTAGGCTGTCAGACACTGGCTGGCCCAGAGCAACCTGACCATCCCGTGGCTTCCCATCATTGTATCCAGGCACTCCTTGGTACTCCCCCTCATAGATCTCATCTTCATCATCGTGACCCTCCGTGGCATCACTAGAGGCCCCGTCCTCTTCATTGGTTGCATTGTCGGGATAAAGACCATCTTGTTGAGTATAACTGTTGTAGTTGTTCTCTTCTTCATCCTCATTTTGGAAACGATTGTAGCTGCGCTGGGATGAGTATTCATCAGAGGCTCGATCAACAGCTTTGCTGAAATTTTTGGCAGCTTGCCTTTTGGCTTCCTTAGCGATGTCCTTGGCACCTCTGACCAAGGAAGTCCTGTTGTTATGCGTTTCCTCCATCTTGGCACGAGGGTAACAAGCACTAAATTCAGCTTTAGTCCACTTTTATTCCACCAGCTACAATAAATATAAGTTACTTAGTTGTTTTTCTATCTTCTATTCCCAGACAGAGCAAGATTTATGCTAATTTATTACCCCTGAAATACCACCCAACTGCCAGAAGACTAGCAATTAAGTAATGGTGTCTAATTCCATTGGATTGCAGTAACTAGACAGTGCTGAAGAGAAGACAGTTGATCTCAGACTGGCAAGATTCAAAGTCCAGTGGCCACTCAGGAGAGGAAACCTGCAGGGACAGACAGAAAAAAGCAAGTTTAGCTTGATTAAAGACTGCCAGTCACAAATACCTGCCTGCAGTATTTCTTGGCACACTCCAAAAGAAAATTTTTACACAGAGACAGCCACACTCCCCACTGATGTTGACAGAAAGCGCAGTCTACTAATGAGATGAAAATGATGTACTAGGAAGTAAAAGTCACAGAGGCCAAATTTTGCAGGTTTGAAGTTGTTAGCTGAAAGTAGCATTGATGATTTAAAGAAACTCTACATACCGGGACTTAGACATATTCTGTTATGCTCATAAACATAGCTGTAATATAAATCTACTGGCATAAAATAAATATTAGTCAGTAGACTAGCTATGGATAAAATATAAAGTAAAAGTGTTACTGGCCAAATTTTCTGATATTCCTGAATACAAAATATCCCAAACCTACACTACTGTTGTACTCTCAGTCTGGCTGAAATATGCTCCTATTTATGGTTTGAACTACATAGCAAAAAAAAAAAAGCTATTTGTATGAGCCCATCAAGAAACCAATGTCCAAGCAAGTGCACAAATAAGCAATACAGTAAGTATAGCGGTATGCTTGCTGTCAGAGTTTCATTTAATTACAACTCAGGTCCTTGAAGTATTTCTAGAGTATATTGTATAGTGCTTTGTACTCAGTTCTCGGACATGATCTGTTCACACATTATTAGTTTGTTGATGGCATGACAGCAGTAGTCTAAACATAATTAATGACCAACCCATGAAGTATGATGTGTTGAAATCAGTGGCTAGAAAACTGTAACTAGGTGTTTGTGGTCCCTGCACTTACACTAAATGACAAAGTACAGGGCCACATACACATTACACCTGTAGGATTTGCTTGGCCATAGAAAGTATGTTGAAGTTTCCAGCTGTTGTGCTGACGTTAATGCCAGAGGAATTTTTGGAGTGAATCAGCTGTGTTGGTGAATTTATGCATGTCTCTGTGCTTGGTGACTTTACATGACCTGCTACTTCATGCCCATGTTGATGTAATTCCTAAATATTTCCAAGACATGTCACAAACTAACTTGTTGGAGTGGCAGCATCCCACAATCAAATTCGGTGAGCTTTTTGAAACCAAAGCCATGCAGTCTGCCTGTCCATAGGTGCTTAATTTTATACATCTGAACTCAAAGCTTAAGAAATGTGGCTCAATATTTTTGCCCATATTGCGTATTTCAGAAAATGTGAAACAATTTATTAAATTTATATGCAGCATTGCTCGGACATCTCCAATTTGCATAAAAATGTTATGGCCCAAAGTTTGACTATATAAAATGACTGATGTGAAGTTTTATTTTCATATATTAAATAGTTTTTAAGATTTTTTTTCTTTTTTGAAAAATGGCCAGAGGACAGATTGAATGTGAATGAATATCTAAAAAACTATTAAAGATAAAAGCCCAATTTTCACTGGTCACTCTTACCGTCAAAATAAATCAGGGTTTGTAACTTGGGACAGATATATAAAAAATATCTGATAATTGGCTTGTTAAAATATGAAAAAAAAATGATTTGAGATGGAATGACTCCCTTGTGTGTCAGAATCTTGGCTACTAGCAGCAGACCTTTTCCATCATGGATGTCATGGGTGGACTGAAATCTGGGGGAATTTGAACACCAGGTTATTGCCTTGGGCTCTTTGTGATGTTCCTCGAGCCATTTATGAGCAGATTTCGCAGTTTGCTGGTATGCACTGCCCTCCTTACAGAGGCCACTGTCATTAAAGAGTCTCACTGCCGTATGGGTGTGGGCTTGATTTGCGACAATATTTCAGTGGGTGTGGATATGACAAAGTGGAATTTGGCACATCTACATGCATCCAGGAGCTCAAGGTTTCCACTGCAGAACACTGCACTGAAATGAGACTGTCAATTTCATTCACTGCACCTGTCAGTGGCTTTAATGCGGTGGCTGATTAATGTATATCTTGAGCATTATTGATACTTTCTTTGCATGGCGCTGTAAATGGTAAATGGCCTGCATTTGTATAGCGCTTTTTCTAGTCCCTAAGGACCCCAAAGCGCTTCACACTACATTCAGTCATTCACACATTGTAGCCACAGCTGCCCTGGGGCGCACTGACAGAGGCTGTGATTTGATTGATCAAAAATTTATTTTTAAGCCTGTTTTGTTTTGTTGGCATTAACATGTTAGAATTATAATTTCACAATGCTGAGTCCATATTGCATTTCAGCACCACGTCTGTTGCATTGTTTTCTGTTCTGTATGTCAGGTTTGCTTTGTATTTAGTATATGTTTTTATACATGCGGTTTACATTTTTGTTAAGTCAGAATAAACTTTATTGTTCTGAAAAGATATCCATAACTATATGTATTTCTGTTATGCATTCAAAAATAATACATCCTTGAAAATGTGGCTTTTGCTGCTCTGTTTTATGTCAAATGTGATTTGTTTCTGGCTCATGTTTCTAGGCTGGAATTACATGTCAGCTAGTATGACTGACTCTCCTTAGGGGACTCTGTACTATGACACTGGTGGGGCATTTCAGAAGACCTGTCAACCCACAAGGCCAAGCCATATGAGCACCCAGCAGTCACTGTACCCAAACACTGCTGCAAGAGAAACACGAGAAAGCCTCTGGGCCATCACTTTCCATTCCAAAGCCACTTTAGCATCACTATATGCTGTAGAGTGCACACTGAACAAATGGTCAAGTGGTGTTTGACAAGCCAGGTATGTGAGAAAGAAGGCTCGTCGACTGAGTTTGTTTAATGGTAAATAAATCCTCGATTAATCAAATACTGCTTTATTTTTCTTAACTTCAATGCTGGCCTCGAGAAAAAGAGCAGTCACTGGCATCTCCTTAACAAAAATACTAGTAATCGCAAACAACCTGAAAGAGTAATTTATCTGGCTACACTCTTTTTATTTTAATTAGAAGCATTAGAAGCAAATTGTAAGTACTTCCTTGTAGATTCTAGTACGCATATCAGTAAGACAATACATTGCAGTCACACAGTAATGTGAAATGATTTTGTCTAAGAGCAGATGAAAACCTTAACACACTTCTGCATTTCTGTGTGAAATCTCTTGGGTGGAAAGCATACAGTGATGTGTTAAGACTGGGTGAAGTACCCTATTGACCATGGCAGGTTGATGTATCGTGCTTCTACCACCTTTGCTCTGCAGCATTAGATAAAGCATCAGTCGGACTCTGTCATTTGAACACAAGCGCCGGAGCTCCACAACGACGTGAAGCAGATTTTGGTGCAATGCAGCAGTCAAATGATGTGGCGAAAGTGCCCTAACTAACTTTGTGCACAGGCAGGTGATTACCCCCCCCCCCCCCCCCCCCCCCCCCAACAATTCCCAAAGATACAGCACTAATTCTGTGGCTACAGGACAACTACATAATTTACACTGCTTCCATGTGTCCTACAGTAAAAAACAAACAGATGGATTACAACCTGAAGTGGGAAGTGAAAAATTCTACAAGGTTAGATGTTGGAATATCTAATCTATCTGATGAATCGGTCCTCACAGTTTCAGGCTCAGGTATGTTACTGTTTTGTGTAGACATGTGTTATGGCAAATATTACGTAGACCAGATGTAGACTCAATGTCCCAACATACCTATCACCCAGACTTAGCCTGAGTCAACATAGTCATTCAAACCTATAGATCGATAGTCGATTTGGTTTGGGCCAAACATCCATTACTCGCTGGATCAGCAATGTATTTTTAGTCTTTGGAGAGAACTTTTGTAAATGTAATTTGTCCCATTTGAGGTGGGAAGCAGGAAATTCCAAATTCACAGTCAGAATTTTCAGCTAGAAGCCCCCATTAAGTTGGTCTTACCACCAAAACACTGTACTACCACTGCTGTGTATTAGTAACTTGTTTAACACACCACATACAGAGCACTGGACAGGTTCTATCTATAAACTTGCTGAAGCATTCTTTTTGAGCCCAAAAAACAAATACTGCATTGTACTCTTGATAATGCAAGCAAAACATTGGCTTTTTTTCTTACTATTATTATTGGAACACTGCAAACTCGGGCTTGACGTTGTTCTCAGTTCCAACATTTGACTTCTGAGGTAAAAGATGGTGGCAAGCTAAACTAATGTACCTAGCTACTGAAGTAGTAGATGCAGGGTGCATTTCAAAATAACAAAACTAGTTTAGCCATAACTAGAAATATCTAGGGGCAGATCACAATGTGGTTTGAAACAGATTACGTAGATTATCTTGTCAGACCTTAGCATCCTGTTTAATAACTAAATAACTACATATTTAGTTATTTATATAAGATCCCTATATAAATCAAACAAGATACTATATAGTGAAGGACTTCATAGTAACACTCGGATTTACATTATACATCAAACATTATTGGTCAAATATGACATTCTGTGCTTTTATAATGCACAAAAGAGCTTCCATTGAGCATACCGCTGTGAGTACAGAAGCACATTCCTCCTTCCAAACTTCCCCTCATTTTTAACCACACTGCTCCTCCAAACTGAGAACTTGATGCCTCTGACTAAAGGTCTAAATGTGTGATAAACCTCATGATATGCTCTGAGAGTTTCCACACCCAATGGTCAAGAAGAAAATAACCAATCAACTAACTGTCCAGCAATGCTCAGAGAACTTTTTATAAAAGAGGGAAATGGATAATTTTGTATAACAGACACCTGGGTCTGCGTGTACTCCCTGGTCTCCATGCTAATCTCTACTTTCCTTTCGCTCTGGCTCTCAATCTCTCTTCACCTCCTCCTTTTTTCTCCCTCTCTTTCCCTCTTCCATCTCTCATCTCGCTTATCCAAGTGCGCCAAGAATTTCAAAGTCATCATCTTGATGGTAATGCAGAATATGAAACGTATGCCTCTTCTGTTGACATTTCATTATTCATGATAGGCTAACCGTTCTCCTCCTTATGCAAATGGCCATTAATGCTGACATTTAGAAGTCTTTCAATATAGTTTGGGCTACAGAGATAATTCTTAAAAGTCCGGTCCAAATGTCCAGTCTCTTTTTGAAGCAATCTTTAATCCATTTCCTCACATACACATATTGCTGATGTCAGAAATTACCCATGGTTATACAATAAGTCACCACACTTCAACCAACAACCTTGGCATTTCCTCCAATAAACAGCTAATATTGCTTATGGTCACTTCTATTTTCTTTCTGATGGCGACTCATGCCTTCTGCTGTGACGCAGTTATTGGGGTTATTATTACAACAACTCTCATGTTGTGATTTTAGCAATCAGCAAAATTCCTGCAAGTTCTGAATCAGCAGTCCGCGGAGGGCGAAGAAATGATTTCCTTGCAGTCGAGCTGTCATGGCCTGCTGACGCCATCCAGCAACATTCATTAATCACTGGCAAACACGCACGAAAACACAAGATGCCTGCAAGCACACACAGGTCCACTTTGGAGGTGCTTGCTATGAGACTCAGTAAGGCATATTCTTATGACACAAGGTAAAAGGAAGAAGCTATTTTCAGCAGTATATTATTCAATTTGAAACTATAATTCATTGTTGATAATATCAAAATCAGCAACATTTTGTTGAGCATAAGATCCAGTGAGTGCATGCGACATGCTGGCTGACAATATGTGAGTGTAAGCGGTATGTGCAAAGCCCTACAGGCTCTCTACGGTGCCCACAGATGGCTGCAGTGAACATTTGTTCATGCACATCATGTGAATAAAATAACATGCCAAGCTCTGCAGATGCTTCACAAGAGAAGTTTAAATTTTGACAGAAATACTTCAGAACCTCCCATGTGGTTCCACATGTAGACATGCAATATGAGTACTTTTATAGTGGTACGATGGGTAGGTAAAGTAAGCCTTGAATTTGGATTTGCTGCCTGTAGGAGACAGAGATTAAAAACTGTAACTGTATTGCATGAAAGGTGTATGAAGCTTAGCAAAGCCTGAAGGAAACCTCACAACTGTCGCCAAAGCATAAAAAGAAGAAGGTATAAAACGTTTCGATCCCTATTGATCTCAGAAAATTATGAAACATTATGCCATGTTCTAGCACACCTCTTATCTATGTGTACATTTAACACCTGGTTGTTTTCTAATAGAACGTTAGAGGGATATCTTTCCGTTGTAGTTTTCCCTAAAATTGACACAAAAGATGTAGTGTGATCAAACCACTACATAGCAAATTTTAGAGGCCACAAGTGAGTATTTGCCACAGAACACAGAGGGAGTGGAAATAACTAAAAACTTACAAGCAAACCCCACTTGACTGCTTTGATCAGAATCCCAATAGGCCAGTTGACAGTTGTGAAGGTTTACTGACTGCTTGGCCAGCTGCTGTAGAGGTCCCTCTGTAGAACTTTGAATCGTGTGTGTCTGTTGTCATGATCAGTGCAATGCTCAGTTGAACTTTCTGTATTTTTAGGCTTTGTCAACATGTCAGAATCCACCACTTTATATTTGTTTGTCTCTCTCCTTATGCTGCTCAAAAAGGGGACACTGGAACACCCTTTAACTTTTTAGTGGGATTTTTTAATCCAGCCCTCAGTGGATGGATGATGACTGCTGTTGCATCATTTTGTTCTCAGCAAATTGCACAGTGCCTCTCAGAAAAAAATTTCCAACTTAAATATTCACTTTCAACAAGCCAGTGAAGTTCAAAGCAACAGACCGGGTGTGAGTGTGTTTGTTCAGCTCAGCTTCTGAATAAAGTCAGATCTCTATAGTCTCCAGTTCTTCCTGGTATCTTGCTGTTGTACCTTCTTGTGCTATATGAAACAAATTCATTGTCCTATACGTGACACATTAATTAGGCCAGGGATACTAGAAAACATTTGGTCAGGTGGAAACATTTTAACTCATTATGATTTCAATTAACCTCCACACAGTAAAACGATGAGCTGCTGAAGCATAAGACATGAAGGTGGCTTCACATCACTGATCTCAGCAAATGAAGCGAATTTTACAAAGGACTCTCCCACCTTTGTTGGCATACTGAACACTGAATCCAGTTAAAAGAAGACATAGTCATGAAGCGCTACTAAATAATTGAGGGAGACATTCTTCACTTATGTCCACATATGAATCGCTTGATGTTACCTGCCCTGCTCTCTACAGGCTGGTGACCGCCTGACAGATTGTATCCTGACTTTCTGCCCCCACCATCTGTGAGACGTGTGCCGCAGACATGCAAGCCAAACCCTCCTTTGTGCGTACTGTCCTCAAACAGAGATGAAAATTGAGATTAACAAAGAAGTGAAAACGACTAATGTGAATAGATGAATGGATGTTTTCATTGCCATCTCGCGTGCTAAACCAAACACGGAGGCACACGGGCCTAAGGCAAACATCAATTTACTGACTTGGGTGTTTGACAAATATCTATTCAAATGGAACATTTATCCGGTCAAGAGAACTGCCTCGAAGCGAACACCTGGTCACAATTTCCAGAAGGATGAATGGGGAAGTTTGGGAAAGCTTTATGCAAAACTCATCTGTCACTTTCCTCTTTGTTCCACTTGCAGCGTTTTTACTACTGCGGCTTCTACGCGGCGGCGCCACCGGGTGAGTATAGCGCAGAGCACGAGCGGGAAGGAACATCAATCACCGCGCGGCCCTCTGACGCAACTGGCGTCCCATAATTAGATTTCGGGCAGTCCTTTCAATGTTCCCTTGCGAGACGACGTCGCACTACGCTGTACAGTTAGATTGCTCTCCTCACACCGCATCGAGCACTGACTCCTGATTAATGGATGAACCTATCTCCCCCCCTCCCCTCGTCGTCTCTCTCTCTGTGCGCATCTTACTGCAGATTTCACTCCGGCTGCTCGTGCGCGCTAAGCGGAGGGGGAAGCTCGGGGTTGCCTCGCCGTGCGTGCACCGACTCGCTTTTTCTATGACCAATGATCGCGTCAGGATGGTAGCACCCCCTACCCCATCACCCTTTCCATGGACACACACACGCATAGCAAAAAGTCGCAGCATTGCTCCACGATGAAAAAAGACTAGACACAAAAATATATTTAAAAATAATAATAATAATCAATAAAACTTTGGCAGCAGGCAAAAGCTGACACACGCCTCAGAATCTGCTCTGATCATCAAGAAAATGAGGAGCTACTCTGATCAAACACAGTTCTGTGGTGTGGATTTCTAATTCTAAGCACAGCTTAAGATGCTCGCGCTGGACGACTTCGAAAGTTGCCCAACTTTCCCGTCAATCATGAGCGCGGAGCATTTTATTTTTTCTACTGCAATTTTTTTAAGCAGCAGGTGAATACGAAATTTCCTCTTACCGTTAATGACAGTTATCCAGACTAAAGCGTGGGTGATGGAGGAGATGAACTTATAGTTGCTGATATTCAGTGAGACAAATGAATAAATGCTTACAATTTCTAGTGCATCGAAACGAACTCGAAGACTCTGAAGTGTCCGTTCCTTGATTTGCGTCTCTACACGGCCACGGAGGTAGTGAGCAACGAATTAATTCTTTCTTTCTTTTTTCTTTTTTCTATTTTTTTTCTCCTCTTGTCTTCTTCGATGCAGCGGTTTCTCTGCTGCAGTCCAAGAAAGCCCAGGGATGCTGATGGGAGGTAGGAAGCGTGAGTGAGTGTGTGAGTGTATGTGTGTGTCTGTGATGGGGAGCGAGGGGGAGAGGGAGGGTGCATGAGCAATAGGCAGACTGAGATCAATAGTGGCTTTGCATCCTACGGACAATAGTGAGCATTTCCGTATAATAGTCCACGGTACGTATCCGGCGAAGGTTCCGTGACGTGCTACAATCACAAGCTGCTGGGTTTAGACGTAAGATGAGAGTAAGGGAGGGCTGAAATTTGGCTCCCGGGGAGAAGTTTGAAAAGAAGCTGCTGGTTAAAGCTGCAACTTCACTAAAAAACAGTTGTGCAGTGCCTAAATCCTCTGAAGTGCTAATGTACAAAAGCAGCTTCTGTTAAGACTGCAAAATACACCCCAGGTTTATTTTTTTCATGACTTGACCTGTAAAATGTGAGAAAATTATGAGTATACTTTCACCAGCCAATTCATTAGTCATACCTTGATAGTTACTATTGGTTTTGGCTACATAACTGCCTTAATTCCTGATAGTTTTTGGTCCTTTCTGACATGACTTTGTGAAGCCTCCAGGTCTCATCTCCCTCCACCGATTTTCATTTATTTATTTATTTATTTATTTATTGGACTGATGTCTGGAGACAGCACCAAAGAATAATATTTCTACCTCCGTGCTTAACCATGGGGATGGTATTTTTTAGCTCATACTCACCATTTCTCTTTCTCCAAAAGGGTGGCTTAAGTTGATGCCAAAAAGCTTGATTTCGGTTTCATCTGACCAAAATAACTTCGCTAAATAATTTAGAAGTTCACTGACAAACAGGTGCTTCAGTCCATCACAGCGTTGTTTTACAGGTGTTCTTAGTGTTTGTGGTCCCAGCTGCCTTAAGATCATTACCAAGCTCATCTTGTGTCCTTTTAGTCTGATCGACCACCTTTCTCATGATCATCCTCACCCCAAACATGAGCTAAACATGAGCTAAACATGAGAGGTTTTATGACAAAGTTTGTGTTTTGCATTGTTTAAGCACCGGTTCCAACCAAAGGAGGTATGTTGTATCAACAAAAAAGGTTAACTTGGTTATCATTTTGCAGAAAAAAAGAGACTGCTCCAAATAAAAACATAAGAGGTTTGTGGACAAAGTTTGTGTTCTCCATTCTTTAAGCACCGGTTCAAGCACCGTTTAAGCACCGGCACCGTTTCAAAAGTTCTGGTTTGGCACCGGTATCGGATGAAACCTAAACGATACCCATCCCTACACAAGACCATCTTTTTGATCTTGCCATGGTGATGGAGGCTTGATTGTGAAAATAACTTCATCCACAACACAAGGTTAGTGTTTAATATGTTGCTGCATGGCTTTAATTACTTGTCTTAGGTCCATACTGAAATTTTACTTAGCCATGGAGGCATTCCTTTTTGAGGTGCCTCTGAAAGCACCTTCACCAGCACTTGACCTGAGGCTAGTTTTTCCTGTACTAGATCAGTTATTATGTTAACAGAGATAGCCTAAGGTGAACAAATGAAACTACTTTCTACCATGGGTGTCTGACATTGCACTGGAGCCATCAATCCCACAAACTTAACAGTATTTTGTTTCTTATTAAGAGCATTACAGTCAGCTATGAAATCACCTGGCTTTTTATCATAAAAACAGATCATTCAGAGTTCCCACTGCTAGCATTCAGAGCTTTTATAATTGACCTTGAAGAAACAGAACCTTTCTGGCTAATTTTAGAATACAGTACGAGAGAAAACATAGCTTTTAGTTTCATGTTTGTCACTGAGAGCTACTTTATCAACCGCCACAGGAACATAATTTCTAAATTCCTCAGTAAAAATTCAAATGGCTGTTTTAACAACCTTGTTGGGGGGTTCTTTTCCTGGACACATAGCAACAATGATGTTCAAGCATATTTAGGCCATTCTAAAGGTTTTGATACACACTCAAAATGGGAAAGTATCTTTCCACATCCTTTTCAAAAAAAATCTTGTGAACACATGGACAGATCTTCTGGTGCCTGAACCTTTGTTTGTTCCATCTTGCTATTAAATCACATAAAAGACCTCAATTTCACCTTCTCAACAGACTGACTATTTATATTCATATCTCATTTTTCCTATGAGAACTAGACCAGTTTCAGTGTGGCGTTGCTCTGCAAAGCCACAAGCTGTACTTTGGTTCAGCAAAAAAAAAAATTCTGTTGTTAAAGTTTCATAGAACTTCTCAATTTTTGCCAATATAAAACAGGTGACTACAACAAAACTTACAACTTCCTGTTGAGGCAACACAAACCACCTCTCCTTTGATAAGCTTTTAACACATCCACAGAGACACCAAAGCACACAAACACAGAACTGGTTTTATGTTACCAACATTTACCTGCACAAAGCCAAGAGTAAGCAACCGAAGATAGTTAGCACCCGTAGCAGTTACTCAAGACCACAGAGTTTATATAGGATTAGGACCATTGCTACCTTGACACTAGCAAATAAAATTCAAAGACTAAACACTAATTATCTTACAACACTAAAGTACACTACACTACACTTATATTGATGAACATTAAGCTTCTCCTGCAAACAGAATGTGTTAGGCTAATCATGTTAGAATACCTGGGTCGTTGACCCAGAGTTTTGAAGTTTTGCATGATTATTTAACTTTGATTTTGTCATTATTTATCATTTCTAGTCTTTTGGGTTCAATGTTAGAGTTTTTAGTCTTCTGGTTTCTGTCTTTGTTCCATAGTTGCTCCGTCTGCCCCTGTCTGCTCGTCAAATCCGTGTCTCTGTGTTATGTTTCCTGTTTTACTTTGAAAGTCTGTGTCTCACGTCAGTGTTTTTAGATTGCTTCCCTTGTCTTGTTAGGCATGATTTGTCCCAGCTGTGTTTCCCTCCTGTCCCCCATTCCCTGTTTGCTCCCTCTGTGTATTTAAACCCTGTGTTTTTCTTGGTCTATGTTGTGATTTGCATCATACCTCACTGTGTGTTCCATCTGTCTGCCTTAGTTTATTTGTATTCTTCAGTTTAGTTAGTTTTCCTTGTGTCCAGTATTAAAACTGTATTTTGAGTTCACCTTTTTTGCCTCCGTTAGTCTGCACTTTTGGGTTCAGCATTCCTACCTGCACAGAGTACATGACAAATCAAGTCTCATAGTGTGGTATTTTTTATATCACAGGTTCATGTATAGAGTTTTCTCATCAGAGTAACTCAATAAGCAAATGCATTTGACAACACGGTAAAGATGTTGGTGGTTTCCTGTCTTAACTTAGATGTAATAGAAGAATATTGGCTTTCAGCATAACATCTATTCATTCAGCAAAAGTTGTTTTGTCTCTTCCTTTTTTGCTTCTATATTTCACAGCTGACTGCACTTTTTGATTACTATGTTTTTTCTTTCAAATCATTAAAGACGTTACTTTTAAATGATTTATCATATAAGTTCTTTATGTTTTAAAATGTGTATTTAAATAAATGTTGGTGTTTCTTGGGTGAATAATTTAGAGTAATCAATAACTTTTGCAGTTCAAATGGTTAATGAAGAATATGTGTTTATGGCTGCAAGGATTTGTTTGTTTGTTTGTTTGTTTGTTTGTTTGTTTGTTTGTTTGTTTTAGGGAGCTGGCTCTTGGCTACATTAGCCCCAGCATAAAGCAGAAGAGCCATTTTGAAGTAATAAAAATCCAAGTCACAGATTTAAGGCAATCAATAACTTCTTATATTTTTAGTTTATTCATTTTTTTGTATTACAGAGACAGTAACAAAGGCATATGTGTAAGGGAATAGGAAAAGGGAAATAAATAATTAATATGAGCTAAAATAAGATAATTGTCTGCTTGACTTTACATTACATTTTAATCACACTGTGTGCTTGTCTATATGTGCTTGCACAGCTTTTTTGCATGTCTACACTCAGTATTATATGACATACATATCCAGGAATTACATATATCTTTCTTCCATCTGATGCACATGAAGAACCCAACGCCTCTGAGTGGCTTGTTGGTTGGATTTAGCCATAAGGACTAGTGACTGGACCAGTGTATGACTATCAGGATAAACCAAGCAGAAGAGACGGTGGGTCACAACTTGGCAATGCAATGAAAAAGAAATATTCTCTGCTGCCTACCCATACTTTACATTTACTTTAAATAACAGCATGAATGTATGCATTTTTATTTGATTATCAGTGTGAACGTTGACAAACAATCTAGGTAAATCTGTTAGGCACCCAGTTGTCCTCCTTAACTAAAACTTCAAAATATATTGAAAGCGCTTTTTAAGGGCTGGACTTCATAAATTATAAAATTATAAATTACCAACATATGCCAGGTGTTGACATTATAGGACTAATACAATTTCCTAATGTTTTTAATCTTATAATTGTGACATATTCATGGTTATACTGTGATTTTCAAATCAGGTCTACAAAGAGAAAGCTTATAAAAGAAAAAAAAATGGTCCACAGACTTGCATGGTGAGAGAATGGTCCAATTTTCATATACTGAGAGCAAAATATGCAACAAATGTCCTCACTGGAGGAACTTGATTGAACTTAATGGAAGAGCAGTCTTATGTGTCACTGTTTATAACACTGGACACTTATCCTTTCCTGGATGGTCTGCCTAAAACAAAAATATTCATGGTTTGAGTTCAGAGCATACCCACTTCTTCAGAAAGTGCCACTCCTCCTCCTCTGTCTGCACTCAGCGTCTTTATATCTGTTCCTTTTAAAAGGTGTCAGTGACTCATGATTCTCCAAAAAACGTTGGAGGGTAAAAGAGTTCAATGCAAAAGTCTGGGCAGAGAGAATAAGCAATCCCCAAAAACTCATCCTATTCTGCACGGCTAGAGAAGGGCCATCATGAACTTCAGTGAATGAGCACTCCTCTCCTCAGCTTTTAGAAATAACCATTATGGTAGAAATCTCATTGAGCAAGGAAGAAGCTTGGAAGGACATCCCTCTTAGTCAAATAAAAATGCAGATGCATTTGCATTTCTATCCAGCAGCTGTTGTTTAATGTAAGGGTTGAAGTGAATAAAAATAAAAAAATCTAATATCAAGACACACACACACATGTACACACAACACCTGTCACCTGTAGTAACATCATGAGCTGTGTTCAGAAATCATCATGTAGGTATATAAAGTCATACATTTTACCATGATTATCATCTCACCTTTTCTCTTATGTTCCCTTTTTCTTTTCATGAGCGTCACCAAGTCATTGATCAATCAAAAACAATGCTAATATGCAGGGTGAGAGGTGAGTGGGTGGAAACAGTGAATGGAGAAATAGTAAGAGGACAGATGAAGAGATTTCTGTCCTGTGTGCCACTGCGTGAATAATAAACTGATTGTAATACCAACCATAACTCCTTTCAAGTGCTCTACTATGGCTTTACCATCAAGGATTTAACTTTCTGACTGAGGCCTGTAGAGGCTGAAATGTAGCTGTTAGCCTTTTAGCAGTTTCCTTGAGCATTGCACAGTCGTGCACTGCATGTTCTCTCCAGCAAATTGCCAAAATGTCTGCCTTTATAAAGGCTTCTTTATTCACTTGCTCATAATCAGTTAGTCAAGTGCATTTGCTTAGCTCTGAACTTCTTTTTCGTTTTTCACAGGACTGCATAAAATCCCCATAAAGCTTCTTTTTTGACATGATTGTATTTCTTTTTTAGATCTAGAGATGGTAAATGGTAAATGGCCTGTATTTGTATAGCACTTTACTTAGTCCCTAAGGACCCCAAAGCGCTTGACACTACAGAGAGGATATAAAGGTGTCTGAAGTCTAAGAACATAGCTTCACTAAGCTAGTATTAGTTCTAGGATTCCAGAGAGGCATTATGAGCCAGCGAATGGGCAGATCTCAATGCCCAAGTCAACAATTTCCTTGTATGACCAAGCACACAACAGCTGGATGGTCACAGAACAGTCCTATGCCACCAAATATAAAGTACTGGTAGAATAACAAGATTGCAGATGTGGACAGCAAGTCTGTGTAAAACTACATTCTCCTACAAGAAAATCAGATTAACCACCTCCAGTTCACAAATAAATGTAGCTTAGTTAATATATGTACGAATTCAAAAGTCTTACAGGGCTCTCACAGATTCATATGACATGAGTTATTTGTAAAACTTGACAAAATTCTAAGTCAGAGCTTCTATATAGCAAATTTGGTGAAAGATGCCAAGAATCATCCAATTTGGGTATTATTTGGGTGCCCGGAAAGAAATCTATGAAGCTGCATTATTAAAATTAAAATCGGGTGTCCTTGGTCTTTTTGGATCATACACCACATTGCAGACTCATTTTTCATCATATCAATTTCAACTCATACTTATGACCTCACTCTGTCAGCCCAAGATTCTGTGCAATGTAATCTTGTAATTAGCTGCTTCAGCGTTAAAAGAAATGAATCCAGAGACAATTTCGAGAGGATCAAACAAGCAGCATCACCATGTCAACATGCTGTGTCACTTGAGTACTCAGTGCTAATGGCTCAAACCAAACTGGTCTTGAAACTCTGAATTCCACACACCTTAGTGTATCTTTCATCTTGGCAATATTTTCTTGATAAAACAAGCATCCATGTACCAGCCAAAGTACAGTACACAAACCACCACGTTGGTGTTGGTCACATATGATGGCAGATAGACAGACGCATAATATGACAACTATACTAGCTGCACTGTAAGCATGCATTAAAAAGTGTGTTTGTGTGCGTTCAAATGCATCTGTATGGCAGCACAACCACAATGGTTTAGTGAAATACTGTAAACTCTCATTTATATAGGGCTTAAAATGTGCAAATAAGTGTTCTCAAAGGCTCTTCTAAATGTACTTCACTTTTTTGCAATCTTCTCCAAAACTGTCAATATTACACCCTTGGGCTGTACACTTCGATAATACACTGCAAAATTGTTCTGAGTAATTTAGTTGGATGTGTGATATGGAGTTTAATTGATTTCTAATTATACGCCCTGGTGGGTGCATAATTTTATAGGTAAAAAAAACAAAGCAGGTTGTTAGCAAGGTCTACTTTAGAATGCATCAGGATGCACTGCTTTGTATTCCGTGTAATTACACACTCCACTCAAAATCCTGCTCTTACTTAACACATACACACCTCTGAAAAATGTATTTTGAGAGGTAGATAATTGCTTGGTTTTGCTTTAACTTCCAAACTACTGAATAAGTACTTCGAAACAAGACCAATTGATTCATGAAAACTAATAATTGTGTGGCAGTTTGGAATTAACATGACTAAAATTTGTTGAAAATTATAAATTTTACTAGTTTTGATTATGATTTTTAGATTAGAATTAAAACATTAATTTTAACAGAACTTATTACTGATTTCAAACCTGCTAAAAAAGCAGTGTCAGATCATTTCTAGCACCCAATGAGAGTGAATGGAGAATTCCCTTCCGATAAAAATTCCAAGAATTTGGCCACCATCTAAAAACTTGGTTTAATTTTGGAATTTTCAACACACAGCTTTTTTTTGTTTGAGTTATTTCTGACTCCCCCCCCCCCATCTTCTCATCAAGCAGCATCAAAAGCTCAAGGTATCGCTGAGGGATATTAAGGAACAGGAGGAAGGGCCTGTGGAATAATAGGTTAAAACAAGGTTAATTACATTTCTTACCACACAGGGGTAAAGTGCTGGAGACAAGGAGGTGACTGAAAGACTGTGAGATGAAGGGAATAAGCTCAAAGTGGTAGAAAGGAGGGGTTAAAAGGCATTTTTAATGTTGTGAATCCCACCAGGATTTACTCTATGTCTGAAAAAAAAAATGGCCTCTTCCTAATAAATTACTGGAATATATGCATTTCTTGATGTTCCCTGCAACAGCAGTGTGAGATGTCTTTTGTCAGTTGTTAAACAGATAATCATATAAATGCAGTCAGTGAGGCAGATAAAATGCTATTTTTGATACCTATTCATTTTGCCTAACCTGCAAAGTTCCATGACAACAGCCTGATTTACCTTGGCCCTGTGATCTTTAGTGCGTCACATGGTCAAGCCCCAAGGAGAGCAGATACTTTTGTCTACAAATCTTCTGCAAATGCCAAAGTGTCAAGTCACTTTGCCCCTTGGAGGAAAAAAAATGACGCACGCATTCATATTGAGGCAGGAGAGTTTGATATTTTATTTATTTATGTTAGCTTCATAGATGATCTGATTTGAACAAATTCACATTATGTTTTGTTTCATGTGCGTATTACCTGGTCCTTTAATGCAGAGTTTACAAGCAAACTTCACAGCAGTATTTATCCATTATGACACTTGGCTGTTTAAGTGTTGTTATATTGGAGATTGATTGCATAGAGGAACTGAAAACTTAGAAGCAGAAAGCAACATGAATCTGATGATGATGATGATGCTGAAAAATGCTTTGGGGCTCCACCTTCATCTATTCTTTCATGTCTTCCCATCACAGGAATAAATGGAAGACCAGTGATTATCAAAGAGGAAAATAACGTCTTTGAAGCTCTCTACTCTCCACAAACCTGCCTGTGTACTAATTATAAGCACTGCTAATGACATGTGCGCATGTGTAGGTGTAAAGATGCTGTCGAGTGGATGTGTGAGTAAGTGTCATTTGAAACTTAATGCACTGAGACAAGTGTGGGCGAAAGTATAGGAAGGGCACATCAGTCAAAGCAACATGTAATCACGTTTACATTACATTAATTACATTAAGTTAACCTAAGGACAAGGACACCTGGACCAACAAATAGAAAAACACATGCTTGTTTATAAAACTACAAACAAAAAAAGCATCTTCTGTTCTCGCCAAAGACATGGGAGAAAAAAGACTTCAGACTCCAAGAACAGCTGGAAATGAAGACGGGGGTGGCAGCCTCAAGGTTCACGATCCATAAGATGAAGAGCACTGTTCACAAAAATTTGCTGAAGGTACAATAGAGGTAGAATTTTCGATAAAGATAGAAATGAACACTGACTCAGTTTATCCTTCTGGTGCTGAACAGTCTAGTTGTAAGATATCAGGATGTGGAAATAAATAACTCACCAGTGGTCACAGATAAAAAAACAAAACAAGAACTGCTAATCAAGGAGAGATTCAATGAAACTGCATGTGGTGGTGTGGTAGAGTAATAATATGCAATATGTATAGTTAATAATTTGTTTGCTAAAGTCTATTTTAAAAATGCACTTGTTCAGGTGTTCATCACAGAAAAAACTTTGTTTGCTAGTTGTGGTCAGAAGTTTCCATATACTTTTAATTAGAATGAATGTCATAGTAATTTGGGGCGTTAAATGATTTCTAGGGTGGAACGATTGTACATTAATTATTTTAAAAACAAAAAAACAAGAATTGGTTTGGATTTATTTTGGAGTTTCTCTCATCCACAAAGCATAAAAAACAAATATATACCCTCACTAATATTTGATTAAAATTACTTAGCCCAACCCGATCTTTGATAGATATCACCAAGGTTGTGGCATAACTCTGGCTAGATATTAGACCAGCTCTTCTTGGCATAATTTGTAAAGTTTATTTAAACTGGCTGGCTTTCTGGCACAGACCCAGCTTTAAAGAGTAGTCCACAAATTTCAATAGGTTTAGGGTCGAGGCTTTGGGAAGGCCATTCTAGAACTTTAATATCAGCCTTTTTTTAATGTGTTTGGGATCATTGTTCTGTTTGAACACCCAAGTGTCCAAGTTTCAAACCTCTAGTTGTTGATTTGAAGTGAAGCTTGGAGGTAATCCTCCTTCTTCATTATTCAATCGACTTGTACTTGCAATGTACAAGAAGCACTGAAAGCAAAACAACCCCAGAGCGTGATGATGCCTCTACCATGTTTAACAGTTGGTCAGTGTTCATAGGTTTGGAAACTTAATATTTACTCCTCTAGGCTACCTTATAATTTTGGCTAATATCTAAATCTTTGTCTAGTACTTTTCTCCAGAAACCATATGGTGCAAATTTCAGTCAAACTTGAAGATGTCAATTTTGGAGTGAGGGTCTGTTTTCTTTAAGGGTGACATTGGTGTTCTAGCAGTTTCCACTTCATAACAGGGTCTCATTTGAGGGTGAGAATCTGGGTCCTCTTCCAGATCTTGGCAAAATGATAAATACCAAATACTTTGTATTTAGATACAGTTTTTTGAAGTGATGAAATTTCTGTCACGATCGGGCGAATTACACACAGTAATTCGGCGTGCCCGCGTGGCGTGCTGGCTAGACCCAAACGCGGTGAAGGCTAGCGATGGGTTGGAACAGGCACGCAATTATTCTAGTAACGATCAGTGCACGAAGCGTGGCTTCGGAACTGGCGTTACAGACGGAGAGCGAGCGGAGCAGGGATGAGAAAAGGAATCAAGAGGGAAAACACTCACAGTTGCTGAGGCAGGCGGAGACTGACGTCGGCAAGGTTTCGGAGCTCCTGACATGAAGAGAACGACGACGAACAGGTAAGTGGTGTCTCTCTTTTAAACCCGGCCCCGTGATCAGCTGATCACTACCTGACAGATCACCACCCCCCCCCCCGACGACCGGCAACCGACGGTCCAGGACGGCAGAAATCCGAGATAAGGGAGGGATCCAAGATGGTAAATGGGTAAATGGTAAATGGCCTGTATTTATATAGCGCTTTACTAGTCCCTAAGGACCCCAAAGCGCTTTACATATCCAGTCATCCATCCACCCATTCACGCACACATTCACACACAAGATGAAGCGGGACGGCACCCAGGAGCGCTCCTCAGGACCGTAGCCAGCCCAGTCCACAAGATACTGGACCCCTCGACCCCGGGGACGGGAGTCCAAGATCTGCCGGACAGTGTAGACAGGATCCCCATTGACAAACCTGGGCGGGGGGGGAGGCGCCAGCGAGGAAGTAACGTGCCGTTTAAGCTGCGAGACGTGGACAACCGGATGGACCTTCATGGCGGATGGAAGCCTGAGACGATAAGTCACGGGGTTGAGCTGGGCAGTGATCTCGTACGGGCCAACGAACCTGGGAGCGAGCTTCTTGGACTCGGTGCGGAGCCTCAGGTGCCTTGTGGAGAGCCAGACACGATCCCCCGGCTGAAAAGGATGACCCGGGCGGTGGTGGCGATGATGCTGCTTGGTGTACAGAGCGTTGGCTCGGGAAATGGCAGCCCGTGCCTTGATCCAGGCCTGACGACAGCGGCGGACCATTCGTTCAGCAGCAGGCACGTCAACCTCCACCTCCTGATGGCTGAAGATAAGAGGATGGAAACCATGACAGATTTCAAAGGGCGAGAGACCGGTGGCAGAAGAGATGTGAAGGTTATGAGACAGCTCAGCCCACAGCAGGTAACGAGGCCAAAAAGCGCCCCAGCTGTTGATTGATCCGTTCAACCTGCCCATTGGTCTGAGGGTGATAGTCGGACGAGAGGCTGGGAGAGGGATGGTACATAGAGCCTCCCAGCAGGGGTGTCAGGCGGAGGTGGTTCGGCGGTCAGGGCATCCCGGATAGAGTCCTCCAGGGGCCACTGTGAGGAGAAAATTATTAGGAGGCAAAGAAACACAGACTCAAAGATTTTACATGTTTTGTTTTGTTTTGGGGTTTTTTAGGAAAAAAAGAAAAAAAAAAAAAAGATTTTATATGTACATGGGCGATGCCCCGACACTGCACCAACGTGTGCACTGTGTGTGTCACAGAGGAATTGCGCCGGGGCTCCCAGTACGTTCTTTATTTATACTCAAACAAGCTTTCACAGAAATAGGTGTGGCATGTGTAGAACTCAAATAACATCTCCTTAAAAGGAGAGACCGTTAGCTTATCTGTTGAAACAGGTGGTAGCTTTTTGGCTGTCACAGCACATTTTTTCAACACACAGTGTCTCACTCCCTTCCTTCAATTGTCCAACTCACAAGCTCTTCTTCCTTTAAATGAAGCTACAAATAAACATAACACAAAACTCAAAATCTTTCAACAGCCACCGAAGGGGGGCAGCAAAGTGATGAGAAAGTAGGATAGGTCCGGGGTTGACGTGAGGCCGTCCTGGGCAAACTGTCTGGAGAGAGCATCTGCCTTAGCGTTCTTGGTAGGCGAGGTGGAAATTGTAAGGCTCAAAGGCTTAGGTTGAGCTGCTTGGCAGTCCTAATATGGATCAGGTTCTGATGATCAGTTCAGATCAGAAAAGGGTCTTTCGCTCCCAGGAGCCAAAGCCGCCACTCTTCTAAGGCCCACTTGATGGCCAGGAGTTCTCGGTCTCCGACACCGTACTGTTGTTGTGTGGGAGAAAACTTCCTTGAGAAATAGCAGCATGGGGTGACGTTTTCCATCCAGGCCATGTTGAGAAAGGACGGCGCCGGCGCCAACATCGGAGGCATCCACCTCCACCACAAAATCTCTGGCAGGATCAGGGTGGAGCAGGACGGGGGCCGTAGTGAACCGGTGGATAAGGTCTCGGAATGCCTGTTTTGCGCCTTGGGAGAGGCAGAAGGGTTTAGGCAGGTTAGCTGGTTTGGTGAGGGATGTCAGCAGGGCGACAATGGTGCTGAAATTACGAATAAAGCACCGATAGAAATTGGAAAAGCCCAGGAAGCTCTGTAGCTGCTTAAGGCTGTAGGGCTGAGGCCACTGGGTCACGGCTTGGACCTTTTGCGGGTCCATGGTCAGGCCATCGGAGGAGATGGTGAAGCCTAGGAAGGTGGTGGACCGCTGATGGAAAGCACACTTCTCCAGTTTGCAGAACAGCTGGTACTCGAGCAGCCTGTTCAGCACGGCCCTCACATGGCGAATATGGTCCACTTCGGTGCGGGAGTAGATCAAGATGTCGTCTAGATAAGCAAACACCCACCGGCCTAGCATATCCCGCAAGACATCGTTGATCAGATGTTGGAAGACAGCAGGGCTGGTGCAGAGGCCGAAGGGCATCACCAGGTATTCCCAGTGCCCGTTAGGGGGGATGAAGGCCGTCTTCCATTCGTCCCCTTCCCTAATGTGCACCAAATTGTAGGCGCTGCGTATGTCCAGTTTGGTGAAGATGCAGGCTTGGGAGAGGGAATTGAGTGTGGTGGATAGCAGAGGAAGAGGATGGCGGTTCTTGATAGTGACTTTATTCAGGCCCCGATAATCTATACAGGGGCGGAGCCCGCCATCTTTCTTCTTGACAAAGAAGAATCCAGCAGCAGCAGGAGAGGTAGAAGGGCGAATAAAGCCCTGTTGGAGAGCCTCAGCAACGTACTCCTCCATGGCCTTATTCTCTGCAGGAGACAGAGAGAACAGGCGACCCTTGGGGGGGACAGCTCCGGGGAGGAGCTCAATGGCCATGTCGTAGGAGCGATGAGGAGGTAGAGTTGAGGCTCGCCTCTTACTGAAGACCTCAGATAGGTCGTGGTAAGCCGGAGAGATCTTATCCAGATCAATGGGCTCCGGGGGAAAGGCCTCTTCTGACTTTGAGTTCTTTTTGGTCCGAGAGAGAAGGCAGCGGCGTGGACACTCGGGACTCCAATCCAGGATCTGGCAGGAAGACCAGGAAATGTGGGGGTCATGTTGACGGAACCAGGGGTATCCAAGGATGAGAGGAGAGGAAGTGGCCAAGACTACTAGAAACCGGATCTCCTCCTGATGATCCCCAATAGACATGCGAACCGGCTGGGTCTGGAACTGGATCGGGTAGGGTTGGAGGGGTCGCCCATCTACTGAGGTCACCGGGAGAAATCGATCAACAGGAGCTAATGGAATGCGAAGTCGAGAGGCTAGTTTTTGGTCGATGAAGTTCTCAGCGGCTCCGGTGTCCAGGAGGTTCTTCAGATGAGAACTGTTGGTGTTTCAGGTGAAATATTACTGGTAACAAAAAACGAGAGGGGTCAGAGGAGTGTGAAGGGCCAGGTGGGACTCCCCCGCAGTCTACCTGGCGTCGTCGTTTCCCGGACGTAGCGGGCACTGGGGACGACGGTGTCGAGCTGATCCACAGTAGGCACAGAGACCCTCACGCCAGCATCTCTCTCTCTCCTCTTTAGATAGTCTACCCAGCTGCATGGGCTCCTCGCTGGATATACTGCTTGGGCTAGCAGCTGCTCCTTCAGAGGGGGCAGGAGGCTGCGAAGACGTGGCCCTCTGAGGCTGGAAGGGTTTGAAGGCCCGAGGGGTGTGGCGAGGCCGCGACATCACTCATTGGTTGATCTTCAGGGCGAGGTCCACGGCCTCATCCAGAGTTTTGGGGGCCTCGCGGCCGGTCATCTCATCTCGGATGTAATCAGCCAGTCCCTCCAGAAAAATGGAGCGTAGAGAAGCATCTCCTCACTTTAGCTTAGCGGCCAGGGTACGGAATTGGGAGGCAAAGTGACAGACAAGTCGGCTGCCCTGGCGTAAATGAAGCAGCTGTGACTCCACTTCCACTTCACTGCTCGGGGGAACAAATGTCTTTTTTAATTCCTCCACAAACGGGGCATAGTCATTGCAAGCTGCGGATTTATTGTTGTAGAGAGCCGCGGCCCATTCCTGAGCCTGGCCAGACAAGAGAGAGGTTAACATTGCAACTTTTGCATGGGCGGTGGCGTATTTCGTGGGCTGGCATTCAAACAGCATGTCTAAAGTGGCGAGCAAACCATCAGGCCAGCCATCAACTCCGTTTCACTTATCTGGTAGTCCGATCCGGGGCTCCGCGCTTACCGGCGTTGGCTGACGTTGCAGCGAGGTGACGGAAGTGGAAAGTTGGAAGACAGTTTCGGTGAGAGATTCCATTTTTGTACTCATCCGATCTACCACACTGCGAAGATATAGTCCTCCGGCTTTCAGCCATTCGAATTCCGCTGGGTCTATAAGCGGCTCAGACATCCTGTCACGATCGGGCGAATTACACACAGTAATTCGGCGTGCCCGCGTGGCGTGCTGGCTAGACCCAAACGCGGCAAAGGCTATCGATGGGTTGGAACAGGCACGCAGTTATTCTAGTAACGATCAGTGCACGAAACGTGGCTTCGGAACTGGCGTTACAGACGGAGAGCGAGCGGAGCCTGGATGAGAAAAGGAATCAAGAGGGAAAACACTCACAGTTGCTGAGGCAGGTGGAGACTGACGTAGGCAAGGTTTCAGAGCTCCTGACATGAAGAGAATGATGTCTGAACGGCGAACAGGTGGGTGGTGTCTTTCTTTTAAACCCGGCCCCGTGATCAGCTGATCACTACCTGACAATTTCAAGTTTAGAGACCTTCTTAGATCTATATTAAGATCACTTTCACTTTGCCAATTTTCTGTATTAATATATTTGGGCCTGTAACTTTTGCAAAAAAATGTTTATTTAAAGATGTATGCCTGAAAGAAATCAGCATTTATCATTATTGACATTATTATGCAAAAGAAATCATTAAAACCCCCAAATTGCTATGAAATTCATACCTATAAGGACTGTATTTAAACTTTTGACCACGACTTTGTATGGCAAACAAACTTTTTCAATGATGAAGCCAGATAAAGAAAAAGAATGTACCAACCAAAGCAGCTCTGCAGTCTCCTAATCAATGCATATTTTCTCATTACTTTTATCACTTTACAGGTAGATTATTATATGGAGAAGTTGCACATTGAATCTTGTTTTACTGTGTGTATTTACAATAAAGGAATGCAGTTGAATTTATCTGTCTACATTCACACATACTGCATGGACTTAGTTTCTAGGAAAGTTTCTGAGTTATAGAACCACTTTCAGGGTGAATGGACTACACAGACACAGACACACACACACACACACACACCACTTCACAGCATCCCGTATTACACTCCATAATTTGTCATTTTCCATTAGGAAGGAGGATAATAGATGGTTAGTGACAGTGATGTTAATTGGTTTTCCCCTCCTTGGCAGCCAGGGGTTGGAAGAAGAGACAGCAGGAGAGGTAGAAAGAAGGAAAGAATGGAAAATAGAAAAGGACAGAATAGTTTTACCATACATTATATATTCTACCAGAACAAAACTTACACCACTCACTTATATGACTCGCCTTTGTTCTGCACTTCTTCCAGCTTTCATTTTGATTCTTTTCTCTTTTCTAAGTAATGTTTGTTCTGTTGAGGGGTTTAAATCCTTCCAGCACAATCTATCAGTGTTTTTATTCATATTATCTCAGTAATCTTATTCTGCTTTACCTCTCTGCATTTGAAATTTGCATTTCTTACAGTATTATACACACCTGAGAAAAGTTTTATGTTCACTGCATATTTTCAAGGTGGAGGTCTCCTCCCTTTGAAACATTGTATTATTTTATTTTATTTTATTTATATTTGGATTTTTAAACCAGGGGGCAAACTACACGTGCATTAAGTGTATGAAAATGCAAATCGCTGGATTATATTTAAACCAATAATGGTTGGTTAATTGTTTATCTATATCATCTTTTTTCAACCTGGTTTTTGCAGTTTTATTAGTCTGCTTCCTTAGAAATTCAACCCAGTCAACAATTACTCTGACCGTAGACTGAATTCAATTCAGTTTTATTGATAACATCAAATCCCAACAAGGTTACCTTAGTGTACTCTACATTGTAAGGTAAGGACCCTACAATAACAGAGAGAAAATCTCAACAATCAAACGGCCCCAGCTTGGTGACAGTGGGAAGGAAAAACTTTCTTGGTGAAATGAAATGAAACCAGTCTCCCTCTCATTCCCACACATTCCTTCTCCTTCTGTCTTGCTTCAACTGATTTTCTTTCCTCTTCTCCCAAGAGCATACCTCCACCTCTCTAGGCTCTCAGCCATTTACTCCCTACTTTCACTCACAATGCCATCTGCAACCATCATAGTCTACAAAGACTCCACCTCATCTGTCTGTCAGAATGGACTCAGGGCTGATACCCTGACGTACAGTAGTTCATCTTGCTTTCACAAAAGGTTTTAATCATGTTTAAAATATGAAATGAATGAAACTCATACTAAGGCCTGTTGAAAAGATCACATTTTATGGTTTAGACAATATTTGGGAAAATATGGTCAAGTGGGCTGCACACCTGCAGGGTGAATAATGTAGCACCAAATGAGAGCCGCATTAGTATTGACCGCTCTTCACAGGAATCTACTTTGATTTAATGTCCAAGAGAGACATGGCAATATGAGAGGACCTAGGGTGAGGGTTATAAGAGAGACTATAAACATTGATCAGTGGTGGGGTGACAAAAAAACTAGGGGGAGGAAACTATGATATTTAACATCAGGAGTGGAGAAAGATGGCACTTCGTAATCCATTAATTACATTTACCTGTCAGCCACCACCTTTTTAAAGAGTTTATGGTGTGTGAATATCATACATGGATACACATTTAGTTTTAAGCAGATGCATGTTTGTGTGCGTGGTGTGAGTTTTTATGCATATATTTAATTGAATTACTGTGCACTATAATAGTGCACAGGCCTGCAGTTTGTAACCATGGCTTAAGTCCTTTTGCGATGCTGCAGTAACAGAAAATATTGTCAAGGCGAGCTGTGTGGTAGATGGTGAGCAGACCTGAAATGCAGAAACCCTCAAATAAAAGTAAACTCAAAGTGCAGCTTTTTTCTTGTTTTTATACTTAAGATGAATTATTCTTGAATGAAGATATTGATCTGACACATTTGTTTCTGCATTTTGCTTGTCAAGTTTCTTGCATCTGTTCTGCACTTCCTCTAATTTTGCTTGTTTTTCTTCAAGCTATATATATATATATATATATATATATATATATATATGTACAGGAACATCTGTGCCGAGTACAACCTGGAAGTCCCGAGGTCAAAATGGGAGATGCCCCCAAGGGTGGTGGAGAATGACCGAGCTAAGATCCTGTGGGACTTCCAGATACAGACGGACAAAATGGTGGTGGCTAACCAACCGGACATAGTGGTGGTAGACAAACAGAAGAAGGCAGCCGTAGTGATCGATGTAGCGGTTCCGAATGACAGCAATATCAGGAAGAAGGAACACGAGAAGCTGGAGAAATACCAAGGGCTCAGAGAAGAGCTCGAGAGGATGTGGAGGGTGAAGGTAACGGTGGTCCCCGTGGTAATCGGAGCACTAGGTGCGGTGACTCCCAAGCTAGGCGAGTGGCTCCAGCAGATCCCGGGAACAACATCGGAAATCTCTGTCCAGAAGAGCGCAGTCCTGGGAACAGCTAAGATACTGCGCAGGACCCTCAAGCTCCCAGGCCTCTGGTAGAGGACCCAAGCTTGAAGGATAAACCGCCCGCAGGGGCGTGCTGGGTGTTTTTTTATATATACATATATATATATACATATATACTTGTGTATATATATATATATATATATATATATATATATATATATATATATATATATACACAAGTCACCATCATGTGCGGGATCTACCAAGGAGATGCTCTGTCCCCACTGCTGTTCTGCATAGGCCTGAACCCCCTCAGTGAGATCCTGCGGGCGGTTTATCCTTCAAGCTCGGGTCCTCTACCAGAGGCCTGGGAGCTTGAGGGTCCTGCGCAGTATCTTATATATCCTTTCACATATTTGCATTGCACATTGAATGTCACCTCTCCGGTGGGGAGGGAGCCTGAGATTGTGTAAATTGGAGTCTGTTTTATACCAAATGCAGAAAAAAATGTTTTAAGAAAGCAATTAAGTTCATGTTCCAAAAAATATGATTGTTTGCTTGCAGGACACCGGGAGAGATGAGTCCTCCGTCACAGATGGTGTGGTCAGTGAACACTCTAAGAAATGATACATTGATGTTGCTAGCATTATGTAAACGTTTTATGTTAAAATTAATGTCACAATTGATTTTTAACTCCAAACACAAGGATATTGTTTTGATTTTAATTAATAACACTGTTTCTACTCTGGTCGAAAGAATCCACGCTCCGTACTGATGTCCACAATTCTTTTATTCCTCTCACAATCATGGAGCACCGTGAAAACTAGAAACAAGTAAAATAATATCAATAGCACATATGATATTCATCTCAGCCACTTATTTCCTTTCACAAGGTGCACAAGTGTTAAACAAATAACAGCATAATGAATTTTTACCGTGTACGCCTTGTAAAACCAGCAGTAGAAAAGTTGTATATTCCGAAAAGTCCGCCGTGTTAACGTTCTGTCTTGTCTCTCCCGCGCACAACTTCCGGTTCCCGCAACTCACAGGAAGTGACTACTTCACAATAATATTTTAACAGAAACATTTCTTATAAGCAGGATATATCACTGGATTCATAGATTACCTTTCCTACTGCAAATGTACACAAGCATGAGAAGCAAATAAAGAAAACAAATAGAAAACAATAACGATCTCAGATTCACTTTGGTGTTGTCATGACAACCCACACAAACATTTCAGCGTCAGCTACACTCCCACCAATTACCTTTGATTATTACAATTGAGAACGTAAATACACTTGCATTTCTCATTATATCAATGGTAATTCCCAAGCACCATGTTGTTGTTTTAAACATTCTTGCATTGACATAAACAATATTATTTTCTCAACAAATGAATTCAACAATATGAACAGTAGATTTTACATCTCCATAACATGTGCATGAAGTACAGCATAATGACAACTTCTATTTTAGAAGGGAAATCTAATCAATGAATGACATTTTTCCCATTTAGCTGTTTTTCACCAGGACCACTAATTTCTGAATGGGTCTCTGAATGATTGAGGGTTGGACGAGGCGTTCGCCTCCCTTTCCTAACTTTCGATCACCAGTCTGGATTGTCACCTTCCGTACAAGTCCATCATCATCCTCATGTGCTTCCACAAGCCTAGCAAGTTTCCATTCATTGCGAGGAACATCTTCCTCTTTGAGAATCACAATGTCACCCACCTCCACATTACGTCTTGGTGTATGCCATCGCTGTCTCAGAGCAATATTGGCCAGGTATTCCTTTCTCCATCTGTGCCAAAATTGCTCAGTCAGATACTGTACCCTTCTCCACCGTTTCTTAGCATACAGGTCCTCCTTGACGAATTTACCTGGAGGTGGAAGTGGGACTGAGGATTTCATGGTGATCAAGTGGTTCGGTGTGAGTGGCTCCAAGCTTTTGGGGTCATTGATGTTATCAACAGTGAGTGGGCGGTTATTCACGATGCACATAGCTTCATAAAGGAATGTCCTCAATGAAGCATCATCCAACCTTCCCACACTGCAGGCAAGGACCGTGCTCAGTACGCTTCTCACTGTCCGGATTTGACGCTCCCATGCACCTCCAGCATGACTAGAGTGGGGCGTATTCATCTGGAAGTCGCACTGATTTTCTGCTAGGTATGCAGTCACTCTTTCCTTATCAAGTTCTTTCAGAGCCTTTGCCATCTCGTTTCTTGCCCCCATAAAGTTAGTTCCCTGATCGGACCTAATGTGCCTAACAGCTCCACGAAGGGCAATGAAGCAGCGCAAAGCATTGATGAATGCGTCAGTCGTCAAATCCTCCAACATCTCTATATGCACTGCCCTTGAGCAAAAACATGTGAAGAGGAGGCCGTACCGTTTTTGATCTTTGCGACCTTGTTTGGTGTGAAAAGGACCAAAGCAATCCATACCACAATAAGTGAATGGTGGTGTGGGATCAACACGGTCACTAGGTAGATCTGCCATCCGTTGCTCCTCTGGTGGCGCGCAGGCTCTCCTGCACTGTACGCACTGCCTGATGTATTGGGCTACAGCCTTACTTCCACCAGTGATCCAGTAACCATTGGCTCTCAGGGCATTGAGGGTTTGTCCTCTGCCTTGGTGTTGTATCTTGGTATGATGGTGTGCAATGATGAGGTTTGTAAGAGCACCATCTTTAGGAAGGATCACTGGGTGTCTTAACTCAAGAGGCACAGATGCCTTCCTCAGTCTTCCTCCTACTCTCATCATGCCATCTTGGAGGAATGGGTCAAGCTGAAAGAGTTGGTGGTTGCAAGGCAGCCTTCCTAGTTTCTGGCTGAGTGTGTTTAACTCCTCTTGAAAGGCATCTTGTTGTGCAAGCTTGACGAGAGTCTGTGCAGCTTGCTTTCTCTCTTCCACGCTTAAAGGCTCAGCGGTCCTGATCCTCTTTGCCAGCCGCTGGATACGAGCAATGACGTTGACAGCTGTAGTCCATCTTGAGAACCGCAGCAGATGCTTCTGGATGTCAAACTGCCTTGCTACATCAACCTTCAACACCTGAGTAGTCCTCACCTCTGGGTCTCCCACCAGCAAATCTGAAGTAGCCTGTTTTGTGGCTATCTCTCTTTCCCATAGAAAGCTGGGACCAGAGAACCAATTTGACTTGATAAGGTCAGCTACTTTGAGGCCTCTCGAGGCATGATCAGCAGGGTTTTCTCCTGTGTCAACATAGTACCATTTCCGTGCATCGGTGGTTTCTCGAATTCTCTGCACGCGGTTTGCCACGAACACATGGAACCTTCTTGCTTCATTATTGATGTAACCAAGCACGACCTTTGAGTCTGTCCAAAAATATTCGTCATCAACCTTGAGTTCTAGCTCCTCTCTTAACATGCTGCTCACAGATGCCGAGGTTACTGCTGCAGTTAACTCAAGTCTCGGTATGGTAACTATTTTGGTTGGTGCAACCCTCGCCTTGCCCATGACCAAGGAGCAGCATACCCTTTCTCTGCTTACCACTCTGATGTAAGAGCACTGGCCATACCCTTGACTGCTTGCATCAGAGACATGATGAAGCTCGACTCTTTGAATCTCGCCAAGGCTGTCAGGTATGAAGCATCTTTGAATTTCAATTCTTTCCAGGTTCTCCAGATCCTTCATCCAAGTCTCCCACCTTAACTTCAAGCCTTTGGGTAGTGGCTCATCCCACCCTGTGCCTCTCTGACACATCTCCTGCAGCACTCTTTTCCCTTCAAGAATGACTGGGGCTAGAAACCCCAAAGGGTCATACAAGGAGGCCACAATTGAGAGAATCCCTCGGCGCGTTGCTGGTTTCTCCTCAAGTGACACCTTGAAGGAGAAGCTATCATTTTCAACATTCCACCTTATACCTAGCACTCTTTGAACTGGTAAATCCTCGAGATTAAGATCAACATTCTTTACCTCCGTAGCACGCTCTGCAACATCGACAGAGTCAAGGACCTCTCGGCTGTTGGAGAGAAATTTGTGAAGGTGCAGCTTTCCTTTGGCACACACGGCTTGGGCTTCTTTGACCAGTTCAATTGCCTTACCCACCGACTCTACACTTATGAGACCATCGTCGACATAGAAATGTTTCTGGATGAAGTTAGCTGCGGAGGGGTACTCTTTCTCACATTGGCTGGCAAGGTGCTTCATGCCATAATTGGCGCAGCCCGGGGATGATGATGCTCCAAACAGGTGAACCTTCATGCGGTACTCTCTGGGTTCAGAGTTTGTGTCTCCATTTTCCCACCAGAGAAACCGCAGGTAGTCTCTATCATCCTCGCTCACATGAAACCTGTGGAACATTTTCTCCACATCACACATGACTGCGATGGGATGTTTACGGAAGCGGCACAGCACGGCTGTTAGGCTATTTGTGAGGTCAGGTCCTGTTAGCAGATGGTCGTTTAAGGAGGTGCCTTCATACCTTGCAGAGCAGTCGAAAACCACTCTGATTTTTCCTGGTTTTCTGGGGTGGTAAACTCCTTGGTGTGGGACAGGAGAACGGCGGCTAAGCTGTCATCCCTGATGGACAACATCTCCCACCCCATGCAGCAGACTGTGACAGCACTGAGCAGCTCCTTCAGTGGGAGACTGCGGCACCCACGGTGTGGGACGGAGAGATTTCGCAGGTCTTTCCTCCCCACTGCTGTCAGACTCCATAATAAAGACTTTAACTGATCAAGCACACACATCCATACATATGCAATAATACTAAGTGCAATAATCCTTTCTGTCATCGTTGTATTTTTACTCAGTTGTATATAGTATTTGTATTTGTATTCTATTTTTATCTTATTGTATATTTATTTTATTTTATTCTACTGTATATAGTATTTTATTTTATTCTATTCTGTACAGTTGTCAGTGTTGGGAAGGTTACTTTTAAAATGTATTCCGTTACAGAATACAGAATACATGCCCCAAAATGTATTCTGTAACGTATTCCGTTACGTTACTCAATGAGAGTAACGTATTCTGAATACTTTGGATTACTTAATATATTATCGTGCTTTTTACAACAACGTGAATGTACTATTGCTGTGTGATTTATTACTATTACTGAAGGTCCGCGACTCCGAACTGTAGTAAAGGGACCTCTGACTAATACGGCGGGGTCCCTGTCGGCTCATAGCCGAAAAATAGCTTTACTTTGTTGTGTGGGTCAATTTTTCTTGCGAGAGACAGAGAGAGGCGTTGAAAGACTGCTCCAACGGAACTTATTGTTTTCGGAGGAAAACACGAACACGGTGTACAGTCGAGTCTAAATAGCTTACTTACAACTGGGCTCGTCAGGCACTCTTCTTGGCTGCAGTGGTTATTATTATATTTACATGCTTCCAGCTCCCGTTTTTCCTCGACGACAACTCGTACCTTTCCACTCTCCTTTTTCTCCCTCCTCGCGCTCACAGACACATAACGTGTATGGCAGTGCATTCTCCCTGCAGCACGGACTACACTGGCCATGATGCTACATTCTTTAGAGCTATGCTTGTAGCATTCTGCCTGTTAGCTTAGCACAACAACAACAACGAAAAGGCGCTCTCTCACCCAGGAAACACACAGTCGCAGAAAGAGAGAGAGAGCGTCGCCCTGTAACCATGGCAACCGTAACGCTGCCGCCTGGAACAACAGAACGTAGCTGTCAAACAAAACCCAAACAGTCCTGATCCGCGACAAAATGAAACAGGAAAGTACCGCAGTGTAATCCATTTATTTCAACAAAGTAACTGTATTCTGAATACCACCTTTTTAAACGGTAACTGTAACGGAATACAGTTACTCATATTTTGTATTCTAAATACGTAACGGCGGTACATGTATTCCGTTACTCCCCAACACTGACAGTTGTGTACTGTATTTATTCTTATTGTATTCTAATTTTTGCCTCATAACTTTTGCACTGTCCACTTCCTGCTGTGACAAAACAAATTTCCCACGTGTGGGACTAATAAAGGTTATCTTATCTTATCTTATCTTATCTTATATACCAGACTTTCCCCAGCTCTGCTTGGTTTTCCACTTTCTCTGCATCTCCATCCTTGAAGACACCTTCCATAAATCTCACGTAGTCTATTTTGAATTTGGGATCTCTGTCCAGCTTCCTCTTTAGATGCTTCAGCCGTACTAACGCCAGCCCTTTGTTATCTGGGAGATGCGGACGTGCTTTGAAAGGGAGAGGCATCTCCAGGTGACCATCCTTATTTTGTTGGATTCTGTCTTTCAAGATCTGCAGGAAGCAAATATCTTCTTGAGATATGCTTCTGTCACCAGGTTTTGTGTCTGCAAAATCAGACTCCAGGGCCTTGATGACAGCAAATGGTGTTATGGGTGGCACCTCTCTGACAGACACTCGATGGCAAAAACCAGTCACATCTTTAGCCTGCACACGCTGTGGTGCGCTTCCCACAATGCTCCAACCAAGATCCGTCTCAATAGCATAAGGCTCATAGTCACCCCCAGTGACGACCCTTCTTGGAATTAACGCTCTGGAGCAGTCGTATCCAATCAACAATCCAACACCACAGTCCATCAACGGGGGTATCTCCTGGGCCATGCTTACAAGGTGTTTCCATTTGTTGGCTGTCTGGCAAGTGGGAATATGTGTGCGGTCAAGAGGAATGAAGTCCCTTGTGTAGGCTGGAGGCAAACTGATGGAAACATTAGAGGAAAATCCTCTAACTTTGAGCTTGCATACTCTTTGACTCTTCACGACTGAGTCTCTCCCCATCATGGTGGAAAGTTTAAGTTTCACTGGTTCCATTGTTGCTTGTAGCTTTTCGCACACCTCCTGATCAACAAATGTGTGACTGCTTTGAGTGTCCAATAGTGCATACACTAGGGTTTCAGTGTCCGGAGCACTGGGACTATCATTGATGTACTCCCACCTTCACCTCCACTCACACAACATGATAATGACAACGTACTTTCTTCAACTGCGCCTTGTGTTGATGCTGCTGTAGAACGATCTTCATGCAATGGCGTTGGGTGACTCTTTCTGCATATGCCACACATGGCCCTGTTCCTACAGTCTTTGGAATTGTGACCCCTTCTTAGACATGCAAAACACAACTTATTTTCAAGTATGCATTTTTTCTTATCCTCTACAGACATGTCCATAAGCCTCTTGCATTTATGTATGGAATGGTTCTCACTACAGCAAATACAATGGCCATTATTGGAATTTTGTGTTGGTGTGGTCCATTTCTTTGGTTTCCCTGCATCTCCCAACTTGATTTCACCAGGGTCAGATTTGGCGGTGGAGCTTGATGGAATTGGGGGTTTCGCATTTGTGGCAAACGTGTTTGCTTTTGAACGCTTCATCTCTCTTGCTGGTGCCTCTGCAGAGTGCCTTAAGGCATGTAAGGATGACACTGGATTGCATGCGATGCGTGACTCCTTAGAGATAAAGGAAGCAAACTCATGAAAGCTTGGATAGTCGTTGCCCCGATCTAGCTGCTCTGTGACATAACGGCTCCATCTAGTTGTCACCCAATCAGGAAGCTTGACTAGTATTTTCTGATTCTCCTCACAGTCGTTAAGAACCTGTAAGCCCTTTACATGAGGCATGGCATTACTACATGTTTGGAGGAAATCACTGAACTCTCTTAACTTGAGATATTCCTTTCCACCAATCTTCGGCCACCCATTTAGCTTATCTCTGAAAGCCCGCTGCACTACAAAGGAATGGCCATATCTAGCATTTAACCTATCCCATGCTTGTTGATAGGCTTCTTCATCTTTTCTGTAGAAGCTGCCTTCAAGAGAGGATTTTGCCTCACCTGCTATGTACTTTTGCAGGTAGAATAGCCTGTCTGCAGGGTCAGAGCATCGTCTCTCTATGAGGGCTTTGAAGCTTATGCTCCATTCTGTAAACTTCAGAGGATCGCCCGAGAATACAGAAGGTTCTGGAGTTGGCAAGCGAGTAAGAGCTAATGACTCTTGTAGCGATTGGACCAATGATGTCTCGTTTTGCACAACCTGCCGTTCTTGATCTGGGATGTGGTGAGCGAAGGGGTGTGCATCACTCACTTTGCTGAATGGAGGACTGCGTGTCCCATCCCTTCCCTCTTCTTCAGTGTAGACATTTAGCTTTGCCTGAATTACATCAATGTCCCTCTGATTTTCAAGTTTTCTCAACTGCTGACGTTGAGCTTCGATGGCAGCTTCCATATCAATTTCGGCTTTCTTTGCAGCCAGCTGAGCAGCCACTTCCGCTCTCATAGCTGAAATGCTAGGTGACTCTGAGAGATGGTTAGAATTGTGACAGCTGGGTGCAGTAACTCTGGAGGCTGTGGATCCATATATGGACCTAGCATATTCATTATCAAGTAGCATGCGTAACCTTGATCTTTCCGCCACCGTGTCAAACTCACCTTCATCTTCAGTCAGACGTACTCTCATCAGCTGCAGCAAGTCGGCCGTCACGGCTGAGCATGCATCGATCTTTCTTCGAAATTCTTGACTTGGTGAGGTTTGGAGTCGAATTCTGTCATACTGTTCCTTTAATTCAGACTCTAGCTTCTCAGCCTCATCCATCATATCATACATGTCACTCTCAGAGCATACTTGCTTTAACTTTGTGCGAATGTCTCTTACGTTGCTTTTCCATTTCTCGTATGTTGCTTTGAACCTCTTCTCCTTTTGAGTTAACTCTTGATCTTTCAGTTCCTGCATTTTTGGCGTTAATCGCCTTTCACGAGAGGATTTTCTTGTTTTTGTCTCAGATTTCTCAGACACTACACTTTTTTCCTCTTCCAAATCCCCTGCATCTTGTACTTCTGACATAACATCAGGGTGACTATGACCATCTTTAGACATTTTCAGACTTTAAAGGGGGTATCTTATGAAGAGGACAAGATAACTAAGGTAATTACAAGAATGGATGTAATAGGCGGAGAATTATTAAAATTAACACAAAGGAACCTTAGCTTAGATTCTTACGTATGACAGCAAATACATTTTCAGTTTCAGCCTTCATGAAGCTTGCAAACAACAGGTAAGAAAACAACAATAATTTCCAGAACTTCAACAGATTGTCCGTTTTTTTTTTTTTTACACAGTCCGAAATTTGAACACTATTAATTCCTTGTCCATTACAGCAAATTTGTAGCTCATGTTCTATCCATCAACTCACAAGGCATAATTACTGCGCAATATGGCCTGAGGACTCACGCTTTAGCCTGAAACCGCTTCTTGGAGTGTCCGCTGAATCTGCAGCTCCCGATTGGTTGTCACAAAATGCAAAGCAACGTGTCCACTGAAGCCTGTAGCTCGCTGCAGGATGAGAAGCAACCGAGACCTGTAGCTTGCTGCAGGATGAGAAGAGCTTTGCACACCGAAGCCTGTAGCTTGCTGCAGGAGGCGAAGCGCGTTGCAAACCGAGACCTGTAGCTTGCTGCAGGATGAGAAGAGCTTTGCACACCGAAGCCTCCAGATGGATTGGGACACGTTTTCACTGTTTCTACTCTGGTCGAAAGAATCCACGCTCCGTACTGATGTCCACAATTCTTTTATTCCTCTCACAATCATGGAGCACCGTGAAAACTAGAAACAAGTAAAATAATATCAATAGCACATATGATATTCATCTCAGCCACTTATTTCCTTTCACAAGGTGCACAAGTGTTAAACAAATAACAGCATAATGAATTTTTACCGTGTACGCCTTGTAAAACCAGCAGTAGAAAAGTTGTATATTCCGAAAAGTCCGCCGTGTTAACGTTCTGTCTTGTCTCTCCCGCGCACAACTTCCGGTTCCCGCAACTCACAGGAAGTGACTACTTCACAATAATATTTTAACAGAAACATTTCTTATAAGCAGGATATATCACTGGATTCATAGATTACCTTTCCTACTGCAAATGTACACAAGCATGAGAAGCAAATAAAGAAAACAAATAGAAAACAATAACGATCTCAGATTCACTTTGGTGTTGTCATGACAACCCACACAAACATTTCAGCGTCAGCTACAAACACAATATTTCAATACAACAAAATGCAGTACATTAAATCCAACGTAAAAAGTTCATTTAAAATGAACAGCACTTTAATTTGAAGAGGATTGTCCTAACAGGCTCTCCGTACTTCTCAGTTTGCACATGTGCAGTGTGGAAGTTTGAACAACCGCCATTTTCAACCGAAACTTGCATCATGCTCAGAAGCCTGGATAAAATCCATTGCCATTTGAGGATTATTTGGTAAGTACAACCATTTAAGGATGACATATTTGGTTAATGTGTACTAAATGATAAACATCCGACATTTTCGGGAGTACTTCTGTATGTTTTATTTTAAAACAAATGATGTCTGGTAAAAAAAATTTTTAGCATTCTAGCTTGTATGCCTCTCACAGGTGTTATTAGTCAGGCATTTAACAAATATTATTGGGCCCACTTCGGTGTAATTTCCCAAAATGTTTTACGATTCATGTTAAGCTGCAACTTGCCTACTAAGAACTGCAGCTTTAAAATTACTCCCAACATCAGGGCTGCCCAATCCCAGTCCTCGAGAGCTACTATCCTGCAGCTTTTAGATGCATCCCTACTCCAACACAGCTGAATCAAATGGTTTGATTACCTCTTCAGCATGCCATCATGTTTGGCAAAGGCCTGATAACAAGCCATTCATTTGATTCAGGTGTGTGGGAACAAGGATGCATCTAAAAGCTGCAGGACGGTAGCTCTCGAGGACCGGGATTGGGCACCCCTGCCCAACATCTACCGCGCATGCTCCCTGGTGTCAGTAATGAGCACCAGGAGCGCCAGCGATCCTATCCGTTTGAAGAATGAAATACAGTGGGGCAAAAAAGTATTTAGTCAGCCACCGATTGTGCAAGTTCCCCCACCTAAAATGATGACAGAGGTCAGTAATTTGCACCAGAGGTACACTTCAACTGTGAGAGACAGAATGTGAAAAAAAAATCCATGAATCCACATGGTAGGATTTGTAAAGAATTTATTCATAAATCAGGGTGGAAAATAAGTATTTGGTCAATAACAAAAATACAACTCAATACTTTGTAACATAACCTTTGTTGGCAATAACAGAGGTCAAACGTTTACTATAGGTCTTTACCAGGTTTGCACACACAGTAGCTGGTATTTTGGCCCATTCCTCAATGCAGATCTTCTCGAGAGCAGTGATGTTTTGAGGCTGTCGCCGAGCAACACGGACTTTCAACTCCCGCCACAGATTTTCTATGGGGTTAAGGTCTGGAGACTGGCTAGGCCACTCCAGGACTTTCAAATGCTTCTTACGGAGCCACTCCTTTGTTGCCCGGGCGGTGTGTTTTGGATCATTGTCATGTTGGAAGACCCAGCCTCGTTTCATCTTCAAAGTTCTCACTGATGGAAGGAGGTTTTGGCTCAAAATCTCACGATACATGGCCCCATTCATTCTGTCCTTAACACGGATCAGTCGTCCTGTCCCCTTGGCAGAAAAACAGCCCCATAGCATGATGTTTCCACCCCCATGCTTCACAGTAGGTATGGTGTTCTTGGGATGCAACTCAGTATTCTTCTTCCTCCAAACACGACGAGTTGAGTTTATACCAAAAAGTTCTACTTTGGTTTCATCTGACCACATGACATTCTCCCAATCCTCTGCTGTATCATCCATGTGCTCTCTGGCAAACTTCAGACGGGCCTGGACATGCACTGGCTTCAGCAGCGGAACACGTCTGGCACTGCGGGATTTGATTCCCTGCCGTTGTAGTGTGTTACTGATGGTGACCTTTGTTACTTTGGTCCCAGCTCTCTGCAGGTCATTCACCAGGTCCCCCCGTGTGGTTCTGGGATCTTTGCTCACCGTTCTCATGATCATTTTGACCCCACGGGATGAGATCTTGCGTGGAGCCCCAGATCGAGGGAGATTATCAGTGGTCTTGTATGTCTTCCATTTTCTGATGATTGCTCCCACAGTTGATTTTTTCACACCAAGCTGCTTGCCTGTTGTAGATTCACTCTTCCCAGTCTGGTGCAGGTCTACAATACTTTTCCTGGTGTCCTTCCAAAGCTCTTTGGTCTTGGCCATGGCGGAGTTTGGAGTCTGACTGTTTGAGGCTGTGGACAGGTGTCTTTTATACAGATGATGAGTTCAAACAGGTGCCATTCATACAGGTAACGAGTGGGGGACAGAAAAGCTTCTTACAGAAGACGTTACAGGTCTGTGAGAGCCAGAGATTTTCCTTGTTTGAGGTGACCAAATACTTATTTTCCACCCTGATTTACGAATAAATTCTTTACAAATCCTACCATGTGAATTCATGGATTTTTTTTTCACATTCTGTCTCTCACAGTTGAAGTGTACCTCTGGTGCAAATTACTGACCTCTGTCATCATTTTAGGTGGGGGAACTTGCACAATCGGTGGCTGACTAAATACTTTTTTGCCCCACTGTATATGTATAGTGTATTTTAGAAACATGCATCAAATAAGTTGCTACATTGTTTGAAGGAATTCTACCCCGTGTTGATATCTGGTTTAGTGTTAATATCAGTGATTAAAGTGTAAGACATGCATTTATCTTGTGTCATTAAAATGCAGCATTATGTGTAATACAGCTATATGTAATGCATTTAACTCCTTGTATCAGTTCCATTGATTATCAAAGTGACAATTTGTGTGTTCCCCCCTTCATTTTATGTTGGTCAGCTAGTTCTGTCTGTCAGTAGATGCAACAAAAGTGGCTCAGATGTGATTGTGGTTACTGTTATCTTTTATTGTAACTCTTGTTATCGTAATAAATACCAGAAAATATTGTGATAGGATTTTGAATCCATATTGCCGAGTTCTAATCTTCTATTTCATTTTAACATTTTTAGGGGTACAATTAATAATTATATTGTTGAACAATCTAGAATTGATTAAAGCAAAAGTGAAAGCTTTCATGTATTGTCAAAATTGAAAAGCTTCTAGTTTTGTGTTCATATATTTGTTGATCTGACTCAGAAGAGTCAGTGCCTAACCAATCATTAACCTCACTGAATGTCACTAATGTGAGTTGTCAAACATTGTTTAATTACTCATCGCTAATCACTCATCTGTTAATATTTTTGACTTTGGTTTGGGAAGAGGTGGAAAAGAACCAAAATCTTGTCTCACATTGAGTTCTTATCTCCACCAGAATATCAGCATTGATGTTCGACGGGAATGCGTCCTAAAAACTATCTGTGTCTACTTAAATAAAAAGCCAGATGACCTGTTCAAGGAATTCTTGGTAAGTTAGAAAAGGGGAAAGATCAGTTTGTTTGTTTGGTTTTTTTAATTTGGGATAGTAAATTGAAGGTGGGCTCATTTGTTCATATGTATCTATATGCAAGTAACTCCCCCCCCCCTTGTTTTCATTTTAAGGATGTGGATCTTAGTGCAAGAAGAGAAACGGAGCAGCTGACTTTAGGAGTCTGCGTTGTCAGACATGAAGGAGCAGACTCTGCAGATACACTTGAGGACATTGGTGTCATCATAGAAGGATACACTGTGCTGAAAGCTCTTAGTGATGTGGCAAAGGGGTGTGCCCTCCTGCTTGGACTAATCTACAGTCTAAATCTGAGGTACCCAAAGCACCTGAAATACATATTTGAATTTCTTCAGAAGGTGCTGATGGAGTTGGATGGGAACAACCTATCCATGAATGTGCAAGTTCTGAAAAACAAACTGCTTGAGTGAAACAGCCTGCACTGAACTATAGAGGACACTGAACTGGTTACAAGATTCTCAAACCCATCTCCTTGCACTTTATAAACTGTTCAGTTTGAATTCCGCAAGAACTTCTGCAAGGCCTCATACTTTTTGGCATGCTTTGTTCATGTTGAACTTTTACCACCATCCAGCTACATTGAACAAGACTGCTCCTAAGTTTGGACTTCATTTTAAGTTTTGGGGGAAAAAAAAGGTTTTTTAAATATGGACAAAAATGCCACTAAAGTCATTTCTACTTGTTGTTTATAGGACTGTATTGTGAGTTTTCCATTGTACCCGAAGCAAGTTTAAATTAAGTCATGTTAATGTTAAAAATGTTGGAATCACAACACTTTCCAGTTTTAATAACTTGATTTTAACATTCTGCATTATGTCTTCCTGTACTTAATATGCACTTGCATATATGTGAAGATATTTTTGTTTAGGAAAAAGGCATTGATCTAGAATTTTGAACAGCTCAAAGTTTGCTTCAGCACATTTTACACCAAGTGTTATTAAAGTTGGGTTAACTGAATAAAATTGTGTTTGATTTATTCAATTTACTTTATTTATTTATTTATTTTTTTTCTTGTTTCTTCTTGCGCAGCAATAACTTTAAGTAATGGTTTTCTGTGTGACTCTCATATGGTTGTTTGCTCTTTTTTAAAAGATTCCTTCAGTTCATTGAGGTTTGTGGACATTTTCTTTAATGCACACCTCTCTTATGGTTTCACTGCAACATATATAATGAGTTGAGGTCTGTTTAACGCAATTAACCCATCTCAAAATCCCTGAAATGTCTCTGTCAATGCATTTCGGGCAGTTTGTCCAAAGTTTGTCCATTCTGCACTCCAGATTGAGTTAAATGCGTTAAAACAAATTTTTATTGCATAAATCTAACATGTTAACATTGACAGCCCTACTTAAAGTAGAGAGGTTGTCTGTCTCCTGAGTCAAAACTGAAGTGCTGTGGTTTATTCTGATTCAAACCTTTAGAATTCAAATTCTTTGCAAACCTGGGCTGTTTCCTCCTGGGAAACAAGCCACACATGAAACAAGCCATACTTGTTTAGTCTTTTTCCATTTGCATTGTCATGACATTTAATATGTAACAGACTGACAGAGTCTGAGATATCGCTCTTGGGTTCTTTGCAGTCTCTCTCAGCATTGCATGGTCTACCATTGGGGTCAGTTTGCTGGGACATCCATTCCTGGAAAGACTGTGGCATTGTGTTAACACACACCTGAATTGTGCTGCTTTTATTGAGGCGCTGGCATTTACTGACGGCTAATTAATGAAGAAAATCAGATGATCCGCACCTGGCTGCTACTTACCATCCTAATTCCTACAGAATCAGTATGGGTGTACTTGGTCTTTCACAGGACTAGATAGAGTTTTGCAAAAGCTTCATATTTTTTTTATTTTTTTTATTTTTTATTTTTTTTTATTTATTTATTTATTCTTTGCCTGTCCCGTTTGGCTCTTTTGCCATCAGAATTGTTGTCTAAAGGCAAAGAAAGATGCCCAACGGATTTACTTAACCAAATTGACCATCCCAGCCTTGCCGTAATGGTCCATTTGATTCACCTTTTATTGTTTCTTTTATTTTCACTTACTGAATACGGGACAGACTTGACTGGGGGAAAGAAGGGGAGAAAGAAAGAGGGAAAGAGAAACAGCTGAGAAGAGGGACGGGGAGAAGGGCAAAAGACAAAAACCAACAGAACGGGCAGAGAAGAAAAAAATGCATATATCAATCACCTGGGTCACCTGCTGAGAAAGAAAAAAGAAAACATGCAGAAGAGAACAAGAGTAACAGAATAAACAACATCACAATGATATATGGGAATATGACAGCAAATACCAAATATTAAACATCATTGTGCAGCACATAAGATCAACAGAACACAGTGTGCTTTGAGGTAGGAGCCAAAAAGGGTGTAGTTTGTGGGTGTGATCACCCGTGTGTACACCTGTGAGCATGGACGCGCTTGTTTTTTGTTTTTTAAAAGGTTCCTTCTTGTAATAATCTGCTAGAGGGTGTGGGGGGGGCCACAGCCCCGTCCTCCAGGGCATGAAGCAGGTATGGAGGAGATCAAAACTCCAGACATCCAGAGGCCCCCAGAACACAAGAGACCAAGGAAGACCAACAGAGGGGCAGCCGCGCCACTGTCCCGGAAAGAGCTGAGGAGAGTCCCAGATGAGGGCTCACTCAGCAGCTGCGGAGCAGAAGCCAGGGGGAGTTGCAGTGATGCGCCCGTGAGCTCCGCCGGCAGCCAGCCGCGCCTGAGTGACCGAGCCCCAGGCCGAGAGGCCGGGGGCACCCCACTCAATTTACTTTAAATAGAGTAAGTAATTTAATCCTATAGTTTCAGTAGAGCTCGTTTAGGGTTAGTCAATTTATCAGATGTACTTAAAATTTGTTGTTCAAATTAAATGTGTCATACATTTTAGATTTCACTAACCCAGTTGTGTGGAACCGGTTGACATAACTGGGTGGAGTAAATGCAACATCTTATTTTATAGAGTAAGTAGGGCTTGTTTTGGTTGAGTAGATTTTATTTAGTGTTGTCAATTTAAGTCAACATGTTAGTTAGATCAACATTATGATATTTAGTTAATACAACACCATTCTTGTGATTTGCATTTAATTAGCCAAAGCTTGACAGATGTACTTAAAATTTGTTGTTCAAATTAAGTGTATCATACATTTTATATTTCACTAACCCAGTTATGTGGAACCGGTTGACATAACTGGGTGGAGTAAATGCAACATTTTATTTCTTAGAGTGAAGATGGTCGCCTGCAGGTTCAAGCTCATTGCATCTCCAACCCACATCCACTGCCACTGTACTTAAGGGAAGTTAAAGACTTTCTTCTGCACCTACATTTGGATCACCTCGATCCATGATAGTCATTCAGGCAGTAATGCCTGGATTCGAAACAAGCCATCCATAAAATATTACAACATTCCAGCTCATGTGTTGGAATACAAAGCAAATGTGTTGTTTAAATCAGAGACTGCACTTGTGAACAATAAATATTTTATTTTGATTATATAAGTAAGTACAAAACAAACTTGTGGTAGGCCTAAACTTATTTTCAGAATAATTACATCTGAGACTTTGTTTCATTGTAAGATAACAGTGATGGCAATATAACTGTTTGTTGTTCAGCAGAACAGTGTCCAGTATGTTGGCTGTTATACTTTGTTCTGTTTGAAAATAAAAGTTGGGCTCATTTTAACATCCTTACAAAAAGTGTTGTTAATTGTTTTTAATCATATTCAGGTTACCACAAATAGTTTTTTCATTTAGTTGAACTTGAAATGTTTGTCAGTAAGTAAACAATTAGTATTGTACAGTCAGAAATATCAAGTTATTCTTAATACTGCAGACTTGCACTGTATAAGTTGTCCTAACAGTCATCTTAAGTAAGCTTTACTTGGTTTTTTTTGAGGCAACGAGTTTCCTTAATTTTTTTGAGTTCTGGGAACTAACAAGGCTGTACAGTGTACTCAAAATGAGTAAGTTGCCCTAACTTGGTCATCTTACGTAAACTTGATCCAATTTTCTTGAGTTCTGGGAACAAATGAGCTTGTACAGAGTACTCAAAATAAATAAGTTGTCCTAATTTAGTCATTTTTAGCTAAGCTTTACTCAATTTTTTTGAGGCAACGAGTTTCCTCAATTTTTTCGAGTTCTGGGAACTAATTAGATTGTTAAATTTAAAGAAAAGAATAAGGACAAACATTTTATTGTTTTTGATTTAATAATAGTGGATGTGGAGGTTAATATAACTTTATAAAACACAGAAAAAGTGGTTGATACAAAACTAAAAACAAAAACTGAAATGTTCTCTGCATTTAAAAATGGATTACAAAGTAGACTAGTCTTGTGTTGTGGACGCACAGCACAAGCAGCATCACATTAAAGCTGACTTTTTATGGTCAATAGACTTTTAAAAGGCAATAAATTAGATTAAAAATAAAAAGCTAACTTTAAAAAAGTGTGACAAAATTAATCCACAATGGATCTTTAAACAACATACCACATTTAGGTTTTATTCTGAACCTTTTTCGTTATGTTACTATAATACAGCATAATTATTTGTGTATTTATATATTTAAGCTCTACAAAATATTAAGTATCTTAAACTTAGTGGCACAGAGTACAAAGTAAAAATTTTGCATCTAAAATATAGTGAAGTATAATCAAAATCCATGTTAATAGGCTTTATATGAAGCAATCAGTTTCAGATAGACATAAACACAGGCAGGATTCACACCAGCTATAGAAAGCTGGCACGTTTAAGCCAATATTAGCTATCTATGTCACAAAAATAAAACAGTCTATGGATAAGACAGGAAGTTGTAACGAAGTTACTAGGCTAAAATATCACCGTCTGCATTCAAATTTTCAATGCCATGATGTGCAATAAAAATAACATGAAGAAAATATCTTTATTATACCTTTTCTTTTCCAGGGAAATAACAGTTTAGGTTATTTTACATTATATTCCAAACTTGGTCCAGTCATGCACTGCTTTGCTAAGAATAATCACATACGATCTCATAAATATGAGATGGATGTCCATGTGGCCAGGGTCACTGGGTAAAGTTAGAAAGTTCTCACAAAGGCAATGAGTCATGGGTGTCCTCAAAAGCTGAAGGGTGTATTCATGCTAGAAATGGAATAGATACGTGATCTATGTGCACAAGTAGCAGCTGGGCTATTCAGACCAAAAGTGAAATTTCTACATGGTCTAGTAGTCAGTTCACAATAACCCAAGGAGTCTGTATTTCCAGTGGCCTTCCGCAGCTGAGGCAACATCCTCCCATACCAGTTTTCTCTCATTTGTCTTTGCAGTTTCCAAGAACCAGTTTCCAATCTTCTATTTAGCCATTTTACAGTTGACAGAAAAAATACACAAAGAATAAATTGGATGTATTATTTTGAAAACGACTCTGGTTAAAATGACAGGTATTTTGAATTGTTTTATGTCACAAAGAGCAGTATACATGGAAATGTTGACTGTTGACTCATTTAGTAACAATGTCAACCTTTCAAAGAGATGCACAAATATTGCTGTGGGAGGTTTGCAAAAAAAGAAAAAAAAACTGGGACATATGGTTGGAGAGTGCTTGTGCAAAAACATGAAGTAGATGGGAGAAAGATAAATGAGACAAATGTTGCAAGGGGGTTTTGTTGCATGTCATCATCTTTCCAAGTAGAGCTGCACTATGCTGAGGATCCCTCTTTATTAAAAAAAAAAAAAAAAGAATGAGGCCGGTGAACTGTGAAGGGACTCTGGAGATTCCTGCAAGACGGCTTTCCCTCCCACTCCTGCATGCCTCACACATCAATAAACCATTGTATGACTCACAGCTGGGAAGTCCTCGGGTGTTGAATCTGGCTGTGACTGTATATCTTTACTTCAGCACTTTCTTCAGCTGAAAGGTTAAATGCATGAACACATAGACTCCCTTAACAAACTGCTATTAGTTGTAAAAGCTAAGAATGTAGCCCTATTAGTTTCCATCTGGGTTGGGGAATACCATTAGGACTCCTCTTGCTGTATTTAGTGTGTAGATAATGTTCTCCAGAACCCACTGCAGCCATTACTGTCCCAGTATAATCATCCACGCCTTTAGCTTCATAATCACACAAATGAGCACACTATCAGGTGATTGGATGGTGTGTGTGTGTGTGTGTGTGGGGGGGGGGGGGGATTACAACCAAGAGGTCTTTTAAATGTAGGAAAGTCTAAAAAGTTTAAGTTAGGACAGCTGCAACCAGCCATACAATTTCAGCAGTGCTCCAAATCATTATCCACCTAACCATTTCATATCTGACCTCACACAAAAAAAAATCAACATTTTATCCATTTAGTCCTGGATTCAAGTCCGATTTTTGAAGAGAGAGTCTATTTAAATAGCAAACAAATGCTGCCCACAATATTTCATGACTAATGCTTCGACTGCCAACTGTTTAGAGAGGGTCATAGAAAAAAATCTATGCTACAGAAGCAGCAAGAAGGCAGAGGCCTTTTTGTGTGGAGCTTGCATGTTCTCTCTGTGTCTGTGTCCAAACCTTTGCCTGTTAGGTTAACTGGTCATTTTAAATTGGACATCTCTTTTTTTTTTTTTTTTAGCTCTGTGACTATAGACTGTTGACCTGTCCAGCATGTACCAGTTCCAGTTATTGCAGAGTCTACTATCACCCTGCAACTACTGGCATAGGCTGCTAGTAAGTACACTGTAAAAAAAGTCAGTAAAATATACAGCAAAACACCGTCAAATTCCAACGGTAATGGAGCGTAAAACCAAAAACTTCCTTTTACTGTATTAAATAGATTGAATAACCGTTAATTGTGAGACTGGATAAAACTTTGTTTTTTACTGTAATAAAATGTTGAAATTATAAATATTTTCTGTGAAAACAAATAAATATGCATACATTTTACAATTACATATTGTAATGTTGAAAATGTCTGAAAAACTTAGATTTTACGGTATTATTTGAGTAAAACTACATCTTTTGGGGTTGTGCACATTGGAATTCACAGTATAAAGCTGTAGATTTTTAAGCAAACAAAAACATTCATTTTTACAGAAACAAGATGTTAAAAAATAGGGTCCACCGTAATAATACAACCAGTACATACCATTAAAAAAAAGCAAATATCAGCAGTGAAAGACAATAAAACTGATAGTATTTTTTTTATTTTAAAATTCAGATACTGATATACAGATTAAAAGTTAGGCCTGCAGTATATCATTGTTAACCTTCTGATAAAAAAATCAACAGCAAAAGAAGATGTTAAAAATAAAGTTTATGGTTGTGAATAAAATTGATTTCAATAATCTTTTTTAATTATTATTTTAAAACAACTTTATGTTGTTGTGTTTCACGCCATATTATCAGACCACCTTAAGTGGGTCGGCCTTAAATTTTGAATTTGTGTGATCGCTGTTGATTGGTAGCTAAACTGCTGGTAAACTGTGTACAGACGTTTTACGTTCGAATTGCAGAGAAAAAAAATCTGGTAGCAACATTGTGCAGTATGAGCGAACCATTTCACCAAAAAAAAGGGGAAGCAAGGTAAGACGTGGCTGCAGCGGTCTGCAGACGTGACTTCTGATCGAACCTCCTAAAGAAACAAAGAGCGACGTTACATTGCGGGATGACGTCACCTGAAAATGACCAATAGCGCGGCGCGCTGCTGAGCTGTGTGCCAACCGCTCTTTTTTTCATGCAGGAGACTCAAGTTGGCTTCGCTAACGGACACAGTTTTGAACTCGTATATTAGCGCCATTTATTGCTGCTTGGACCACAGCATCTTCGGAATTTGTAGACATCCTGGCAGCTTACAATTAGTTCGAGGTGAGGTGAGTACATGCAACTTCAAGTTATCTCTGTTATAAAAATCCACCAGCCCAGCGTTTATAGATAATTTTAGCAGTTCGTTTTTTATGAGTGAGGTTGTGAATTTAGTTAGCATTTGTGAGTTGAGTTAGCATTACTGTTGCGAGGGAAGCATTGCTCTGGATTAGTTTCTGTATATGGCGTGCTTAATTCGCTAGGGAGGAATTACCAAAGTACATGGAGTTATGTTAACGTGTAATTTTTGTGGTAAGGTAGTTCAGTCATCAAGGGGCTACGTGCTTCTTTGTAAACTGCATCGGAATGAGCCACGTTGTTTCTTTCGGTGTATTGAAGCAGGCTGCAAGGCTCATTTTTACCGAAGACACTGCCCCCACCCATGTCACTGGTGTGGTGGTGGTTTCTTCGTTTACATGTGCAATGGCGATGTGTGAACGTCAGTGTCAGAACTCTAAAGAGTTAATAGCTCATCTGAAGAGCCATATTGTGGAAGGACACGTAGTCACTTGTCCAGTAAGAGGATGCACAAATACCTTTAGAGTTAAATCATCTTTTACTGCTCACATGTCACGTAAACACAGAGTTTTCAGACAGCAGCATTGGTGATTTATATAGAGAGTCTGCATGTCAATCATCATCTGTTCCAACCACATCAGATGACTTTGTACCCTTGATTTCCGAGCCTGCTGCACAGTCTATTACACATGAAGATAACATGGAAATGCCCCCTGAATTCTGTGATCTTTTTCTGAGAAACGTTTCACTATTCTACTTAAAATTGCAGGGTCAGTTTCTACTGCCTGCTTCAACCATACAGAACATTGTAGAGGAAATGCAGAACATGCATGAGTTGGGACAGACATACAGTTTGGGTAAACTTGCATCACTGTTAAAAGATGACACATCATTATCAGAGGAGGACATCAACAAAGTCTGTGAGTCTGTCAAAAGCTATGATCTTTTTTCTGCATGTCATACCGGGCCATTGAGGACAGTGCACTCCAGAGCTCAGATCTTTAAAAAAGCCTTCAACTATGCGGAACCAAAGAAAATATTTTTAGGGAGAGATGAAAACAGAAAAGATAGGTTTGCCTATTATGTGCCTTTAAGAGAGACTTTGAGATGTCTGCTAGAGTCTGATCTGTGGCAGAAATCAGAAGAGCCCTCTACTGAGCCTCCTGCTGATGTTCTGTGTGACATAAGTGATAGTAAGCTGTTTTAAATAAAATGATTTTTTTGGTCAAAACCCATTGACTTAATTGATTTCTATCCATTAACATCTTACATGAAGTATGGGTACCAAATGGTTCCATTGAAACACAGTGTGCTGTCACAATAATGGTGCTGTTAGTTTGGTACTTACGAAACACTGTATAAAAGTGTAGTATCAAGCAAGATCAGCTTCATATTTTAAGACCAAAGGTACCACTTGGTGTAAACTGACCTTTATTCACATTCTTTTATCAGACATCTTGGAAATGGGGGGCAGCATAAGGAGTTCCATTACTAAGGTGCTGCCGGACCTGTCTGCCTCAATCCTTGAAATTGTACTGGAGGCACTACAATCATTAGGAGTGGAGACATCTGAGAAACAAACCAGTAAGTATTATGATTTCATTGCACAATAGCCATGAAGGACTTTCTGTTTTTTCTATTATGCTTTGGCCAAGGTCCAAAAAGTACAATTAATCTATTGTTTGTGATATTGTTTTACAGCACCAAATATGGAAATTTCAAGCCAGGCCAGCATATCGTCTCCATCTGTTTTAAGGTTTAAGGGTGGTGGCACAGCTAAGACCCAAGAGTCTCTTTCAAGGTTAGTAAAGTAAACAGATTCAAGAAGATATTTTACACATTTCTTTGTCGTCTGTCTCTAAATCTTATTTTGTCTTTATTATGATTAAAAAGGTTTGTTTTGTTCCTGCCCTTTTCAGACACTGAATTTGAGCAGAAACCATAAGGATACTCAAAGGACCTGTGACTCTCAGGAAATGGTGAGATTTCAGGTCATAATCTTTTTTTTTCCATTAAATTAATTTTCCTTTTTCCCTTTACAATATTGCTGTTTTGTTTTTGTAAACAGCATCAAATGAGAGAGACAGATGAAACAGTTTCAAGACAATGGCAGGAAAAAAATGCTGAAGATTGAAACAAACCTTGGCTGGAAATATTTGGTATGTGTTTTACCGTAAATCAAATTGTTGAAAAACATTCAGCTACACTGTAACACAGGGAAACTTGATTTGCACTTATTTTGTTACTTTAATTTCTTGTCTCATTATTTTTGTCAGTTATTATTGTTTATGGTGTATGCCCTTCTTGTTTTCCTTCTGAATGCAGAAGGTATCTAGCCAGTCCACAATGAAAGCTTCGTTGCACCCAATGAGTCTTCTGGCAGAAATGATGGCGGCTGTATTCTTTGGTTTCCCTAAACATCACACCCTGCCTGTTTATACGAGGCTCTTCAATTAAGTCTGCACCCAAAGATTCAATAAGAGGTAAGCAGTGGTATTATTCAAGTTTTGCTAAAGAAAGATGGACAGGAGACACTAATCTTAATCAGCCGAGCTCAGGTTCATGTCCAGGTGAACAGTTTCATACGCTATAAAATGTAGATTGAATGATAGGTCTCATCACCATGCATTCAGCCATTAACTTCAAGTTCTATGATAAATCAATACGAAACTTAAATACATTTTCCAACAAATTATGATTGTGATTAGGGCTGCGTTGTCTATGTATAACTTTTACACAAGTAGATTTAAAGTATAACTATTGCCAAAACGCAACCTGGGCTGTTTTTTTTTTTTGTTTGTTTTTTTTACTGTATCGATTTTGATGTGCTCAAATTTATGCCCCGGCCCCCTAGTATTCCCATTCACTGGCTATTGACCACAAAACAAAATCACGGTCAGTCTCAAAAACGGCTTGTTTGTCGTAATTATGCTTTTAGATATATGTTTGTCTCGTTTACAGTAAAAAAAAACAAACTGAAAAAAAACAGCCCATGTTGCATTTTGACAATAGCTATCCTTTAAGAACTGTATATTTTACACTTAAGAAATCATTTATCATTAGATCTGTTTTTGGCAGCACGTTTTGTTCATTTCTGTGCATTTTGCTCAAGCACTGATCAAACTTTGTCCATTTTTTTTGCTGCAGAGGGGATCCTGCCAGTCCAAAGTGAACTCCTGATGGACATTGAAGTACTCCTGCAGAGCTTGTATCTTCAACACCATGCGCATTAGAAACTCCACCGAGTCCTTTCCTTCACCAAGGCAGGACCCAGTGACTCATTACTGTTGATAGGTCAGGGGCAGGTAATATTTTGTTTCATGTTTATTCATTCCTCCATGGATTACCAGCCATATATATGGACACATGCTGTATTCTCAAGATCTATGCTGTTTTGTAGGAATAGAGAAAATAATATGTTTAGTCTGTTTTCAAATGGTATGTCAAATTTTCTCATTGTTTATCAGTAATATTCTCTACCTTGGTTGTATATGAGCATCTTTAGATTTTTCTATATTTAGCGGTTGCAAATGTAAAATGTACGGTAAACCATTTATGTTCCTCATATTGTACTGTATTTTTAGCGGTAAAATACCGGCAGCTGTGGTTGCCAGGAATTTACCGTAAAATGTATCTGGTCAAAATAAAATGCTGTAATTTGTTATACAATTTCACTGTGTTTTTTACTGTCAAAGGTTTTAATAAGGTTTAACATATTTCTGTTATTTTTACAGTTATTTACAATAATAGGGTCTATCCTATTACTGTTAAATTAACAACAAATTACTGTAAATATTATTATATTATTACTTTTTTTTTACTGCAAATATCCGTAAAAAGCTATGGAAAGTTGCATTTTTTACATTAAATTGCTGTATAATTGACAAATATATTTGGTTTTTTCTATCATGATTTTGGTAAAATAATACGTTGTCTACCTTAAAAATTAGGGTTACAAAACCAGTATACCGTATTGTCTTTTACAGATTCCACATTTTTTACACGGTATATTCCTGGCAACCACAGCTGCCGGTATTTTACCGTAAATTTGACAGATTTTTTTTTACAGTGTAATCAGAAAATAAGTGGGGAAAATAGCTGGTTTGGATGAACTAAGAGTGACGTGGGAGGGAGCTATATGTAATGGAGACCGTATGAAACAGGTGTGTGGATGAGTAGTGTTGGTTAGAAGTCAGTGTCTTGCTCTATATAACTACAAAGTGAGCACTATCTGAAATTGCTGGTTCTATTAGCATTCCAGCAACTTTATCAGCATCCAAATGAGCTTGACAGAGCATTTTAACATCTTTTTTTCCCCCTGAGTCATCTCTTTTAATATATGAAAACTTTCTATAGTGATGTGAGTGATCTCCTCCAGGATGACAATACCTCCTTCAGCAGGACTTCTTTGAATTATTTGATGAGCACAAAAATGTTGTGAATCATACAATCTTGTGAAAAAGGTTTTACATGTGCAAAGTTGCATGTGATCAAATCATAAGACTTCAGGAATAATGTCTTTTGGATATATGAGACCAATGTATGAGATAGATGAGACCACAACCGCTTTGGGTGGTGATTTGAGCTTGTTTTACACACCGGACATCTTGCAGTCAGAATGAACAACAAAGTCCTCTGTATGCTAAAGTATTCTAAATTCTTCCACAAAAATGTGAGAGATGGATAAAGTTCTAAAATTATTGCTTGAAGTTACTTAAGATGGTCCTATTAGCTATTGAATCACTGGATGAACATAACCCTGAGAAAAACATTTTTTTGCACATCACTATGTGCCAAGGCGTTCACAGTCACTAAATCTAAAAACTGAATGAAGAACTACTAGGGTCTGGGAATCTGATTTTCCTTTGATTTGTCACCCAATTTAAGTGTTTTAAAATGGAGGAGATGAAGCGTTTTTACCAGGCTGGGTTCAAACATTCCTTGGATACTCACTGTATGATTGTTACTATTACTCTTCATCTATGGTGCAAACAATAACTGTATTTACAGATTCATGTCTATGCTGTTAACAATCTTGCACAGTGTTGTGAAGCTGTCGACTGGTTCCCTTTGGGCTATTTGCCTCAGTCTTTTATGTTATTTAAACCTGAAACTATCTCTCTGTGCACTGAATAACAGCCTGCAGATCACAGTATTTTTAGACTACTTGGTAAACACAGCACAGAGTAAGAAACTATTAAATAATACTCAGATACTCCATATAAAATTGCAGTGTTGAGATAATATGATTCTTTATTGCTCTTCTTTTTTCCCCTTTTTCTGACTGAACTAAAGATCTCTAAAGGCAGACTTCATATTCAGCAGCTCCACCTCAGATGCCTCTTTCTCATAAGCTATCAACAGCCTTTTGAAGGTTAAGAAGCATCTTCAGTATAGACTCATGTAAACGATTTAGCAGATATTCAGACTGAATATGGGTGGGGTGGAATTTTCAGGCAACTTTCTTTTTGTCAGTTAGTCAGCACAGATCTGTAAAATCAACAGCTCAGTCATAATATGAATATTATTATATTAACACTTCATATATGTATTAATATATATTAATACTAATAATACTCCCATCCTCTGTCACTGCGACAACAAGTGCTACAAACACTGTTTTTCTAAGACCTAGCCTTCTATTTGAATACAAAATGAGAGAAGGACACCTAGCTCATGTTTGCAACAGCAATCCATCTTATGTAAGAGGTACTCCTGCTGTGGTGCATTAAACCAGACTCATAAATAATTTCAAGCTCACTCATGCTTTACCTTTTTGAATTATTTAAAGATTCATCTGCTTTTTACTGTTTAACATGTAAGCCAATAAACTAATTATTTACAGGCACGGTCAATCCTGGATTCGAAATGAATGCCTTTCTTTTATTTAAATGTGGTTTGTTTTGAAACATTTGCTATTTAATAAATAGGCATTAAAGTCATCTTGTGGCTACAGCTGGCTATTGTCTCTAAGTGGGTTTGACTCTGCTTGACTCAGAGCCATTGAAATCTGTACTGTCTGTCATTTCAATAGGCATGTACAAGGCCCATTTACAAAGGCTGGGGATAGTAAAACTGAGGGGCCAGCAGTTTTTTGTGGTTGTTTGGACATGCAAATTGTTATGATCGGTACTCTGTATGGAAACATAGCTAGCATTAGCAAATAAAGTCCAGCAAGCAAGTAAGGATCAGATTGGCTGTGGTGTTTATGCTCATTTGGTACTAAGGGGCTGTCGCAGCAGGAACCAAGATCCATCAAATCAGGCAACTTTTTTTTTTAATTCTCCAATTTTGGTGAGCCCATTTGAGCCAGGCTCCTTTTGTTAGTTACGAGGAGTGGCACTGATGTGTTCTTCATCTGCTGTAGCCCATCTGCTTCAAAGTGAAAAGTGTTTTCTTCAGATATGCTCTTCTGCATACCTTGGTTGTAATAAATGGTCATTAAGTGTGCCTATGCCAAAAGGCACACTTATTACTATTGCTCGGATTTATTATTATTTGAGTTACCGTTGCTTTCCTATTAGTACATTCTCCTCTGACCTCTGGCCTCAACAAGGCACTGTCTCCCAGCTCACTCACTGCTCACTGGATAATTTCTTTCTGTCTTTTTGTAATACCAGTAGATCTACAGAAATAATTTGGTTGACGAAATATAAGTTTAACCAGCTGTTTTCCTAATACAAAACCTTTTTTCATCCCCCTTTTTAATTAAGCCTACACACAATTTTATAGAATATGATGCTCTACTGTAGACCCCATAGTCTCTGTGGGGGGTTTGTTTGTTTGTTTTGTTTTGTTCAGGGTTTTTTTGTTTGTTTGTTTGTTTGTTTTTGAAGCTATAAAGATTGTCTACATACCAGTTGTCAGAAAATTCCTTTGCTTTTATAACTGCTATAACTGTTAAACCTCTGCAGCACTCCATCTCAAGCATGCCATCTGACACTGGATAAAGCTGACATATATGGATTGTGAAAAATGTATAGCATATATGTCTGTATACAACTCTCCGTGAGCTGAAGATTCTTTTAATTGGGTACAATTAAAAAAATATTTAAAATAGTTCAAATCAAACAGCTGTCAAAGTTACATCCCTTTTATTGTGAGTATCATGTGTTTTGCCTGATAATAATGGTGCTGCTGGTAATTTGAGAAAGGATACCTTGGCTTTGAAATAAATATTAACTGACAATTTTAAGCCATTGCAAGTCTGTTATGCTTAAGTATGAAGTGTATCGTTTACAAATGGTTAGGCTATAACGTTTTTTTCTGTACAAATTTAGTACAGACCATTTTAGTGATTAGACTGCCTGGTCAGAAAGTTTTCAGTGAGAATTCTCCATTCTCACTGTCATAAAAAATGAAGGATGTTCTGAAAGGCCAGACATTTAATATAAATAAAATTTTACTTATCATCTCCAAAGGATATGATCACTCTTCTTGAGTGATCAATCTGCATCTTTTGCTATCCACAGTTTAGAACAGTTAAGACTTGAAGATAAATGGTGATCCTAGTCTTTATTAAGGGTGGCTGTAGCTCAGGAGGTAGAACAGATCACCTACTAATTGGAAGATTGATGGGTTGATCCAGGCTGCATGACAGATGTCAGTGGGCAAAACACTAACCCAACGTTGTTCTCCGTGCATCCATCAGAGTGTGAATACTTGAAAGAAAGCGCAATATAGGAACCCGTCCACTTACTATTATGTGTTGGATATTGAAGTTTTCATCAATGATTGTTATTTTTGTTTCTCTGCAGCACCGACAGAAACTATGGCCTGTTTTTCCAGACCTCCTGCACTCCCCCAGTTTGGCACTCTTATGGGCTTGTCTGTTTGATGTGCGCAGTATTTCTCTGCCGTGTAAGTGGGGAGCCATTTTCACTCATGCGGATGACAATTATAATTCGACTAGAAAGAGAAACTGCTGAGTTGGCAAAGCCTGCCTGCCTTGGGAAGGTCAAAGCATTCCTGTGTCACTGACAAATGAGCTATATTTCAGGCCACTGCTTGCTACCGTTCTGCTCTGTTGTCCTTAAAATAGGAATGGCATGAGGAGGGGACACACCCACATGTGCTGGCATAGTGTAAAAAATGTACTCTGTTTATGTTCCTCGTTCTCGGTATTCAGTGCTTTACTCAGACATGCTGCATCCTTAATAGACAACATGCAGATTGATACCTAAAAATATTTCTCTTTATGTTAAGTCATATCAAATCAAATAACCAATGAAATTTGATTAAACAAGTTTATCAAATGAAAATGTTTTTCTTTTGGACAACATTTGATTATTGATGGGTTTAGATTTTATTATTGTCATTTATATTAGGAAACATTTAACCATATATGCTTAGAGGTGTATAATCAATTGTGTAGTGATAGGATGTGTGATCTTTAGCAGGCTACAAAGGCTTGGTGTGTATTCCACACTGGAATGCACACCTACATCCTAGGAGCATGAGAGAGGTCGTACCTTGTTTTATTGTTTTATGGTAGGATTAACGTAGCTACGTCTGTTCTAGTCTAAGTGCTTTTTGTTTAGATGAACTGCTGGACTTCTTCACCATGTTATCTAGGGTGAACCATCTAGGGTGAGGGGGAGGCTACCTTCTTCCTGACCAAGGATGTTTGCTTTTGTGCTTTCATGTTATATGACCCTTTGATCAGCAGTACCACACACACACACACACACACACACACACACAGTATTCTTTGTTCACATGTATACGTATGCAAGATGCTATATGTTAATGACCCTATGCATATTCATGTAACCACAATAAAAGGAGTGCTATGGGGAACCTGGCTGAGAGTCTGACAGAGGTCAAGTGGTGGGACGACACTTAGCTCCAGGCAGGTCTCCCTCATGCATGAGTAAACCAGAGAACTTTGGTGCCTTGTCTCTTGCTTTTTGCTGCGTAGCAAATTGTCCTTAACGTTCCAGCGAATAGGTTCAAGCTACAAACCTATCATTTATCTTTGATAAAAGTCACACAATTGACATTAACAACCCCAAAAGGAATGTTACCGGTACATAGATGTTTTGTCATTTATTCAAGAAAATGATCAATATATGTATTATTCTTCTATGGGAGACGCAAGTACTCCCTTGACATCAATTCAGTTCAATTTTATTTATTTATACAGTACCAAATCACAACAGTCACCTCAAGGCGCTTTATATTTTAAGGTAGACCCTACAATAATACATACAGAGAAAAACCCAACAAACTGAACTATGTCACTTTCAGCATTATAGATGGTCTGTAACCACATGTTTCATTGTATCTTGATACTGTTTTTCTTACTGGTTTGAGTAAAATGCTTTATATTTATAAATGTTAGCATTACATTTATGTGGTCTATGTAACTGTTCAGTTCAGGACTAAAATGGTATGTGGGGCCTAAAATAAGATTTTGAGGAACAACCTCTGATCTTTTGTTGCTTTATTTCTTCCACAAGCAAAAAAATCAATCCAAACTCACTCTTTCTTTGCCTCTTTTCTGTATTTAAAGAAGAGATGCCAACTCTGTCCCCATGTAGGTTAAAACAAACCAAGTAAAAGATGGCCTTGATTTAAACATGTCATCTGTCATAACTGATCAAAATATTTTTGCAAACTTTTGTTCCTTTCATTAATATAAAAACATTCAATCAAATTCTTGGCTTGAATTTTTTTCCTTCTTTTGTAGCTAATTCATTTCTTTAAACTCTCTTAGCTTTAACAACACTTAGTTAAACTTAGTAAATTAGTCAGCAGCAAAACAGTAGGCAGCAAGTGGTAAATAACAGGAGGCAAATAGGCATCTCCATCTCACATGAGTAATCATGCTTCTCACGTGAAATAGCGCGACGGCTGGGATACTGCCATGCTTATTACAGCACCTGTGAAAGAGTGTCTCCACTGCGAGGTTTCACACAGTTCAGTGGCTCAGTGTATCCTCTCACAGGAGTCAAGCTTGATTCTGTAAATCAATTATGGAAAGGGCTTAGTAACTGTGGTTTGACAAAGTACGTTAATGAGTGACTGCAGGTGTGAAAGACTGAATGTGTGTGTCATGCCACCTCGGGCTTTTGGTTGGATTATCAAACAATGAGCCCGAGGGCACAGACCACTAATTATTATGAAAATACAGCATCTGGATCAAGCAATTTACTGCACTAAATCACTTTCGTCATTGCTTTCCTCTAATGCACGCTGTATTCTTTTTTTATTTCATATCTAATTTATAGATTAAACAAAAAAGGCTTATTTATAGTGCAATATGTGCAATAGTGCTGTATTTCCTTAGTATAGGGGAAATAGGCAGAGCTGATAAGGAGATGTTGAACATATACCCTACTTAACCAAACTACCACACTGCCTTCTACTGGTCTCACCTAGCAAAGACAGGTGCTTTCCTCCAATTGAAATTGGCTTCTTTAGTTCAGTATAAACTTCTTCAAAAAGTCCATTTACACACTTACTCATAAACAGCTCAACAATGAGGTTGTATTTTAATGCTTTAAACCCTTGATATACTAATTTTGTATTTTTTAAAAATCCTTTACAACTCCAGTTAAAGTTACAGTTAAAATCATAAAGAGTTCATTTGCAGGCCCCTTCAACATTATTACTAATAAACAGTTGTGTTTTACTGCTATTAAGCAATGCACAGCTGGATTTGAATGGTGCTATATAAACATCAAATTATAGTAATTATGATTATTTCACTTGTGACAGTATATTTACTGCTTTACTACATAATGGCATGTGTTTCAATTATTTTACCCACCATAATTTAAATATTTTTGATGGGACAGCATTTAACAGCCACCCTCCAACTAACTTTGACCAGACACACAATGCTGTGAGCCAGAGGGAATAAATAAGAGAATAGCAAAAGTAGAGCAACAGCTAAACTTATAAGCACAACCAATTGACCAAAGGAGGCCAACTTAGTGTGGAGCGTTTTCATATAGATCTTCAGCTCTCCCGTGAGGCCATTCTTGCAGATGTTAGGGCAGAACTCTGACTAGACACATAAACTAGAAACAGACTGTAGCAGAGGGTGGCCACTAACTGCTCCAGACTTCAGACTTGATAAATAACACCATTCAGATTTCACACAGCTTCTGGTAAAACTCTCACTGACTTCCAGGAAGTAAACAATGAATTTCAGTATCTTTACATAAGTCTTTGATGTCACCTGACATTTAAAAGTGATTTTCTAAGTACATGAAAAGTTCTGGTCTTAAAGATCTTTGTGCTTTAAACAACCTAACATATGTAATTTAAAAAAGTATGCAAAGCCCTAAAACTGCAAAAGCTCAAACTTAATTTTCTGCATGTAGCAATCTGAAAAACCATGGAAGCCCTTTATGGACTTGAACTTACCCCACCTTCCCTTCATATGCTTTATACAACATCTCATGCACCAGTTTGTTTGTTTTTTCCCCAACAATTAACTGCTTTTCATCTCACCAATCTGGAGCAACTCATGGTTCAGTATCTTCTCCAAGTAAACATTGGTATACAGACTGAAGCAGCCAAGGTTTGAACTACCAACTTTCCAACTAGCACATGGCCTGCTCAACCTCCTGAGCCACAGTCACAGTCACCAAAGCTACAGTACAGTTTACTACAGTACAAATGTCATACCTTAAACATAATGACTCAGACATGTCAAAACCTGTTGCAGTTAACCATTATTGTGGTTAAACAAGCAACAACAACACTCTGAAAAAAGTGTAGGTTCAGAGTGCACAGGCAGTGAGAGTGAGCTGGGCGATTATACTAACAATGAAGAGAAACTATGTGAAGAGCAAGTATAAGAAGAGTAATTTCATATTAGACAGAAAAAAACTGAAAAAAGTGAATGATGAACAGTCATGTGAAAAAGAAAGCTTTCACTGGTGAAAAACTAATGCTTTTTTCTTATTTTCTCTGAAGAACCTTTCCAAGATATCAACTATACATAGTCCGAGCTGTTGGACCTGTATGGGATAAATCCACTCACCCATACACAGAGATAAAGAGAGGGAATTTTATCTGTTATCTACACCATAGACCACCAGCAGAGGGCACGCAAGGCAGATCATAGTCTGATCCAAGCCTATAGTCCGGCCTTCTGAACGAATTATTGTGCAAGAAATGCAACTGATCAACAATCACATCCGTATGGAGAAAGTTTCTTTGTGACAGTTAAACCACTGGTTGTAACAGGAAGAAAACTACAATCAGAGCTACCAAACAACCAACTGCTAAAAATCTCATGCCTTTTTAAATCTAATACTTTCTTTCACCTCGCTGAGAATAAATATTCCTGCCCCCAGAGAAGTGTGTGGCACCTGATGGAGCAGCTGTTTCCTTCCTTTTTACCCACTTGGAGCTGCTGACCCACGAGGAATATTCAGCTCGAAAGAGGATGTGATTTAATCACATTACTGCATGATCAGCCCTATCTGACTCATGGTTCTAGTTCTTGACTCCTCACTTCTTAATGACTCACAGATTCTCCAAGTCTGAAATAATTAGTATGCCCCATTTAATCATCAGCTGAAATCCTCTCTAGTAAAACAACATGTTACAAACCCTTTCCCAGACCAGACCACCGAGTTGCCCAGCGACTGCCTGGATTTTCAGAGACTTAATATGAAAAGAAGGGATTGGCTTGTAGAAGCTCAGCCACAGCTGATTTCACTTGTAAAGTCCAATACTGCTTTTCTTACACATTTTTTTCCAATGAAAATACTCAGTTCTTTCTGTCTCACAAGGTTAAACTACAGATAAAAATTTAATTGTGCGAACAGAACATATGAAAATAAATGCTTTAAAATGGCTCTGTTAAAAAGATTGCGATAAAATAATTCAATATCAGAAATTTATTTCTATTGAGTAAAGACTGATAAGCAAATTCACTTTACTGTAATGACTGCAGCAGTGAAATAGCTGTTGAAAATATGTCTAAAAGTTTAATCTTCCTGCCACTCAGATTTTTTCCTCTAATGGAAGAAAATAGTTGGATTGTGCTCCTAACAGGAGTCTTGTGGTTTCGAAGTCTCATGGTTTCATGAAAATGCATCCAACTCAAAAAAAACACCCATGACATGGTTCTTTTCTCCTCTCCTCTCCTCTTTCCTTCCCTTCCCTTCCCCTTCCTTTCCTTTCCTTTCCTTTCCTTTCCTTTCTGTAACTGACAAAACTGCTGTTTGAATTTCACATGACAAGGCCTGATAGTCTGAGATAGATATATTGCCTAAGGATTATCATATGACTCAGGGTTGCCATAAGTACAGGTCTGTACAGGCTTATATTAAACAAGAACAGGAGACAGGGGGAAGGGATTTCTTATGAATGAATGTGTTATTCAATGTGGAATAAGCAACTAGAATTAGAGTGTTCAAATTCAAATTCAAATTTTATTTGTCACACACACAACCATACACAGTATGACATGAGGTGAAATGCTTGTAGCTGTGCAGTGCAATGCCCGACCATTAAATGACAGTGGTTTTACAGTATTTACAATTTACAGGTTATACAAAATTTACAGATTTAACTTAGAAATTTACAGTAAAAAAAATGTGAAAATAGCAGAAAGAGATTATAAATTATAGGAAGTGTGCATGAAGAAAAACCAGGTGTGTGTGGTGATGTGATGTGTGTGAGAGTCCAGTTATATAGTGATGTGATGTGTGTGGGAGAGTCCTACACCTGGCTCAGGGCCCGAATAGCCTGGGGGAAGAAGCTCCTCATTCTCTCTGTTATGACATTAAATATTTTATCCAGACTATTTTGTTTTGTATGTTAAATTGTATTTTCTTCATTGGGCTGTATTAACTAATTATCTTGTTAAGGAAGACTAATCAATTGAGGAAAAGTATAATGTATTTGCATCTGATTTACAAGATAATAAAGGCTAACTATACAATATATTAAAAATATCTGTGATTAAAGCCTCAACCTTGTTAAACTTATTAAAAACTATTTTCTCCTCAGCACACCTTAAGCTATTTTCTTTTCTCGAACTCCGGAGTGTATTTTTTAGCCCTTCTAAATGTATTTACAGTAAGCTACTATAAAAGGTGGGCGGGGCCTGTTTCCAATTTAGGAGGGGATTTGATGACGTGCTTCAGCCAGCGCCCCTGCGCACCACACAATTGAGAACAGGCGCTCTAGCACGAACCAAGAGGAAGCCCCAGACGTCAGTTGAACATGGCGTTGAGCTGGATAGCTGTCAAAAACCTACCTAGGAAAAAAAGCGCTGTAAGGGTCACGGCGTTTTTCTGAAACTCTACTGCGGATTAGTCGTAAATACTGAAGCTATTTTGAACACGTTTATCTGCTTTTCATCCGAGTCTCTTATTTCTGGGACTCAATGAACGCTGAAGAAAAGGGCGGTAGAGCGGTGTTGACAGCTAAGGTACCGGACTCAGCTAACGTTGATCTCTGTCAGAAAATGTGTTGAAACCTCCTTTGCTAACTAACGTTTACTAGCTGGGAGCTAGCTGTTGATTTTGTGTGTCCTAAGATATTAGTCAGTCGATAAGAGCGCAACATGGTTCTATAAACTGTTGCTCGTTTTTTCTTTCTTTTTTGGTTTTGTTTTGTTTATTTGTTTGTTTTTTCGGGTCCAAGAAACTGGGCTACTATATTGTCATTCCAAACCTAACGTCATATGCCAGGTTTGTGTCCCCGGTGTTAGTGAGATAGGTTACGAAAATGTCAGATAATCAGAGTTGGAACTCCTCCGGTTCTGAGGAAGATATAGAGCCTCGAGAAGAGCCTGGACATCCCATTGGCATCGCCGAGTTCAGCGGATACCTTAGTAAGGTAAGTCACGTTTGAAAGCCTTTTTTATGTATTTATTTTCCTCGCTCAGTCTCGCTGTCATGTCCCGTGGGTCTAAGTGGCACAGCTGTGTCCGTATACGTATCAGGAAAAAATCTGGGTAATGTGGTGACAAATCGTGGTATGTCTCCTTTAGGAAAAGGTTATCCAGTGAATCCGCCCAACAACATTTCCATCAACGTTATAGCTATATCAGACCAGTAATCCCTCTGAAGTAAAAGGAAAGCCCCCAGTGAAACCAGATGACCAGCTTGTGTAATGCACAGGTCTTGTAGCCCTCAAGCTACTAGATGTAACATTTATTTAAAGCCTGTACTGTAAAGCAATTCAACAAAACGTTTGCTTAGTATAACTAGACTAGTATTGTTGTTCAACTGTCCTGATTTTCTTTAGTAAAGGGACTGTTAAGTCTTCTGGTAGACAAAGTCTAATCTCTGTAACCTATTTTGCCATATGGTTTTGCTCATGTGTGTCACCCTTTTTTGGGCAAATTGAGCAAGGTTTTAATATGTTAAGCTGCTGACAAGCTAATGTGGTAATCTCACTGTACACAGGCTGTCTCTGAACAGATCGCACGCTGACCTGCTAACCAAGCATATTGTGCGATTAAGCAGATCTGTAACCAGATGAGCTCACCTGTTAAATCGAACTAAGCTATACATACGTCATAGGTCTTGAGGTTTAATGAGTCTAAACCTTAGATTAAATTCTATGTGTCAGAATGTTTTTCATGGAAAATTTAAGTTTGTTTTGATTTATTCAGTCCCCTACTGTGAAAATGCTTGCTGTTTTAGTTTCTGTGGTATTAGACTGCACTATCTTGTTCAGATGGTACCAAACAGCAGTACAACTGCCAGCATCAGTATCTAGCATTTTGGCTAGATCACTCCTCATGGAGCCAGAACAGCTCAGTCCCATCTTGGGGTATGATCCACAGATCAGTCCATCCCACACATGCACAATTGGACTTAGATGCTTGGTATTTGAATGTTATCCTTGAACAGTTTTTACAGTTTGTGCAGGTAGTCCGCAACAGTGTTAATGCACGTGGTAGCTGTAAAAGTAACATCCTTATTAATGGACCTGAGGTCTCCAAGGAGAGCATTATGCTTCTTAAGCCTGCAGGCCTTTTTCCTAAGTGCATTCGGTAGGTAGCAGTCTCTTCCCCAGGTAAACAGCTCACCTGGCTGTCCTCATGAAGTAAAAGAAAACACAATCTATTAGGGCAAGTCACCTTGTTCAATTGCTCTAGGGTCCAGTTCTGGGTGTTTTGTGGTTGAAAGTGGTCAGCTTGGGCACTTGGCTGAAAAGTAGCCATGAAGTTTTCAGCAGTTTGTGCTACAGTAGCTCTTCAGTAAGGCTGAAATTCAACCTCACATAGATCAGCCATAATGAGCCTTGGGCAACTGGGAACCGAGGTGTTAAAAATTTAATTTTATTACTAAATTGCACATGTGTTTGAACTTTCTTGTCCCCCAGTATAGAAAAGTATTGACGCTGCTAATTTTTATTTTCAGTGGACAAACTACATCCACGGCTGGCAGGACCGTTGGGTTGTGCTGAAAAACAACACACTGAGCTACTACAAGTCTCAGGATGAGACAGAGTATGGCTGCCGGGGTTCCCTCTGTCTTAGCAAAGCTGTTATTACTGTGAGTACTGCATTTGTAATTTACCAGAGGCGACTGATTACTGACCAGCTAAAGTTGTGAAACTTGTGCAAATGTGGTTCTTACAAAACATCTTGCAAGAATGGCTGCTCTTCTAACACTTCACTAAGAACTACATCATGTGACTCTCATTCTTGTGCAACTGTAATTAGGATAGACCAAAAAATACAACTCCAAGCTGTTAGAAGCAGAGATCACCATGCTCATCAGATCTTTCATATAATCCTGTCAGAGAAATTTATGTTCCCACTCTTTCACCTTTCATCTATTCTCACTGGGATCTCGAGGTCAGCTCTTTCTGACAGGCTCTTTCCAAACAGTAACAGGGGAAATGAATAAGTTATCGTTTCTAGGCAGCGCTTTGCTATTAGATCTGTTTGTTCAGCTTTAACCATTCCCAGCACATCTAAAAATTAACTTTTGCTCAGCACTCTCTAGGGAATTAGCTTCTCACTCCAGTGAAAACACCCCATATTTTTGGAAAAATAGCAGGTGATGTCCATTCACAGACAGTTATTGCAGTGTAGTGACAGGCGTGTTACTTACTTAGTGTATGTCATCTATTGAGTAACATGCTTCATTGCATTGAATCAGTTAGCCATATTTACAATCACACCATACTCACCGGTCAAATGTTTACAGTTTTCTGACTTCTTCCTTTTGTCATTTCTGTTATGGGCTCAAAATCAAAATTTTACATTGGAATAGAAACAAACTGAAGGTTAAAAATGTTCCACATAACAAAACATACATGAATGTCATGTCTGCATACTATGGCTGCAACTAAAGATTATTTTGGTAGTTGACTAATGTACCAATTTGAAAATAATCAAACGTATTTTTAAAATTACTCAATAGAACATCAGAACAAAAATGAAATAAATAACATTAAGTAATACAAATTACAGTGCTAGTAGTATTTAAAAAATAATAATGTGCAAATAGAAAAGTAAAAAAATGGCTTCTGTCAATAAGCTTAAATAAAGCTTCAAATCAAATAAAAAAGATTTTATTTTCCAGCCCAAAATAACAAGTTTCCAAAGTTTCCAGATGATTCAGTTCATGAATTCATGAATGCCGTGGACGTGCTCTGGAGTGAGGCTTGCTCTTATCTTTGAGATAATGTTCCCAGCTGCTGATAACAACCCTAAAGATGCTCTGTCATGACTTCAGCCATTTGAGAAGTGCATAAGCCTCTTTACAGGACAAACTTATCTATACACCTGTGCTTAATACTAGTAAAACAGAATTAGAATAGATCAGTACTAGTCACAAATCTTGTTGTATATCATAGTTTCTCAGATGGTGTAGTGTTCAAATATGGTCCAACCCACAAGTTAACGACCTAATGTTAGCTGGAAGAGATTTACTATTCAGAATAAATGCTAATATTATTGTGAAGGGGAAAAAGGAGGGGAAAACTAGGAGACAGTGTAGCTGCTTCTGTTTAATGGTTCAGTGTCATCAGTTATGCAAACTGCATACATATTATATCTTTATTCCAGAGGGAAGTAACGGAAGTCTATGTTGCACTCCTAATAGATTTTATTCAGGGTAATGACAGTTAAGAGATTTTGCTTAATGCATCATTTCGTGTGTGTGCGTGTGTGTGTGCGCATGTGTTTGAGACTATTTCTCTCTTGGGGTCAGTTTCCATAGTATCAATATTAAGTTTTGGGTAAACCAAACAAGACTCCTCCAATAACTCATCAGCTCATTCGTAGTGTTGGCATTGATTCTTTGGTGGTGTATAAATTATAGTTTGTTATAAATGCTTTGACTATGAGAAATTCTCAAGCAGTGAAACTGATAAAGGCTTACAGTTAAATCTCTGATATTAAAGTATTGTGTGGAAAATGTGGAATTGATAAGGAACTTCTTCTATTATCCTTTAATCACCTGCTAACTTTTATTAGCTCAAGATTTATTTCTGAGTCGGTCTGTTTTCTGTTTGTTGACTTGGTCCTGAACTGTTTTGTCATGTTGTTCCAAGTTGTGGTTATAATGTGATTGTAGGATAAGTGTATCTACAAAGGCTGACATGACCATTGCCATTTTTAGCTCCATGGTCAGTTAATAAGCACACTGGCCTACTTAGACTCTCTCACTGGAACTGGTGAGCAGTAGATGTTTTCGTCTGTATGAGGTAAATGCAAAAATGGATGGTGATATCCTGGGTCTTTCTGCAATGGTATTTATGTCACAATGAACCACTTGAAAGAGTTGGAGAAAAAGAAGAAGTTAAATAGACCAATACCAGTGAAGCTTTGCAAGGTGCCTTTAGCCAGCAAGTGTGTCTCTTCCTGATAGTGTGTGACTTCCTTCACAGTGAAGAAACATGTGCCTTATTGTGTAAGTAACTAAGAAAATGTTCATGGCATCATTGACTCTTGCTGATTTAGCTTTCCTTTTCCCTTTGACCACTTGGTGAGTCAATGCTTCCTCTACTATGACTGTAAGTGAATCCTGTTTTGGTCCCAGACAGATGCAGAAAAATGTTCCTGGCACTTGGTCTTAGTTCAGTGTTGAAGGAATAAGAACATATTATATTGTTATATTGTGTTGTTATATGTCTGAAGTTCATTTAGGTGGAGAATTAATATATTGTTTAGATTACATTTAGCTCTTTCAAAGTTTAGTAGGGTGTTTCAGGGTTTACTGTGGTTTCACTCCCTCCTCCTTTTTTTTTCTTCTACTGAATTGTTGTGACTTCTTTTCTTGTACTCCTATTCATGCAGTTCGGGAGATTGTGACTGCAGACACGTACACAAGCTAAAAAGAGGTTAGATGGGAGAGGACAGAAGGGGACGCTTTTTGGTGCTTTGTAGGAAGTTTATATTTATAAGAGAATAGAGACAGGGTGGGGCTGTTTTGCCTCATCATTTTCATGACCAAACCATAAATATTTTAGCTGTAAATAAGTTCATAAAATGTAGTTATTTATCTACCGTGCTGGGTGGAAAACTACCAAACAAATAAGATTCATAGACACAGCCACTTGTATAATAGTCTCTGATACTAATTCACACACACACACACACACACACACACACACACACACACACACACACACACACACACACACACACACACACATAGATGGATGGATGGATGGATATCTATAGCTAGAGATAGGTGCGTGAATTATAAAGTACAGTAGCAATTCACATAAAGGCAGGGATTGTGGGGGATGCTGCCAGAGGCCTTTGGCAGCAAACACAGGCAAGGAGAACGGCACAATACCCTGAATAAAAAGAATCAAAAGAATCGCTGAAATAATCACTCACTAACACTCCCTCTTAAAGGCATCACTAATGGTCACAATCTGCTATTTTTCCCAGATAGATTTCTAAATATCTAGGTTAAATAGTGAAAGTAACATTATGAGGCAAAGAGAACTGCATGTTTGATCCAACCTTTATTAGATATTGGCCTTTGAAGATGTAAAAAAAAAAAGTATCGATTTGTCAGGGGACCTTCAGAGCTTTACTGCAGTCACATCTAAAATATCCATCCCTTTGTTTAATGCCTGTTTGTTCTGTCCATGGTCACAGGGGACTAATAAGGTAATGGACTCTGGACAACATGTATTCACTAGGCCTTCATATTCACTTTGATAGTTAATTCATCAAACTGCACAAATAAACTGACACAGAATAAACAATCCATGCACTTTTATTTAATTGTTTTTTTCGTCTGCTTGCCTTTCTCATGTGGCTGTGTTTGTTGTCAGCATGCCATGTCATCTTGTGAAAGAGCATGTCAGAAATGGATTTTTTTTTTTGTTTCCCTTGGATCCAAGTAACTTCTCAGACTTGGTGCAGGTTCCTATTTGCCATGATTATCTGTTAGTAGGCCAACATCCAGCAACCAGATGTCACCAGAATCCAGATTTATACACTTCCAAGTTTTGTGCATGACTGCAACCAGCTCTCTCACGTGTGTTTCCATAGTTTTAGTATAGTATAGTTGTAGTAGATAAGCAATATTTGTAGTAGTGGGGGAGCTTTTAACAAGTGATTTTTCTCAAAAAGAGTGGTCATTGCTTATATGGAGGTTAATCTCCCTCATTTAGATATATGAAAAATGCAAAGACAACAGCTACTTGTGATTTCTGTAGGTTTGAATCCAGTCCTTTGTTTCTTTTAACTGATACAGGGTCAAGGATGCCACATGCTTACTTCCTTCCTTGCATTTGTTTCCTCTTCACATGTGTCTCTGTGACAGCTGTTGGTTTTATGTAAGTGCTGCTGGTAACTCCTAAATGAGCGTTTGATTAGGAGGGCATTCAGTATTCACTCAGATGCTGTGGTATTGACATTGAGCATCTGCTCTTGGCCCCAGTGCTGCCCAGATGCCAGGCAATATAGTCAAACCACACTCTTCCAATGTAATCTACTTAAATTCCCTGTAGTGGGCCATTTCTTACTCTGCCAATGGACTCAAGCATTCTGCAGTTAAGCTCAAGCCATCTCGAAGCGTATTAGATCACACAAGAGCAAAGTATGGCCAGTAGACTGTCTTAGACTGGGGTGCTATGTGATAAAATCAAATAAAAATGAAATCCACAGACCAAAAATCATGTTAATGGTGATTTCAACAAATCAATCCGTCTTTGGTTATTTTTAACGGAGAGGTTATTATATGGAAGAGTTGCACATTAAATCTTGTTTTACTGTGAAGAGGGACAATAAAGGAATTCTATCCAGTTCATCTGTCCCTTGGACTGTATGTTTCAGTATCGCACAACATGCCAGACTGCCAGTCTTAGATTGTCCCGGGACATTAATATTCTAGGAACGTGTTGATGCAGAGCTGTATTAGGGTTGAGTCTATCAAGACAAAAGAAGTTTGATTTTTTTTTTTTTCACTGGAAAATATTTGACTGCTCTTTGGAAACAAATGAAACTGTCTGCCTTGAGTTCACATTTATAACATAAGTGTATGCACACTAAGTTTCATTCATGACGTGTGCAGTGGTACATATTTGACAATCAGTCCGATATAAACTACTTTAGAAGTTGATGCACCATGTAATCGTTTTATTTAAGTAATCTCTTCATTGTGACGACATGTTTCAACTCATATGTCCCAGTGTGTTGCCCTTTGCTTACTTTACCTTAGTATGAACTATTTCAAAAAAATAAATAAATTGCTCATCCTTGTATTAGACAGTGAGCTCATAATTGCTCGTAAATGTATGTAGCTCTATGTAGCTTGGTTCACAGAATTAAAAAAAATACTTTATAGTAGTGTTAATGTGTTATAGATTAAATGGAGGTTCATAGATTGGAATAATCAATTAAGTAAAATTACAATGTTTGCCCTCACAAGTTGATATTGATTCAGTAACCCAGGAAATCGATAATTGCATTAATTAAACACTAAAACTGTTAACTTCAGTCACTTTTTCTCCCTGGAAAAAAAATCATGGCAATGAAGTCTTTGCAGTGTTGGATCCCCTTATAGCCCTCCATTATAAAGGACTAAATTTGTTATATTTATTGCAAACACAATAAATACAGGTTACAGATGTGTTTATTTATTGTGGCGAGCATACGAAAGTAGAGATTTTTTTTTTCTTTCCTTCTATTAAACTGCATTTCTGTTCATTAAGAATTTTCATTTCTCTGTGCCCTCTAACCTCTATCTGTGACTCTTGGAAAAAGCCAGGCTTTTACTCATACTACCCTTTGCAATTAGACGTTGAAAGCAGTTTAGCTTTGGGACTTAACTGCAGAAGTGTCTTTTCACAAGGTCTGATGCTACATACGTAAATGCCATCATTACCTCTTCCATTACTGTCACACAAAGTCTGGTTGCATGCAACACCAACACAGTGGATTTGCAGTTCTGACAGTATACTGGAGAGCTATTAGGAGTGTGCTCCATTGTGCAAAAATGCTTTACAAGTTATCTGCCACTGCTCCACCTGTAATACACCATTTTAAAATTGAGACTTCTGTGCCTGTCATGCACTCTTCTTTGTCTTCCATCACTTTGTGATATATAGATTGGTCTAAACTAAAGACAGGCTATTATTAAAGGAAAAGCAGGAACAGATTGCTGCCCACCATGTAACATACAAGGGACAGCAGTTTGCTTTTGGACTGTCTTTTTAATAGCTACTTTCATGGGTGACCACCCCTCACATATGCCTTGCTGTGCTCTCCTAAACAGGAAAGTCAGCTGGTTTTCCTGTTGGATTGAAAAGAACATGAAAGCAAATTCTGAATTTTATGGCTATATCACTACAGATATCAAGTCAGCTTGGTTCCCATAACTGGCCTCATTTACCAGAATCTCACACACTGATTAACCTAGTTTTTGTCCTATATTCTTTTTCTGTGTGTATATTTTTTTTTTCAGCCTCATGAATTTGATGAGTGCCGGCTGGATATGAGTGTAAACGACAGTGTGTGGTACCTCAGAGCTCAGGACCCCGAGCACAGACACCAGTGGATTGAATCGATTGAACTGCACAGGGTAAGTCTTTAATACAGCAGACCATGAACTGGTGTTATCAAAAGAGATCAAATTCTTGTCATATTTAGAGATGTCATCTCATTCAGAGATTTGTAAGTGTGTGTTTATTGTTTGCTTGTGTGTGTGCTTGTATGTATTTCTTAGAGTATCAGAGAAGGGAGGAGAGAGAAGGGAGGAGTCCAGGGAAGAATAATCATCCCTCCACCACTGGTGCGTTTGTTGGCAAGACCAAAGGAGTGTAGGAGCTCTTGTGCATTTGTCTGTAGCACAGTAGTGTTACAGCACGTGTTTCTGTTTGCACAAATTCATATTTATTTATTTTTATCCATAATTGTGTACTCTGTGTGGGCACTTTAATCCTAGACAGTTCTCTACTGGTGCGTAAGGGCTTTTTAACAAAGTAGGTATACATAGCTCAGTTATTCTAACACTGGAGTTAGCTGAGGCTTAGCATGATCCTTTTTCAAACACAGACACTGAACACATAGGTAACTTGCTGAGGAAGCTGTTTGAAGAGCACAACTAAGATTTGTTTAAATCATTTTTGTTGACATTACCCAGATATCTCAGATAACCCATGACTATGCAATCTGTATTTTTTTTTTTTTTTGCTTTGGCATCAGTGGCAGAGTGAATTTATACACTTTTAGAGTAGAAGTTTGTCATTTACATGTTTTAGTGCATGGAGAGCAACAGTGGTAGCCAGCATATTTATTCCATGGATAAAAGACAGTAGTGGCTTTGAGGACACTCTTATGTTTATGCATGTACATCCATATTACTCAATGTATGTCACATGTGTGAATATGTTTTGCATTTTTTGCCACAAAGATAATTCTTTGTGGCATGTGTGATTTAGCATTTATGCCTGTGTTTAAAAAAGGCAAGAAATCACACAAACTAATTTTTAAATAGAGATTTTGTGTGTGACTATTTAAAGGGGCCCTGCTACACTCATTTCAAATGCAATATTCCTTTACCACGCCTTCTGCCTCTCTGCTTACACACATGCTGCTCACACATGGTACTTGATTTTAGGAAATCCCCGCTCTTTACCCTCCTCCTCCCCGTCTTCGATCATCTAAGCACCAGTGACTCGGACAAAGAATAACAAAGAATGAATCTTCAGCATATACAAGCCTTCCCACCCACAATGAGTCATTGCCTAAAACCCTTCTTCTTAGAAGGCCCCGCTTCCCTGTCTAAACTACATTACTCACAGCACTTAGCAACCAGCGTCTCCAGGGAGACACAACACACTACAAGCTCAGGGATCAGTCATCTTACACTTTGAAAAAGTGACACATCCTAAAATGAAGCAACTCTTGTTCCTAGGATACTGTTAGTGTTTAGATAAACTATGTTTGTTTTAAGTTCTGTATGTTCAGATATATGGCCTAACGTACTGTAATCTAATATATTGTGTCTGCCTTATACAATTATTTTATTATACTTATTCATTATTAGAAAATGATAAAGTCTGTTTCTGCTCAGGCAGAAGGCTTTCTATGAGGACCAGATGTTGCATCTTCTTTTTTCCAAAGAGCATGTTTATATGTATTCAGTGGGGCTGTAATCACCAGGCACACTAAATATTTGTACACCTATTATTTACCCTGCAGCATGCAACCTAATGACCTGTGCATGTGTGTGGGTCTTATTGACAAGGCATCCAACATCTGATACTTTATACTGTGTTAATTTGTATTTTCAGATTTTTATCCTGCCATGGATAGAAACCCTCTACTTGCTTGGATAGTTACTTTTTTGTCATCAAACAGGTTAAAATGTCTTTATATAAACATTTAGCAAGGGCCATTTGTACTGGTTAAGTCAGTGGGGCAGCAGAATGTTGGCTAAAGGGCAAGCAGCAGTGACAGAAATCCATCTGAACACAGGCAGAGCTACTTCTGGTCACTGACCGACAGTAACCCCAAGCTCTTGTGCCTGTCATGTGCGTTTACGTTTCATGCCCTCTGCTGGCTCAACTTGAAACTATCTTTTAAAGGGACAGGTACTGCAGCTCTTGTTTCTCGTCAGTGCAGCTGAACCTTTTCTCTGTGTTGTCATTACTGTCTATTTTGAGGGCCAGTCTATTATGTGAGAGGCAAATTGAACCAGCCTGGCTTACAGGAAACCAGCTGATATTTCAGTTGTGCTGTCATGGTCACTAAAACCTTGTCACGTGCTGCTGTTGTCACGGTGTCTGAAAAATTGTACCTGCTTGAATGTAATGTGAAAAGAATTTCAGTGTTTACTTACTGTATGTTGTTTTTCAAAGGATGACAACAATTTTTATTAAAAAATTGACAACAATTTTAATTTTAATTTTTATTAAAATTGTTGTCATAGAATAGTAGGACTAATGGTGACTACATCTGAATGCTTTATAAGGAAAAAGCTAAAAAGATACATATTTGTTTTTATAAAGAACTTGGTTAGTGTCTCTGATTTTGCTTAAAGGGGACCTATTAGTGTTGCAATATGCTCATATTAAACATGGCTTAAGTGTCAAACTGATCAGTGTATTTACACATAATTCCCAAGCTTTATGCTCATATCCTAAAAAGTTGATTCTGTTCATCTGGACGTAGTATTTTCAGTGGGAGAAACATGTTGTTGAAGAAGTCACTTGGATGACTTGAGACTAAACAGAAACAGATGAGTCATGAAACGTTTCTCCCACTGAAAACACCACATTAGTACAATATAGTTTATTTATTTATTTTTACAGATTTTTTTAGTCTTTTATAATTAACTGTTGTTTTCTGTATGTGTCTGATGTATTTGTTTGTTTGTTTTCGGCCTTTTTTTTTTTTTGTCCTCCTGGAATATAGTTGCTTTGCTTTACAGCTCTCCTATTAAATAATTACAATCCATTTTCAAAGGTGTTGTAACAAACTAAATTGTTTACAGTTTGCTGTATTTATTTTTGCAGGCTGATTCTGGTTATGGCTCTGAGTCCAGTCTGCGGAGACATGGCTCCATGCTGTCTCTCACCTCAGCCACCAGTGGCTACTCTGCCACCTCCACATCTTCCTTCAAGGTGAGTTTTCCTGGTACTGTTTACTCGAGCTGAGGAAGTCAGTGGGTACAGTCTTGGATCTGTACACATGAGGGCTCTATTTGTGATGTTTGGTTAGTTGTAGATGCACAGGCTGATCATTTTTGTCTGGTTGCATGTTGATAATGTAAACTAAGGTTTATAGCTAAATCTGTTGTTTCTTCAGAAGGGTCACAGCCTGAGAGAGAAGCTGGCCGAGATGGAGACGTTCAGAGATATCTTGTGCAGGCAGGTGGACACACTCCAGAAATACTTTGATAGCTGTGCAGATGCTGTGTCAAAGGATGAACTGCAGAGGGATAAAAGTAAGAACCACAGCCACCCACACACCTACAAAACCATTGTTTTGGTGATCCAGTTTGGATATATATTTTGTCTTTTTAACATTTGAAAGAGAAAAAAAAATCCACTTGGTCAGAGCGTTTTAAACTTTTTAAATCAACTTTCTTTTTATGTAGCTGGATTTAAATAGTTGATCATTTCAGGCAAAAAAAACCCAAAACAAACATTTTCGTTTTCAGCTTCTCAAAAATGAGGATTTCAGTTTTTTTTTTTTCCCTTGAATGTATTCCCTTCATTTTACCCAAACTTTAGCATTCATATTTTACCTAGAACTGATGATAAATATTTGCTTAGGAGAAACTTGGGCTGGGTCTGGTAAGGAATGTGTTTATGTGGTGTGACTCACCCACCCCTCATACTGTCTTGGCTGGCTGAACATTTGTTCACGGCAGCCTGCACTGGGCACTGTCGTTGACCGCAGTGAATAAAGCTCTGCTTTTGTTCTCCTCACCTCCCTCTCTGCGCCTCTTTGCCTCTCTCACCCTGTTTTCATTCTGAAGATGAAACCGGACCATTGTCATGTTGTGCAGCACAGCAGCGATCTGTCAGTCTGATTTTATCTGTGCTGCAGCTTAAGTTGCAAATGGGCCACTAGGTGCTTTCCTGTTCTGTAGCCCTCACAGGGTCCTGAAAGAAAAGACTTGCCTGTAGCAACACAAATCTGTTTGGTTTTCTTGTGTTTCCCTGAACCTTTCTTATGTTTTTTCCCCAGTTGTGGAAGATGATGAGGATGACTTTCCCAACACCCGCACAGATGGAGAGTTTCTGCACAACAATAATGGCAGCAAAGAAAAATGTGAGTATTGCGGGCACTCTTTCAGAGAGCCTGTGAACTTGTTTTTAAATGTATTTCTGTCTAGATCACTGAAAAAATACCTAATATCAGGTTGTGATATCACATGTCATTTAGAGTTATCAAAGTTATTTGTTAAAATATTAAAAAATAACTTGTACCAAAAGCTGTTAACTTGCATATAAGAAAGCTCTGAGAAAGGGTAATAGCAGCCAGAGACCAATAGCCAGCATGCTGCAGGTTGTGAGTTGTAAGTTTCTACTTTCAGATCTGTATGATGTCACTGAGAAAGGAAAGCTTTAGTATGGTCATCTCTGCTTTAATTGAGCCCATGTATTGTGAAACCTCTAGTAAGAAGAGGCTTTAGGAAGTCTAAAGCTTGCAAAATAGTTACATTTACACTCAACTTTTTAAGGGGCAAAGCGATAAAGCCTTAAAAATTATGTTTATTTTTCATAGCATTTACTGTACTTCCTCTGCTCCTCTGATTTGCAGCGCTCCAGTCCTTGAATCCCAAAGGAATCAATGGCATAGATTTTAAGGGAGAGGCCATTACATTCAAGGCTACAACAGCTGGAATCTTAGCCACTCTGTCCCACTGCATCGACCTGATGGTGAAGAGAGAGGACAGCTGGCAAAAGAGACTGGATAAGGTTTGTAATCTCTGGCTCAACAGTGTCCAGATGAGTTTCATCTACAATTCTTGCTTCTTCAAATTTAGGCTTATTTTCTGTGTGTAGGAGATGGAAAAGAGAAGAAGAATAGAGGAAAGCTACAAATCAGCCCTCAATGAGTTGAAGAAAAAGTCTCACTTTGGAGGTCCAGATTATGAGGTAATGTGTAAATTTCATTCGCAGTACAATATTAATAATGGCTTATAGGAGAGCCTTTCAGTTAATGTTCTCATTCTACTGGCAGGAAGGTCCAAACAGCCTCATCAATGAGGATGAATTTTTTGATGCAGTGGAAGCTGCTCTTGACAGACAGGACAAAATAGAAGAACAGGTAATCTAAATATCAGAGTACAGTTTACCATCAACTATTTAGATACACTAATTATACACTTAAACACTGTCAGGTCTGTGATTAAAAACACCTGTTTCTGTTTGTGTTTAGTCTCAAACTGAGAAGACAAGAATACAGAGATCTGACGCCGTTTCTCTTGGAGATGCCTATTCAAGCTCCGGCACACACAGATTCTCCAACAAGGTTGTTAAACCCTTCACTCAGATGTTATTACTTGTCATCATCTGTGGACTCATTGTTTGCCATGATAGATTGTCGAATCCTCAGTAAATATAGATGCCCACTTCTTGAACAGGCATTTGCATTTACTGAGGATTTACTAGCAGCATGAAATGCTAGCTCTGATTTTTATTTGTGTCCAATGTAAGACTTGGTAGTACGCAGAGAAAGCGCAAATGGGCTCTTAATGTTTTGTGAAAGAAATTCTGTGAATTTAAAAAAAACTTTAATGTTCCAGATTCTATCATCTTTAGCATTTAGAGGTTCGATTAATTTTTGTTCACATTTCTCGTTTGACTTTTCAATTTAATTTCCTTCATTTTGCTAAGGTGTGCCTGATTTGTAGATGTAGGCAATCCAGCATTACTACTAGAGAAATGACACAAAGGAAAAACAAGCCTGTGCTCTTTAGTGCAGCAGGCAAATCAACTAATCATCCTCTTAAGAACGGATGGAAACTGGTAAATGGGCTGTGTGGGTTTTCCTGTTACAAACATCGATCATCAATAAGGCAGTTTTGTGGTTTCAGGACACTTTTCTTCATTTCCACTAACAGGGTGCTGTTCTGGAACCTTTTTGAGAACCAGAGCACATTTAGTGAATGTTACATAGCATTTCTAGAGGTTGGGTCCCTTCCTATTGGAAGAAAATCATGGTGGGCAGAATCTGAGAGTGACCTTTAATAATAATTGGTGAACTTGTTGTGGTAGCCCCTCACATATTGTTAAAAAAAAGCTACTCCTTCCTGAACAATACCCAAGTCAGTCGATGTTTTTGCAGACTGAAGGAAGGCACTGTACAGCTGTAATCAGTTTCTATTCATGTTAATGATAATGAATTATTTCCAATGTTGATAAATGTTCTAAAAGTAGGAAGTTAATATTTTGTCTTTTAAGACATGGTTTTAAGTTTTTGTCCACATTCGGTTTTTATTAGCCATATATTTACTCTCAATCTTTTCAAACTGATCAGTATCATCTTTTCTTTTCGCTCCTGGCTTTGTGTTGTAGGTGGAGGAGATGGTGCAGAGTCACATGACCTACTCCTTGCAGGATGTTGGTGGAGACGCCAACTGGCAGCTGGTCGTTGAAGAAGGTGAAATGAAGGTATGAGGAAGATCTGAATGTAAAATGGTGCTCGCATGCACGTTAACTTATTTTGAAAAGGTTATTGTAAACTGAATTTGTTCTTAACGTAACATTTATCTAAACCAGTTTATTGGATGACATGTGTTTAAGCCTCGTTATATAAGAAAAAGTGATTACACATAAATGTGCCTTATGTATCCAGGTATACAGGAGAGAGGTAGAAGAAAATGGGATTGTACTGGATCCGCTGAAGGCCACTCATTCAGTAAAGGGGGTGACTGGTCATGAGGTGTGCCACTACTTTTGGGACACTGCTTACCGCAGTGACTGGGAGAGTAAGTCTGTGAACTTAAAATCAATTCAAGTCTAATTTCAGACAATTGTTGCTGTTGTAGTGGTGTGTTGTAAATATGAAAGTGAACTCTAAATGTTCACTTTCATATTTATTTATTTTTTTATATACTCTTTGATCTGTGATTACAAAGAGAGTGGATATGAGATATGTGTGCTTAAGTGGTCTGTGTTTTCTTATTTGGTGGGTGTATCAGAAGCATTACACTATCAGCAGTGACAAACACCGCCATATTACAAGGAAAAGAGGATCCCAGTTTACAAGAAGCAGCCAATCAAAAGAAAGCTGGTTGAAAGGGAAGGGGGAGAGAAAATGATTTGTTTGAGATTGAGGCTGAACTTGAGGGCTGCGCCAGAGCTCAGTATGAGATAAATAATCCTTATTTTAAACTGAATTGTGCAACACTAGTCCAGTAGACTGTGGAGGTGGAAACGAGTATAATAAACCCTCTTATAAATGTTATATTTAATGGGTTTGATGTAATACTGCTATTTTATTTTATTTTCTTTTTTGCTTCCTTTAGCTACCATTGAAAACTTTAATGTTGTGGAGACGCTGTCGGAAAATGCAGTTATTGTATATCAAACACACAAGGTGAGAGCTACAAGCTGAGTATCAAACACTGTATGCAGTGAAGTACACTGTTTTAAGCTACTTAAATACCTCACCATTGATTAGAGCATGAATCATTCTTATCACATCTGAAACAACAAGAAAGAATTTGTGTTGCAGCGGGTGTGGCCTGCCTCTCAGAGGGATGTGTTATACCTTTCTGCCATGAGGAAAATTATGGCCAGCAATGAGAATGATCCAGACACCTGGCTGGTCTGTAATTTCTCTGTGGATCATGAAAATGCACTGGTGAGCAGTCAAGCCTCCTGAAATCTGACACAGAGCTTCTTCTTTTTAAAAAAATAAATGTGTAATGCTGACACATTTGTTCATTCTCTATCCTATCGCTTTCCACAGCCAACCAGCAGGTGTGTGCGTGCCAAAATCAACATTGCCATGATCTGCCAGACACTCGTCAGTCCACCAGACGGAGATAAAGAGATCAGCAGGGACAACATCCTTTGCAAAATCACCTATGTCGCCAATGGTGTGTGTCACTGTTTTAGCCACAGCTGATGTTAGCAGTCAGGGTGCTGTTTAGGTTGTTTAGTGGGTTACTGTTGTTGTTGTCTTTCTGTCTTTTTGGTTATTATTTTTTAACACAATTCAATCATTAGGGGGAGACTGGTTTGTGGTTGCGCATCGCTGCCGCGAGAGATTGTTCAGTCCTTTTCAGTGGTGTTATCTCCAGAAACTTTAACTTCATTAGATACAGTTTAATTATTTGATCCCCTGCTAAATCTTTAAGTTTGCTCACTTATAAAGGCATGAACAGTCTCATTTTTATGAATCTGGTGTCCATGAATTTTGCATTTTCATCCAAACATTTAAAATCACCATTTGAGTTAGAATTTGAGTTTAACCAAAATAAGTGATTGGTACCTTCATTTAAAACAGCCAATAAATGGAAATTTAAAAAGTAAAGAGATGAAAGAATCACTCTTCAAAGTGTCTTCCCTTTTTGGCAATACATGCTTAGAATGCTACAAAACACAACAATCATCAGATCTGAGTAGAGAAGGGCGTGGTGTAAACAAGTTATCCATGACTTGTACAGTAAAATAATAAGTCCAGTAAGTGCACATAGTAAAAGTGAGGGAAATCGCTTTATGTTTGGTTTGTTTGAAAGAAAAAATATATAGTATTTGCATTAAAAATCCCATATAGGTCGGGCTCTATTTAAAATTGTTAGTTTGTTCATTTACTTTACAGCCTCTGGACATGGCTGAGCACTTGGCAATAGCAGAAAGGAAGAACTCCTTTTTTTTAACAGGAACAGAGTTGTGGCTAAGGGAGGAGCAACAATCTGCCTTTTTCATTTTTTAACATCTCATGTGCCAGATTTTTATGCCAACATCTTACTGCTGGGGCTCAGGTTTTTCCCTCTTTAGCATTAAGTAGACTTTCTGCCAGCGGGCCCAAACAAAGAGCCATGCAAACGTAGTGACTTTAAATTGAAAGCTACCTACATATGTTTACTAATTATGGTAGGTTATATCAATGTTTAATGTATGAAAATGGGGTTAACCATGATTCAGTGCTCTTTCTTTACTGTATGCTTGAAGCTGGAAATAATCTTTATGTCGTCTGTGTGCAGTGAATCCAGGAGGCTGGGCTCCTGCCTCTGTGCTCAGGGCCGTGGCTAAGAGGGAGTACCCCAAGTTCCTCAAACGCTTCACCTCTTACGTCCAGGAAAAAACTGCTGGCAAACCCATCTTATTCTGAAGCACACAGGCAAGACATCACACACAAGTGTTCCAATGTTTTGTGTGTGTGTTTTTTACCACTGAATACTTGTTGAATACAAATGCAACAAATCAACACAAAGCATCTCCATTTTTTTCAGTGTTGAAACGCAAGGCCAGAACTTCACCTGAAGCTTTAAGCACACACTGTAAGCAAATTGTCAGCTGCTCTGTTGTCCTCAACAGAATTTATTAAAGTTCCCCTCAAAAAGGGGTTAAAGGGCTCCCACCCTTCCTGATTTCTGAATTCAAATAAAAATATGTTGACCTCAAATAATATAATCTCTGAAATGGGACTTCATTTAGAAAATGATGGCCTGCAGTCATTCAGACTTAAACGATTGTAACCCAGAAAGGATTTCTTGAGAGATACCCGGCCAGCTGTGAGGCAGTTAGTTCTTGTCCCTGCAGCAGCACTTAATGCTATCTTTAACGCTATCAGGTTGTCTCTGTTTAGAGAGAACAAATGATATAAATCTATGTTCTGTAAGGTTGTAAAAATAAACAGAAATGTTAGATAATTGAAATTAAATATTCAGCTCTGGTTTGATGTTTATTTTTTCAAATACCTAACTCGTACATTTACAGCTTTCCTTTAAGCTGCTCACATTTCCTAGTAAAACAACATGAATGATTTGAGCCAACTGTAATCTTTTCTAAAGGTTACAGAGGTCCAGAGGGCTGTCATTCACACATGACCCCTATGACATTAAAACTTGATCTGACTTGTGCTCTCTGATGAAGACGCCTCTTTTTGGTTCTGAAGGAGGGACAGGACATCATGTACGTTACCTGTATGGCTTTATAGTTACATCACTGTTAATATGTTGGAGTGTCTTTGAACATATTTCAAGTGTTTCATGAATTGTAATTAGTGACATTAGCATTTTTGCTGAAGATCTGCAAAGCTTTTTTTTTTTTTTTTTTTTTTAACTTGAGCCCAAATGCCTTAGTTTTCCAGCAAACTGTAGATCCAGACTTGGATAAAGAGGGTGCTCTTAGTGCACCCTTTGAAATCACTAGTGAAGTGCCTCATGGCTATGCTCCCCTTGTTAATGTTTAATTAAAGCTTGAATGAACCATGTGATATGTTACAGAAGGCTGGCAGGATGTTTTCACAAGTATTCTGAAGATTTCTGAATCAAATTTGGATTAATTTTACTAGAAGCCATCAACTTTTCTGTCAGTATTTCTGGGATTTGTTACAAAATTAATCGGTTAAAATGTCTTTGTATCATGTATTTTCTGTCTGAAGATGTCGATTGTACATGTACAGGACTGTTAAGTCTATAGAGTTAAGTAAGACTCTGCTTAGCTTAAGTAAAGTTTTTCTTATTAGTGACGCACCAAAATATCGGTACCTCCTGATATTGGCCTTGTTGGCTGATATAGTGACGTCATTTGCCGATATTTTCCCGTTATATAACGCGGTGTGATGAAGAGATCCATGACTTTAAAATGGGTCGGTTCTTTTTATAATTGTTTGTTTCCCTGGGCAGAAGGGGAATAAATAACCAAAAAGACAAACTGCTGGCACCAACCATTGCTGTTGGCCATATTGTTTTTGGTTCACAAGAAGTGCATCCCTGTTTTGTTTTGTTTTTTTCTAGGAACAGTTTTCATGCAATACACTGCTAAACATTTAAGTAAATGTAAAAATGTAAATGTTAAAAGCCAAGTTCTTTTTGTCAAGCACACAGGATGGATAAAGATTTCTTTTCCCTACAAGCTTCAAATTTAAGATATCAGTATTGTTGCCAGGGTACTTTTTTTTTTTTTTTTTTTTTTTTAAGTTGCATTTTCACCTGTTGAGAGCATAGTGTTTTTTTTTTTTTTTCTTTGTTTTTCTGGGGTGGTGTCATTGGCAGATTTGTAGCTGTTTCAGGCTTCACTCAAAAGCATTTAATTTTTTTCAAGCTCTTTGCTGAAAAATGTTGGCGATATAAAATGATGCTCAGCCACGCAGCTAAGAGTAACAACACCATGCTGAAGCTCATTCACCTAAAACAGGCATTTGTAATACAGGTTTGTCAAATCCGAATGTAATTTGATTTTTTTTTTTTTTTTTTTGTAAATCTGTTTATACTTATGCTGTGGGATCAACTTATAAATGTACTGTGATAACATGGCTCTGCCCTGTTTTTAAAGTGGAATAAATAAGTTTATCCTCCAGTTTGTATTGTTTGGGGTCATTTGTTGCCATTTTTTGTATTTTGTATGTGTATAACATAATTCTGTTGGCTCCATAATGTAGTGGGTTACACATTTGCCTAACAAGTGAAAGAGTCCTGATTTGATTCTTGGAGGAGACACTAAATCCCTTCGGGGTTGTATGATGAAGGGCATCTACTGCATTTAAAAAACAAACTGCCCATTTGAACATAAAATTACTTTTCATTTCAAATGAATAAACTATGTGCATAGAATCACCAGTTATTAAAATAACTTAGCTTTACCCCCATATTAGGTTTTTAAAAAGCTTTTTCTTTTCTCCTCCTGGAAGTCTAATGCAGTCTTCTTTACTGTGTAAGAATAGATTTCATGTCAGGCTTCTTTAAGTGCCTCGTCTCTCTCTTAAGCCTGTATTTGACTCAGTTTGTTCATCTGCTAACTGGAAAAGGCCCCAAGTGTTGATTCCAGTCTTGTTAATGTTAAAGAAAGACAAACACGGTATTGTCAACAAAAACTTGTCATTTATTTTTTTAAATAAGACAGTTAAGTTTACTTTTATCATAATTGGTTATTCTAAAGTGTGCAGCGCAAGGCTCAATTTCTAAAACATACTGTATGTAAGGGCACTTCTGAGTGTCACTGCTTTCTGAAAATGAGCAGGACCTGCAGTCAGTGATAATTTATACCCAGTCCTTCAGTTCCACAGATGACAGTGTACCGTAAAGGTTTAATTATTATGGCTTCCAATTTTCCTCAAAAACTTGTAGAAGTAGTTGATCAGAATCTGAACCAAACACATCCTTCTGCTGGCAACAGCTTCATTCATTGAAGCGAGAATTCCAACACCCACGGGCAATCTACAGTATACACAGTATACAGTAGCACCTTCACTCAGGGAGGGATGAGCATATCTACGTAGTGGTGCCTACAACACTGGTAAAAACACATTTGCACATAAAGTTGACTTTCAGAACCTGAGCACAAGCTGCCCACTACACTCTCTCAAGCAAGCTTTTGATAAATGCAAAGATCCATTTGTCCCTAAAAATAAAAACGATGATGATGACTGCATGAGGATCTCATTTCATTCAGCTCATGTAAAAGCCATTCGGACATCCCATCCATCCTTTACGACCCATCAGAGGCACAGGACTCTTGTAACTTGTGCAGCACGATGGATTTTACTTGTCTAAACACCATCAGTCTCTTGCACTTCTCTCAAAGATCAGTAGCAGAATTAACAGGTTCTCAAACAATATTACAAAGTTCAGATGCAGAAAAATGGCACAAATTAACAACCAAAACTTAAGGCCTCAGCTCACAAACCAGTGAGGTAATAAAACAAAGCAAGCACATGTTGGCTCTGTTCATTAACACTCTGATATCTGGATGTCCACAGGTTCGCTTTTAGAACCGCATCACGACGGCCCATCGATGTTAGTGTCACGCCGTATTCTCTGAACACAGGTTTGTTTTCGATCTAAGAGACAAAAAAAGAGAATTTCAAAGTGGACACAATAAAACACTAACAGATATCAACAAAGGAAAACTTAAACGGTGATACATTATAAGTATGGGCTATTTTGGATGCACTTTGGAAAAACCAGACTTCAAAACATTTTTTAGGAACAAAATGTAGAGACTCTGGATTTTACATTTGAAAACAAGAGACTTTAAAGATATGACAAAACCTCATGTGGCATGTCATGTGATCTGTGTATATCAGGTGATTTTGTAAGGTTTTGTAAGTGAGAGGGATGTTACATGTAGTTTTAGACATTTAAATGCACAAAAAGGTTTTTGAAAAAAAAAATTGCCTGATTTGTGATGTTAAATTTAAGTGTGTGTAGTAAACAATCACCTTTTTTCCAGGTTTGGATGCATTTGTTAAAAAAAAAAAAGTTTTACTTGTGGTCAAATTGCTTCGTATTTCTTTGTGGATTGGAGCACACATTTGTGAGGCCTTTGTAATCCTTTTGAGGCAAAAATATATCCTTCTAATAAGTAAACTGAATTTCTTTGATAACTTATCCTGGAGGGCTAATTGTAAAAACTACACAACGTATTCATTTAGCCGAATACACAATTGTGATCACTCAGTCTTCACTATGAAGCTCTGACAGTGACGAGTCCGTTGACTTTACACGGGCAGCCTGTCCACGTTTTTGATTGGTCAGATGCTGACAGCAACACACCTTTCACAATAACATTCACACAGCTGTATTGGGAAACTCTGGTTTGACTAATTGGATTGTGGTTAACCACCTTCGTGTGAATGCTTTGCTCTCTGTCAGTCAGGGTAAGTAAAGCCATATAATGAAAGGAGATGCTGGTTATGGTACGCTTGCTTCTTAGAACAGACATGTCAACTCATTTTCCTAAAAAAACACACGACATGAAAATAAAACGGCACAAATTCTCAAATCTGACCAGGCATTGCTGTAAAAAACCCAAAAGAATGAGACATCTCACCTGTTGTGGGTCATGTGGCTCTTGACTAGGTGTCCAGCAGCGAGAGCAGCCATCAGGGAGAGCTCTCCTGCCAGAACAGTGGCACAGACTACACGGGCCAGCTGACGGGCATTGTCACCTGGCTGGTTGGGATTGCTAACACCAAGCATCTGCAGGTACAGAGGTTTGGTGTTAGAGGGGAAAAAATATCCTAAAAACGCATCAACAAATGGCAGCTATGTTACATGTAGTTGAGACTACCTGCAGACAGGCCTGCTGTGGCGACAGGTTGGTGCCTCCTCCCACAGTGCCGAGCTCTATAGAAGGCATAGTGCAACTGATGTACAGGTCCTCCCCACCTGGACCGACAGCCTCCATCTGAGTAATGCAGTTAGAGCTTCCCACTGTCTGAGCTGGGTCCTTAACCGCAACACAAACAAATACTTGTTCTTTAATAATATGTCTTTTTGTTGGATCATATACCATGCCACAGACATAATGTTTCACTATTTAAACCTTTTTTTAAATGTATTTATTTTATTTTTTTGTGTTAATTTAAGGTTCTATTACTTGTCCACAGGCAATGTAGATAGCAGCGACAATGTTGGCAGCATGAGCATTGAAGCCACCTATACTGCCAGCCATGGCTGACCCCACCAAGTTCTTGTTTATGTTCAGGTCCACCAGAGCAGCTGTGCTGCTCTTCAGCACCTGGGGAAACATTAAAGGGTGATTTTACAAACAGAAAAACTGGAGGGGAAGAAACTGTGGCCGCTGTCATTAGATTTCTGTCAGGATCCAGCTTTGAATTGTTTTTACCTCTCTCACAACTTTAGCAGGAATGGTGGCCTCGCATACAGCAGACTTGCCTCGGCCCAGAATCCAGTTGATTGCGGCAGGCTTCTTGTCTGTGCAAAAGTTGCCACTGAGCGAAAGCACCTCTACGTCTGGATGCTGCTGCTGGAGTACATGCAGAGCATGCTCAGTGCCCTGAAGAAAAAGACAGAAAGCACTCAGCACTGAAGTCAACATTTAAATAACAAGACCGAATTACAGAAGACTTCTCATACCTTCGAGAGCATGTTCATACCCATGGCATCGCCTGTTTGAGACTGGAAGCGAATGTATAGGTTTCTGCCAGCTATGCCCACCAACAATTTCTCCAGACGAGCAAACCTACAAAGAGTACTCACTAGTTATCATCTGTGTACCAAAAACACAGTCATCAATCAGTCATAGCTCTTCCACTGACCTGCTGGTCTCATCAAACGCCTCTTTAATCATGCTAAATCCGTCCGAGGTCTCAAGCCAGACTTTGACCTCTGCAGCCCGGCACGCTGAGGGCAGCCTGACCAGAGGACCCCTGGTCATGCTGTCAGCTAGAATCCGGCTGATGCAACCCCCACTCAGCTGGACAGGAAAGAAAACACTGTCAGCAGGGAGCACACACAGAAATAACAGCAGCCAGAGTTAGATACAATAATTTTCCATTGCAGTGAGGATGACCTTTTTTATGACCTTACATCCTCTAAAACTGGCTGCATATAGGAGGGCGATAAAAGTCCAAATCAGTTTCACTACCTGCCAATGAGCCATACCATTTTAGTTTTGGTTCATAAATTGTTTGGGGTTTTTTACCCAAACCACACTTTATGTTTTTAGATTTAGGTTAGTTTTTAAAATAACCATCTTTCTTGAGCATTGTAGTGACATCACACAGACCCAATAATTAAGGGCAAAGTGCACAACACCTCTCCAGGGTTTTGCCACAATGACTCACATGCACAGATTCGCTAAGTAAAAACAACATCAACTGAACTCCCAAGCCTAGCAATTAATTACTCACCTTATCAGCTGAGACCATTTATAGAGGATGGACGATAGCCACACTGATATCAAAAATCTAGTTTTATGCTGAGTGCTTTCACAATTGCTGCCTTGATGTTTTGAAATGACTCAGTCAGAAGAGAGCCACACCACAACCTATAAACTGCTTTAATCTCTTTTTTTTTTGACTGCAATGGAAACCTGCAACTGAAGCTAATAACTCCTCAGGAAAGTCTTTACTGAGGTCACAGATCAACTAGACAATCAGATTCACTGCCACCTGCTGGTCATTAGACAGAACGCAGATTAAAGGCCCTCGCACTTTGGCTTATCAAGACTTGTGACTTATTCACAAGTGGCCAGACATCAGACATTATATTCCTGTCACGCCACAAATTTACACATGACTTTCTGGTCAGTGATGTTTCCTCCGCCCAAACACTGAAGTATTATTTACTACATATAGAGTTTTTTAAGTCCATGCTAACTGAACCACATAACCTTCTATATTATTAATCTTTCTTGACTGCCATTGCCAAATTCTATGACTTGTCAGTTTTTCCATGAATCTACAAACCCTGTAGATTTATTTATTTGCATCTACTGAAAAGATAGTTACTCTTCCCTCAGGGCTCCACACGAGACACACTTACAAAAAGTGCCCTGCATCCTCGGTTGGCGCTGGCTACCAGGCAGCCTTCTGTGGTGGCCAAAGGAACATAAAACTCCTTCTTGTCCAACAGAAGAGGGCCAGCCACTCCCACTGGCACTGGCATGTAGCCAATGACATTCTCACAGCAAGTACCCATCACCTAAAAGGCAAAGACAACACAAACTAAGCACAACTAAGAACAGAGTAAAGGAAAAAATGAACATAAAAACATTTGATTTAAAAAAAAAAAAAAAATATATATATATATATATATGATTTAAAACTGACAACTGAAGATAAACATTTTTCCCAAGAATAAACAGGACTACACTTTAAAAGGACTGTCAGTACCTGTGAGTAGTTGTAGTCTTTGTAAGGTAGAGAAGCCAAGGCAGTGGGAACAGGAAGTTTGGATGATAACAGTTCTCTCCTGATGGCCACGCCCCTCTCTGGAGTCTCAAGGACACCTTCAAGTTTATAATTCATAATCTTGCGCAGGGTTACAAGATTCATCACCTCTGCATCACTCAGCAAATGGGCACCTCTCTGGAAAGAATCGTGGGCAAAACAGTGATATTTTTGAAGAATCTGAGGAACACAGAACATCATATATCTAGCTTTGTATTGTGCTTCCAGTATAACCTGACAACTTACCTGAGAATCTGAGAGGATGGCCATACATTCCTCCAGACTTCGGGGCTCCGACGTACAAACACTTGGAGGAGCACATTGTGTCTGAGCAAGAGAATCCCCAGAAGATGTACCACAAAATGCATTCTGAATCACATCTGCAGCAGAGGAATCACATGAAAAAACACAGCAGTTAGATCATCTTCATCACTGGGTACACGCGTTATCAAAGCTAGAAGCACCCGCTACGAGTCTCACCCTCTTCTCTAAATGATATGTCAGCTTCAGAGGAAAGTTTCATGTCTGAAGCAGCTGCTAAAGAGGTAGGGATGGTTGCCAAAACACTATTAGATGTCTTCTGGGGTTTCAGGGCTGGGAGGGACCTCATGCAGCAGTCCTCTGTCACCCAGGGCTTCGGACTGGGAGTGGAGCTTATAATGGTACTCTTGAGTGAAAGCGAGGACTCTGTCTCTGCTTGCTCAAAAAATACATACTTTACGGCCAGAATCAGAGCAAGACCGAGGGTTATCACCTGTTCCAGGTCGATACTGGAGAGAGAAAAAGTCATATATCAGTGGACGCAGGAATCAATAATACAAACATTGCAATATTCCATGGTTTACCTGGTGAGCTTAAGAGGCAATATGGTGCTAGGAGAGTCCAGTCTCTTTGCTACAGGCCCTTCCACTGTGCGGTTTTGACCTGAATGTTCAGCTGTCAGTCGAGTGTGAGCATGAACCAAAGCCAATCCCAGAGACTGAAAGACAACATCACACAGGCATCATCGTTCAGACCTAAAAATGCTTTATAATACACAATGTTGAAGACTAATCTAAATAAACATCCCCACCATAGATGATGGGAACTCACCATTATGATTTTAACCCTTTGAGTCACAGGATTGGGCTTGTTATCCTCTTCCTCAGCTAGCACACGGGAGAAGTGGCTCAGCTGCCAGATGGGGCGCCCCTCACGACTCTCCCTTGACAGCTACACACAAATATGCAGGACCACAAAAAATATTAATAAAAAATATATATCACAGTTAAACTCTAGCAACTTGTTTCCTTATCTTATCTGTGTTTATTTCTCCAAATTGTTGCATGCACATCTCACCTCCAGCACCAGAGAGACACAGGCAGGGAAGAACGTCATGAAGACAAAGTAATTGGCCAGAACAGACATGCAGCCAAAACAACACATGATCTCCAACTGAGGCACACCTAGAAAAAAGGAAGAAACACAGCTGACTTCTGCTTTTCTACTCGATCAAGCATAACCACAATATTTCTAACACACAGAGCATCACTGATGATGCTTATAGGTGGAGAAACAGCAGTAATCCTTACCAGACATGGTTCCGATTCCTATAACCAGACACTCAACCACAGCATCCAGGGTGAATGTTGGGCCCAGGATGGCCATGCCGTGAGAAATGTTCTCCCTCACCTCCTCCTATTCCCAACACACAAGACCAATTCGTTAGTTAAGGATGCTTTACACTTATGTCCCCCATATGAATAAAGCCACATTTCATACATATGGTAAGACCAAATATGTGCGAAATTACCTGAGAGTTTGAGCTGAGGGCAAATTTAGCCAACGCACAGGCTCTAGACAGGTCAATAAGCAGGAGGAAAAAGGGCAGCGCTTCACTGCAGGGAGAGCAGACAAGTGTCAGCCAGGGAGTGACCTGGAATACTTTCCTTCAGTGTCATCTTACAATTACAGATCAGTGAACTTAATCTTACAGCTGAATTAAATCCTTGTCTCTAATGCAAAGGAGCTGCAGAGCTTCAAATGTATTGCCCTAAAATTGTGAAACAATGTGTACATCACCCTGCTGGTAAATGTTAACTATTTTGTCTACCTGATCTCACTAGCACATTAGCTGCCTCTTATCCTGCTACTACCAACTGTGTTAGCTACGCAACTAGTTTTAACATGGATTAGTGATTTTAAAAAAACCCTCTCACTAACAATCATTTGCAGAAAGAAGGCCTCCCCTATAGTCAACACAGAAAAAGTAATAACTTTTGACAACAAAGTAAGCTGGCAGCAAGTTAAAGCTCTGTAAGATCAGCCTCTTCTGAGGAGGAAGTACAGTGTAATGTAACATCAGTCTAACTGAAACTCTTTGCATAACCTCGAACAGGGACAACATGTATATCCTTATCCTTACTTATTTTCTTACTTAGATTTATTATTGCTCATTAATAACACAAAGGTGTTTCTTACTGGATTAACTATGTTAATCAACAGAATAATAATTTAATAGAATACTTAATTGCTAAAATAATCCACTGCCTATGTACACTCTCAATATGTCACAGACCACTTTAAGAACCACTCTCCTAGCGTATATGTGAGTCCATTGGAAACACTTACTTCAGACCTGTCAGCTCCTTCCCAAAGAAATGGATGACGACTGTACTGAAGACAAAGCTGGAAAATACTGTAAATAATCCAGCAATACCTGGAGACGGAGGAGAAATGGAATGTTGGTGTATTTTTATGATAAATTTGCTAGCCAGTCATTTGTTTTTCAGTCTAAATGAAAAGCAAAGAAACAAACCAACCCAAGTAGTTTGGGGTTAAAAATGTAATACATTAAAATCATGTTCTATATTAAATCCACTGACAACATTTTATGGCAATTCAAACAGCTGAAGCTGGAAAGTAGTAAAAGAAAAACTGTGGCCACTAATGAGTGGTGATTATACAGCCAAAACAAATCTGTATGATGTGAGAAGAAGTGTTTACTACTGTCCAAAACTGGGGGAAAAAAACCCAACAAACGTCTCATGATACTGACCTAGAATATATTTGGATCCAAGCTGTCTGAGATTCTTGAACTGGAAATAAATATAAATAATGGCCATGCACCGAGTGACTGTCAGAATAACTGCATCACTGCTCTGGATTTTCTGCAAGAAAAAAAAACAGACATTAGTGTAGACCCTCAGGGGCGATCGTGGCTCAAGAGTTGGCAGTTGGTCTTGTAATTGGAAGGTTGCTGGTTCGAGCCCCAGCTCGGACGTTGTGTCGTTGGGCAAGACACTTCACCCGTTGCCTACTGGTGGTGGTCAGAGGGCCCGGTGGCCCCAGTGTCCAGCAGCCTCGCCTCTGTCAGTGCGCCCCAAGGCAGCTGTGGCTACAATGTAGCTTGCCATCACATGTGTGTGAATGTGTGTGAATGGGTGAATGACTGAATGTAGTGTAAAGTTCTTTGGGGTCCATAGGGAGTAAGTAAAAGCGCTATACAAATACAGGCCATTTACCATTTTACAAAACTCCGACAACATTTCTTAGAGAGTGCCACACCAGCCTCACCTCCTCCTCAACTTTGGGGCATTGGTTCCACTTGCACATCTGGTTGCTTGTTGCCAGGCTGTTCATAGACACGAAGCATACTGTCAAAGCCAGGGTCCCCACGATTACCTCCCATGGGTGCGAGGCCACCAGCAACCCATGAAGTCTAAATAGACGTGCCAACATGGTCTCAGGATATCTTCCTACTACACAAGATCCCAGAATCACCTGCGTTACAAGAACATTGTCCAGTCACTGGTAGTTAGCAAGTCTGACTTCTGTACGGCTTTAAAATCAAAATGCAGCTTGTGTGATGATGGCGAAATATAGTGAAAGACGATCGTCAAGTTTAATATACACACTCGGTCGCCGCAGTGCTGTCAAAAGGATTTAAACAATAGGATTCACAAAGGTATCATTACTCCTGGTTAGCATTACCTAGATGTTAACACACTGAGGCTATATTAGCGCAGCTTAGCTAATGCTAGTTACCGTAACATCGGTCAACATTAGCTACGCTGACTAATTTTACAGCCTGTCACCAAAATAACTTAATCCCCCTGGCTCATTACATTTTAAGTACTACTCTGCATTATATGGAAACCTGTAAACATACAAAGAGTTTCTTCGTGGTCAGAGAGTCCTTTCCATAGCGACAGTGCCCTTCCCACAAATCGCTTAGCCTGCTACATTGCCTGATCTGATGTAATGAAACTAATATGGCGATCCGGAAATACTGACGTCAATCCGCTTGTGAAGTCCTGACGTATGAACCCTGCTTCCGGCTCCAAGCTCCTGCTGAGTTAATAGAGGCTGTTGCCGTTATACCGTTTAGTAGTTTAGTAGTACAGTGTATCTTATTTTATTTAACACAAACAAGCCCTCAAGAATAATCAGTGGTCGTTGTCTGCATCTGTGGCTTTTATCAGCGCTGTTCATGTGGATCACGTCTCTGCTTTTTTTCATTCAAAGACGAAGGTAGTGGCCTACTTTTGCCCAGCGAGATTTTTTTTTAAAAAAGTATTTGTCCGCTTCCTGATTTCTTAGTAATCAAATAAATATTAGACAAAGATAATCTAAGTAACCAAAAATGCAGTTTTTAAATTATGATTTCATTTATTTATGGGAAAAGGGTTATTCAAACTTACCTGGCCCCATGTAAAAAAAAAAAAAAAGCTTCCTAAACCCAATAACTGGGTGATAACAATGACAATGGCAATGTGGAAGAATCTTAGCCCACTGGTCTGTATAATTGTTTAAATTCACCTACATTAAAGGGTTTGGAGCTTAAATAACCTGTTTAATGTCACACCAAAGATTTCCATTCGTTTTTGAGTCCAGACTTTCTTTAGGTCACTTTAAAACCTTCATTCTATTTATTTATTTATTTATTTATTTATTTATTTATTACTGCGGTATTTTGGATCTTTGTCCTGCTGCATAACCCAAGTGTGCTTCAGCTTTAAGGTAGAAACTGATGGCTGGACATTCTCCTTTTGCAGTTTCTGGTAAAGAGCAGAATTCATGGTTCCATCAATTCACCCAGGTCCTTAAGCAGCAAATGATGCCCAGACCATCACACTACCACCACCATGTTTGACTGTTGATATGATGATCTTTTTCTGAAATGCTGTGTTAGTTTTACCCCAGATGTAACGGGACTCAAACCTTTCAAAAACTTCTCATCCTTTCAAAAACCACTTTTTCTCATCCGTCCACAGAATATTTTCCCAAAAGTCTTGGGGATCATCAAGACATTTTTTTGTAAATGCGAGACTAATCTTTGTGTTATTTTTAGTCAGCAGTGGTACTTTCCTTGGAACTTTCCCATGGATGCCATTTTTGATCAGTGTCTGTCTTATTGTTGAATCATGAACACTGACCATACGTGAGAGTAGCCTGCAGTTCTTTAAATGTTTTTCTGGGTTCTTCTGTCTTTCCAAGCATCCATTGAATGGACAGATAACATCTGATAACATCCAAAGAGAGGACATTTGGGTAGCATTTCTGCCTTAATAAATGAAATCATAATTTAAAAAAATATCATCCATTCATTCTTTTCCACTTATCTTTGTCAGGATCACCCATCCCAGCCACCATATCACCAGTCTGTTGCACATCTAACACATAGAGACAGACAACCATTCGCACTCACATTCATGAGTTACCAATTAGAATTACCAATTAACCTAACCCCACTACTGCATGGCTTTGGACATGTGTGGGAGCTGGAGTGCCCAGAGAGAACCCACTCTTACACAGAGAGAACATGCAAACTCCACACAGAAAGGCCCCAACCAGGTGGTGGAATTGAACTCAGAACCTTCTTGCTGTGAGGCAACAGTGCTAATAACCACACTGCTCCATTTAATTTTAAAAACTGCATTTTGTATTTACTTGGATTATGTCTGTATAATATTAAATTTGGTTTGAGTGCGAACATTTATGAAAAAACAAAGCTATGGAATCAGGAAGGAGGTAAATACTTTTTCACAGAGCTGTAGCTAGATGCTGAGTTGTCTAATACGAGTTTTTTTTCTCATTCATTGCCTTCATTTGCCTACAAAGACTGCCTCAACATTTTTTGATCAAATTACTCCTTACGTAATTACTTACCTACTTACTGAATCTGTCATAATCGACTTTTAGTCCAAGGATATTTTGTGAATAAGGCCCTTGATCTAGCTGCTTGAATCAAGCTTCAAGACCTGAAATATTTGTGTTTATATTGTGCTCACTCCTACATAAAGCTGTGCTTATGTATGAAAACCTGGAGCCAGGCTGGGAACTTGGCAGAGACAGAGTGTCCTTTCACAGTGTGCAGAAGGTGGCTCTTGGATAGGTTTACAGCAGTCTAACAGCATTTTTTTCTTTTTCTTTTTTTCTTTTTTTTGTTGGCCGAACCCTCCAGCTCCTGTTATGGCTCCTAATCTGACTTTTCTTCTTATATACAACACTAGCAGGAATATTTTCCATCCAAAGGTCTCATTATTAATTTGCATCCAGTATACAGGGAGTGCAGAATTATTAGGCAAGTTGTATTTTTGAGGAATAATTTTATTATTGAACAACAACCATGTTCTCAATGAACCCAAAAAACTCATTAATATCAAAGCTGAATGTTTTTGGAAGTAGTTTTTAGTTTGTTTTTAGTTTGAGCTATTTTAGGGGGATATCTGTGTGTGCAGGTGACTATTACTGTGCATAATTATTAGGCAACTTAACAAAAAACAAATATATACCCATTTCAATTATTTATTTTTACCAGTGACACCAATATAACATCTCCACATTCACAAATATACATTTCTGACATTCAAAAACAAAACAAAAACAAATCAGCGACCAATATAGCCACCTTTCTTTGCAAGGACACTCAAAAGCCTGCCATCCATGGATTCTGTCAGTGTTTTGATCTGTTCACCATCAACATTGCGTGCAGCAGCAACCACAGCCTCCCAGACACTGTTCAGAGAGGTGTACTGTTTTCCCTCCTTGTAAATCTCACATTTGATGATGGACCACAGGTTCTCAATGGGGTTCAGATCAGGTGAACCAGGAGGCCATGTCATTAGTTTTTCTTCTTTTATACCCTTTCTTGCCAGCCACGCTGTGGAGTACTTGGACGCGTGTGATGGAGCATTGTCCTGCATGAAAATCATGTTTTTCTTGAAGGATGCAGACTTCTTCCTGTACCACTGCTTGAAGAAGGTGTCTTCCAGAAACTGGCAGTAGGACTGGGAGTTGAGCTTGACTCCATCCTCAACCCGAAAAGGCCCCACAAGCTCATCTTTGATGATACCAGCCCAAACCAGTACTCCACCTCCACCTTGCTGGCGTCTGAGTCGGACTGGAGCTCTCTGCCCTTTACCAATCCAGCCACGGGCCCATCCATCTGGCCCATCAAGATTCACTCTCATTTCATCAGTCCATAAAACCTTAGAAAAACCAGTCTTGAGATATTTCTTGGCCCAGTCTTGACGTTTCAGCTTGTGTGTCTTGTTCAGTGGTGGTCGTCTTTCAGCCTTTCTTACCTTGGCCATGTCTCTGAGTATTGCACACCTTGTGCTTTTGGGCACTCCAGTGATGTTGCAGCTCTGAAATATGGCCAAACTGGTGGCAAGTGGCATCTTGGCGGCTGCACGCTTGACTTTTCTCAGTTCATGGGCAGTTATTTTGCGCCTTGGTTTTTCCACACACTTCTTGCGACCCTTTTGACTATTTTGAATGAAACGCTTGTTGTTCGATGATCACGCTTCAGAAGCTTTGCAATTTTGAGACTGCTGCATCCCTCTGCAAGATATCTCACTATTTTTGACTTTTCTGAGCCTGTCAAGTCCTTCTTTTGACCCATTTTGCCAAAGGAAAGGACGTTGCCTAATAATTATGCACACCTGATATAGGGTGTTGATGTCATTAGACCACACCCCTTCTCATTACAGAGATGCACATCACCTAATATGCTTAATTGGTAGTAGGCTTTCGAGCCTATACAGCTTGGAGTAAGACAACATGCATGAAGAGGATGATGTGGACAAAATACTCATTTACCTAATAATTCTGCACTCCCTGTAATCTTACAACATATTCACAGCCACAACATTATAATCATATAAACCAGCTAGGCGTAATTCCCTTTCACCTTTATTGTATTTAAAGAACATTTCTGAGCAGAAAAGACTGTAAGATAGTTAAAAAATGATTGTCCTTTCATCTTGTTGGATGTGGAAATTTCATATTTCCAACAAACAGTGTCAAACTCTTATGAGAACTTTTATGAGCTTTTCTTATATGAAAATATCGTGGTAGTGTTAAGCAACCACTGTTTGGTGATGACTGTAATAAATGGAAACAGTATTTGTTTTCCTCTCGCACATGCTCAGTGAAGCGAGGCTTATTCTCGGAAGACACACAGAGAGTGGGTGAGAGCGTGAGCAGATCCCGGTGGGGGTTTTAATTCTTCTTTTAATTTTTGAAAGTAATTTTTCTTTCATTTATAAATAGATTCATTGGTTTAAAAACAGCATTTGCATTGCATTTCATTTTCAATATTTGTTTCTAAAGTATAATAAAGCATGTGACTGGGTTTAATGGCTCTCTGTTAGTTGTGTCACATGTAAAACTAAAAAAAAAAAAAAAACGCAAGTGGTTTCCGGTGTCTCTTTCAGTTTCTTTGTGTTTTTGTTTTTTTAGGTTAGCTTCATAAAACCAACTTGAAGAGAGAAGAAACAAAAGACACACCTCAGACCAATATGCCTGCACACCTGCACGCTATGCTTTTTTTTTTTCTTCAACAAATGCCTGGACTTTTGTTTTGCATGGTGTATTTAAGTATGACTTTCATGGCATTACTGATAATAATAACCAATCTGCATGACTTTGAGTTGACATTTATGACCCAGCAAAATCACCAATCTACATTCCAACCTGGCTCATATTAGTCACTCGTGTAGGTAGCATATAGAATTTTCACGTGTGTTTTAATAGGTTGATTATAGTTTAAATGCGTTTAAGCCAGTATCTTAGAATTCTTTTGAAGAATTAGTTTGCTTTTCTGTCATAAAGAGATGATCAGGATTGTGTTATTTCAGAACAAAGCCAAGTCACTGAACGACCGTCGTAGATTGATTTTTTTTTTTTTTATTCTTTCTCCACCCCCCAAAAACATAGAAATGACCTCACTGTTGAGTTTTCTCACACACCACCTCCAAGTTTTAAGTCTTGAGAGCTCCCACGATTGGTACAGCTCTCTTCCTTCTCACCCTTCCCTTAGTGAGTTCAGATGACTCCAGACACGGGGTTTTAATTCAAACTATTTTAACCAGGTTTGTTCAGGAAGCAGTCGTTTCAGTAAAGCGCATTTGCAGGGGAAACCATTTTTTATTTGCTCCTTCCCCCCTCTTAAAAAAAGTTTTGTTTTTTTACCTACTACAGAGACAAACCAATGATTACACACAAAACACGTCTTTCTGCTTTTTCTTGCTTTTCAGTTCGTTTCTTTCTTTCGGTTTTTTTTTTTTTTACTTGAGCTGTAATTAGTTTCCTGAACCCCTCCCTCTTTTCCGGGTTATTTCTCTGTCCTGTGGTCCTCAGCTCAGCGCGGTTATGACAGCTTGTCGCGCTTCTTCTGAACACGGTTTCCGCTGATTAACAACGTATAATCAGACATTCAAGTTTGCGTTGTCCACAGATGTCGCGACAGCAGTGTGGGAAAAGTGGAAGGGCAGGGAAGACGAATGCCCACTCTTTTTTCTGACAGGTAAGTTTTCATTCTTCCTTTTTTTCATTCTTCACTTTTGTGAGTCGAAGTTTTACTGTCGAAGCAGCGAAGACGGAACATTTGCATTGAACCCACGTTTTGACAACTTTCAGGTTTAAAAACTGCTTGCCAGGTCTTTTGGGGAGACCGGCACCAGCGTGAAGAGCAAGGTGAGGGCTTTTCACAGTATGGAAGGTATCCATCACATCTAAATTAGCTCTCCCGTTTGCTATATCATAGATGGCAACTGCCTCCCAATTTCACTTCTGTCTCTTTCTGTCTGCTTAAAGAGATGAGATCATATAAGCTATATATTCTGTGGTGTTCCGTTGTTTTTATTGAAGGTATTTGCAATGATAGTCTTCAAACAACAATAAACAGATCGCACGTTTAGAAGTTTGGAATAAGCTGTTTTGATCTTATTTATTTATTTATTATCGTCCACTCTGAATTGGATAACTCATTTTAACTTCTTTTCTAGTGTATATTCACGTCACCTTTGTGTTTTGGTCACTCTTTTTAAGGGCACACTTATAAATTTCAGACGAATATCTCCTGTTTTGAATCGGGAGATGTTGGGTTTTTTTTGTTTTGTTTTTTAAAACTAGGCCTATGAATTTTTAAAGCAAATGACAATGAGGCAACTATATCCATGTGAAATCTGTAAAACTAAATTTCCAAACGTAAAGGTATTTTTAATAGCAATTAGATGTCTCTCTGTGTGTTGTATACTTCTCATTATATAAAGAAAAAAAATCATATATGTCAGATCTGAATAAGACCCTGTTTTCTGTTTTATTTCGTGAATAATAACGTCCGCGTATACAATAAAGAAATGCAAAATGTTACCTTTGTACTGTAGAAACTGTAAGTATTAAGATAAGATAAGATAAGATAAGACTTTATTAATCCCACAACGGGGAAATTTTTGCATCACCTCAGCTCAGGTACAGATATATGAAGGAAATACAAAAACACAAATAAGTACAATCAATGAAAAAAAGTAAGATAATACACTATATTACAAGCGTACTTAGGAGTTGGTGAAATCTGATTCTGTGTTTCCTCAGAAATTCTTAAGTAAATAATTCTTGATAGAATATTTATTTTATTTTTTTAAAACCAGAGAATTTATTGAACCTTCCCACCATTAAAAAAAATCAATTGAATGTAAATTTACATATATATGTATGCATTTGTATAATTTTTGCCACATCTATTTATTGCTTAAAAATAAATTAAAATCAGTTTTGTTAGGGAAAAAGTGATGACGTCTCACAAACTCATGTATCAAATCTTGTGCAATTGGCGTTACGAAGTGACACTTTCTTTCTTTTGGACACTTGTCACATTTCTATGAAGGTAACACAAGATAAGATAAGAAAAGATTTTTATTGTCACTGTTACCAGAACAATGAAACACAGTTGTCATCTCTCCATTGGCAGAATGGAGAGCACAGAGAATGTACACAAAAAGGATATGCACAAGTTGTATACACACACACACACACACATACATACATACATACATACATACATACATACATACATACATACATACATACATACATACATACATACATACATACATACGTACGTGTGTGTGTTTATGTATGTTATACTGTAATAAATACAGTTTATAAATATAGTGCGAGTGTCCTTGAGTGTTAGCAGCACAGTTAACCTTCAATCAGGGTGTAGGTAGGGTACGTTTGACAGACTGTGGGTAGAAGCTTCTATTGAATCTGTTTGTCTTTGCAAGGCTTCACTGGATGTGCTAAAGTTATTGCAAAATAAACAAATATGGAGTAACCCTATTCTAAAAGAAACTGAACATTTTTTTAAGGTGGTTAGGTATTTCTGAAGAATAACATTATCAGTTGGGTTTATGTTCCTTCATGTTGTGTTTTCTCTCACTACAGAATGACCATGCGATGTTTATCGCTGCGACTAAGACGAAAGCAGTTCCTTCCTTCCCTCCTGTCATTGCTGACTATATCCATCCTGCTATTGGTCTGTGTCAAGCACAGCTACATCACTGAACCTTCACATATTGGTACGGACATGCAGATAATTCCCAAGTACAATATTGATTGCTCTGCTATTTATGACATGGACCCAGTGGAGGTGGGGAAATCTCTGCTGATCAAAAAGAAAGACGTTGTGGAGATTAAAGATGAAAGTCTAGCTTATCTTACCTCTAACTGTACTTTATTCAGAAAGTACAGGGGTTATGATAATGTGTGTGCCACAGAAGAGGAGCAAGACTTTCCTATTGCTTATTCTTTGGTTGTGCATAAATCTGCCTGGATGGTAGAGAGACTCATCAATGCACTGTACTCACCCAGTAATATCTACTGTATCCACTATGATCAAAAGTCCTCTGCTCAGTTCATATCAGCTATGGAGGGTTTGGCCCAGTGTCTGCCCAATGTCTTCATTACCAGCAAGAAAGAATCAGTATATTATGCAAGCATTAGCCGATTAAAGGCTGATCTCAACTGTCTGTCTGACCTTTTGGGTTCAGAAGTCAAGTGGAAGTATGTCATCAACCTCTGTGGCCAAGACTTCCCTCTCAAGTCCAACGTGGAGCTAGTGTCAGAACTAAAGCAACTGAATGGCAGAAACATGCTAGAGACGAGCCGACCCACACCAGCTAAGAAACAACGGTTCACCTTTCACTATGAGCTGAAAGATGCCAGCTTTGAATATCAAAAACTGCCAGTGAAAACAGAGTATGTAAAGAACCCACCACCACACAATATTGAGGTGTTCTCTGGAAATGCCTACTTTGTGCTTTCCCGGAAGTTCATTGAGCATATGAATGCCTCAGGTGTAGTGAAAGATTTTTTGTCCTGGTCAGAGGACACCTACTCCCCAGATGAACACTTCTGGGCAACACTTGTGCGACTGCCAGGTGTCCCTGGAGAGGTGGCTAGATCCAAGCCTGATATCACAGACCTGATGAGCAAAACCAGGCTGGTGAAGTGGCAGTACCTGGAGGAGCAGCTGTACCCACCGTGCACAGGGACACACGTTCGCAGCGTTTGTATATTTGGTGCTGCGGAAATGCGTTGGTTGCTGAACTATGGCCACTGGTTTGCCAATAAGTTTGACCCCAAAGTGGACCCTGTACTCATTCAGTGCCTTGAGGAGAAGCTGAAGGAAAAGCAGAAGTTATTTCAATCAGTATCACTGACTTGTCGTAAAGGTTAAACGATGGCTAAAATGGATCAGGAACAAATATTATGTTCTTTCAGTGATTTTTCAAATTTGACTGCTATTTCTTATACATCATTATCTTTGAAGTTACAAATCAACATAATTGATTAATTATAATGAGCTATAAGTAATAGCGAAGGGGACTAATCACTGTTTTCTGGTCTTTTAGAAACAAAAGTTTAAGTGGGAAAGACAAAATGCAGCGTTGAGATATGAAAATGGTGTTTACAGCTCTAATATGTTGCAACGTCGTTTGTTTAAGGAAAGCTGCCGAGCTCCGTTCTTTTCTCAGGGTGTTTCTGTCTCACTTGAGTCACTTGTTTATCTACAAAGATAATGTTGGTTTTATGGTAAATGGTAAATGGACTGATTCTTATATAGCGCTTTTCTACTCTCCCGGAGTACTCAAAGTGCTCTATAAATTTTATGTATTTTTTTATGTATTCAGTTTTTAAGAGATTTATTTCTTAGATTTCTGTCTTCACAGAAAAGTCCAGTTTACAAAAAACACACCCACGAGGAACATGTCTTAGCAGAAACAGTCGTCTGCTTCTCATTGTGAATGGGGAAAACAGGGATAATATTTGTTTTTGTTAATTGGTTGAATGAAACTGTAATGAGAGGTAATTATACAATAATGACTGGTTACATTTTAAAAGCTAACATGCTCTTGCCTGTTTCTGATGGATTCCCTTTTCCTCTGATACATGTGTTAAAGTTTTACTACAGATTCAGTTTTCGGATCATTCTGATGGTGCTCTTGCAAACTATAATAACAAAATATTATTTCCTCAACACACAGCATGCTATCTGGACAGCCCCTTTTTCCATGAAATGCAATGGAACACACTGGATTGGTTTTTACACAGAATACTGTGTAAAACAGAGGAGAGGTCATCTATTCTATGTCATCTATTCCTCACAAATTAATCGAGAGCTAATTTGTTTGCAACAATCCAACTGGTTGATGGATACAAGCTGCTTTAGTAAGGGTTGATTCCAACTATATATGTAATGCAGGTTTGCATCAAACTATAACGTAAATTGGAAAAATAAACAGCCTCTCAGTGTTAGACTGTATATAAAAGATTAACAGAACTTGTTAGGTTATAAAAGTAAAGGTCATGGAGGAAACAAATGCAGTATGTGCCTGTTGATGGGGAAATAAGCCCGATGTTCATCTGATATGGCATTATCAAGTGACCTGCTTTAAACATGTCCTTAAATAGTTCCTTGTGATTTTCTAGTCTTTGATGCTTGAATTGAGTTGAACACAACAAGGTGTTCATTTTACAAATTATGGTCCTCAAATAAAGTGAAAAATGACAACATGATTCAGAATGGGCGTACTCTGTTATTTATAGCTAGTACTACTGAGCATGGATCGTTGCTTGGTTTCTCATTCAGATCCACCCCAAAAGTTATGCCTGGTTGGGGAAAAAAAACAAAACAAAACAAAAAACAGCAAAAACAAAAACCACAATAGTCAAAAGACTCTAAATAAAGGGTGGCCTCTTTTAATTACAGTTTATACTTTTCTTTTTTCTTTACTGCTTTCACACAGATGTTTTGAGTTTTACGATAGACAGGAAATGAACACTGCAAAAAAAAGTTCTGCTACAATTGGGATTGTGTACTGAAATACCTTAAATGGTTATTCATTTTAAAGCATTACTGCAACATGAATCGATATGCACACAAGAAAGTAAAAAAAAAAGAGGCTATCTCAAGAGGATCTCTATTGTTATCTGAGCTCTATTTACATGTTTACAAATGTCAGCAGTGGATAAACATAGGAACATATTGCAGCTACCACAACTCTGAGCAAAACAATAACTTGAAAAAAATGTGGTTCACATAAATCAACCATGGTTGTTTACAATTATAATTAGCACTGAGCTACGAGGCTCCTATTGTCGAGATTTCATCCTTGAGAACATAAACAGGAGAAGAGCAGATTGTCATGGTTCTCGCAGGACTGCTCTCTTTTGCATCCACTGTCTCTCTTTCTTGTTCTTTCGATTCTTAGGTGGAGTTGGGCAGGCGCTGGTGCATTGCGCTGACCCACTTTCAGCCAGCCTGCTTACCATTATCACATCACTTATGGGAGTAAAAGGGTCAGCAGAAACCTTACTCCTTGCCAGCTCATCTTCACCCTTGTGGTGGTAATCAGGTTCGCAACTTATGAGTGCCTTCGTTACCTGACCTTGTTCTCCTGTTTGTGCTCCGAGTTGATTCAGTGCCTTGGCTGGACTTGAGTTACCTGCAAATTGAGATGGGCAAACTAGGGCTTTCTGAAACAATGGAAAGTCTGAAGCAATTGTGCTGGATTTGTGTTGATGTTTTGAAACAATCTGACATCTAATCTATGTTTGCTCATCTTTAACGACATCATTTATTTACAGAACATTGAGCATGTCACAGATGGAGTCATGAAAGCTTATTCAATTACAGTAAATCATAGACTTTATGGGATGTTCCAGTTTTGCATATGAATAAAATGACCCGTATGAGAACACTACACATGTAAGGACAAGTAGAAGCTTGTTTTTTTTCTGCAAATCTATCACTGACACAATCAGCAACAACACCAAAACAACCCTCATGTTACTGTGGAAACTGACTTGTTTCGGCATTAACCCATGATATCTTACAGGTTTCTGACAGCAGGTAACTGGGAGAAAATCCTTATATACTGCTGAGGAATGCCAGTTACAAAAAAATTGTGCAGACTGGCAACAGCAGTTAATACGATGCAAACCAACCAGAAACACACAGATGAAAGGAGTCCGTAAAAGACTAATGGACAAGCTTTTTGTTATTGTTTGTTCTAATGTGTTTAGCCTACATGCTAATCTAATCACTCTAGATAAAGGTCTAACAGTCACTTACTCTTTTCTTTTTTTGTGGTCAGACTGTGTTATGAACATATTTCAAATGACAATTTATAGATGCTGATTGGCTGTCAGTGCTGCTGTGTAAGCTGTAAACCAGTAAACCAGTACTTGTAACCTGTTTGAGCATTATGCAGAAACGATACTTACCAAACAGAAAGTTCGTGCATAATATGACTCATCTTAAGGTATGCAGAGTGTCTATTGAAAGAATGTCTCTGACAAAATGTACAGTTTTCACAATCTTCCCTTTGTATAAGCTGTAATAATATTTCACTCCCACTGACATCTGAGGATTTGATCCCCATAGTGCTTTGCTGAGATAATGTACTTAACCTGGCACATCTCATGTAACTACTTCAGCCCTCTACTACTAATTCCTAGTGCATAGCCTAGTAGTGCATAAAAACTCAGAAACAGTATTTCCCAGAAATGTCACAATTTTCTCCATATTTCTGGTTAAAGGTTTGTATGACTTGCACACTGCTCATTTTAACTTTCCCAGTAACTATATTACATGGGCTCAGACTCCGAATGCTGACAAGTGAAGTGCCAATTTTAGTTTCCTGTAAGAAAAGTGTTAATGTTTCTGGTCTGCAGTTCCTTTGAAATCATTTCCTTTTAACCCACAATTACTTTTCAGTACTTTTTCTTTTTTTCTTAGTTTTTCTTAATTTCTTTTTAAACAAAGCAGTCATTGTTCTCTACACATACTTTTTTCTTTAGAGTATTAGTTCTTTTCCCTCTTTGCTTTTTAAACATGAGTTATGTGTTAGAAAGTGTAGTTTCTTTGACTCATCCCTTATTCCCAGAAGAACTTAACTCAATTCAAGCTGCTAAGGCTTTTGCACACAGAGGCAGTGGTAGTGTTCAGGAAAAGGTCACAGTAAAACCCTCAAATAGCACATGAAATTGTAGCCCCTCACTTACCACATGTCTGAGAGGTGTCTGATTTCTACCAGGGCTGCGTTGCTCTGTTTTGAGCATAAAAGTTATACTAATGTTTATTTTGCACATCATGAAGAGCACACATGGTATGACAGATGAGGTCAGCTTAATTCAGATTCTAAAATATAAAAGAGGTTTTGTTTGTGCAGTGGTGATGCATCTTGGTCTTATTAGGTACACTGTTAAGTCAGCCAAAGAAACCCCTTGGCCCCTGTTCAAGGGGGTGAAGTCTTCTAATGGAAATAACTTTTAAGCCTCAGTGAATCATTTCTTAACAAGCCTCACAGTTCAGCCTCGAAGAAGAAGAAGTTTTACTTCTCAGATTCGCTGAGGTATTTTGATGAAATAGCATTACAAAATGCAAAAACAATGAAGTTAAAAACGTTAAAAGAGATTCCAATGATTTGAAAATAGTACACAGAACACTCTTTCTGTTTTAAAACAGAAATGTATTTATTTATTTTCGGAAAACAAGAGGTTTCTATGAAGAGTGTCTGGCCTCTCCCTTAGAGATAGGATGAAGAGTTCAATCATTTATGAATGGCTCTGACCCAAGACAATTTGGAGAGATTATATTTCTTAAGGCTGGAATGAGAACGCCTTGGTGTTCCCTCAGATACACTAAAGCAGGTGATTGGGGAAAGGGAAGTCTGTGTTTTTCTGTGGTGGAAGCTGCCCTGGAAGAGCATAAATGGACAGATGGATTCGTTCACTATGTTAGGACATGTGGGAACAAGGGCAAATCTTTCATGTCCTATTTCTCTGGAAAAGGCCCTTTGCTTGCTCAGCTACTTGCTAGTGGAGCCACAGGCTACAATGCCAAATAATACTTGCCTGTAATGTGCTTCACAGCATTGTCACAAGACATAATGTTCCCCTCTGTGATAATGTTTATGATGCACCTGAGCCTTATGAGGACCCAGAAAATCCTCCTGCAATCCCTCTGACTAGGGAGATGCAGCTGTTCAAAATTACTCTTAAGTGTTTTGTTCAACTAATCAAGTTGGTCCTATAAATTCAGCATTGGCACTGCTGGTGGGTGTCAGGAACCATTATGATGTATTTGTAGGACTGAGTCACAATGGGCTGGGGTGTTAGGAGGACAGCAGAGTTAGTTAAATTCAGATGGAAGAAGGCCAAGTCAAGAAGGGACCATGCTGAAGCCAAAAACACTCAAACTGGTGACAAATCTTACCAGAGCACAGACTACAGAGATATGGTCCTTAATATTATTGGAGGTGCAAACTGACAAACTTTGCATGGGATTCAAAGTACTGTAAGGGATGCTGAGCCCACAAATGTAGAGAAAACTGATCCAGTTCTTTCTAATGAAGAGGACACACTTGTTCTTGTTGTGGACAGTGGATCAGCTCTAGTAGAACCAGCATCTACTGCATCAGAAGGTATCAAATAAGGCTTAAAGAAGTCTTTGTCAAAGACAGATAATGATGATGATTATGTTACATGGTGTCAGGCTGGCGTCTGGTTCCTGGTCCCCGCTTCGATCTCCACACCTGCTCATCATCACTCACCTGCTGCTCATCATTCATGATTGCTCCTGCCATTATTTAAGGCCACACTGGAGTGCTGGTTTTTGCTGGGTTGTTGTACTCACCTTGGTTAGTGTAGCGCCAACTCGCTTTGTGAATCATATCATATCTCATTATGTTTCCTGGTTTTCCTAATGAACGTTTCTATTCTCTGTACTGACCCTTAGACACTGAGTGAGTGTGACTGAGTCACAGACTGTGTGAAGAGGAGTGTCCTGGACCTGCCCCTGGATTTGTGTTAGAGTCCTGCCTGACATCTGTGACAACATAGTCTTTGAAATTGTGTAACTTATTTTTTAAAGAACACCTTCATATGCCATATTGTTTATATTTATTAGTTGTTTAGTCAGTGGACTGAATGTTACACAGAAAGTTACCACCAGAGCTCTTCTTTGTAACACTTGAAATAAACACACTTAAAAGTACTGTGTGATTACTGTTCTAACTGTTCTCTGTAATATTTGAAAAAATGTTTCAGTATTTTAGACTTCTTTTTTTTCTTTTTTCCTTCTTTTTTTTCTTTTTTCCTTCTTTTTTTTTTTTTTTTTTTTTTTTTTTTTGAATAATGAGGACAAAAGTAAGCCGGATTATGTGAGCCATTGAAAACCAAGGAAAAACCGAAAGCAGATGATTTTTATCTGCATTACACCTTTTAAACAACAGGGCCCTGAGGATTAGGATAGGCCAACAGTCCTTTTAGGCATTCTAGGTCACTGACTGGAGCACCAGTACAGAAGAGTTGAACAAGGCTTTGCTGTATAGTGTTCCAGGAAATGAAGTTATTCATGCCAGTCAGTTCAGTTAGTCGGTCAACCATTAAAGTTGGTTTGAGAGCAAGTGAACTTGATTTATGGAATGTCTGATCCCAGGAGAAGGGTAGATCTTAGATTTGAACCTTTAGATTTGAACCTTAATTGCACACGCACACACCACTTGAAGAACCAAACAGAACAACATAATCTGCAAAAAGCAAAGGTAAAATCCTGTAGCCACTAAAGTGGAGACCCTCCACCTGGTTACATCTGGCTACATCTAGATATTCTGTTCACAAAACCTATGAACAGAGTCAGTGACCAAGGGCAGCCCTGGTGGAGTCTAGCATTAACCGGAAAACAAGTCTAACCTCCACAGTATACCCACATGAACCCGGTAAAACTACTTCTCCAAGTCCACAAAACATATGTAGACTTTTTTACAGGTTGGGCAAACCCCCCTACACCCTTGAACATCTTTGAGAGGATAAAGCCGTGGCCCATTGTTCCATGGCCAGGTCAAAAACTGCATTGTTCCTCTTAAAGTGAAGGTTTAACTAACAGATGGACTCACATCACTAGTACCGAAGTGTAGATTGTCCCAGGCTGAGAAGTGTGATACACCTATGGTTGCAGTACACCTTCTCCACACCCAAGGCACCGCCCAGATGTCCAGGCAACATTGCAGAGACAGGTCAGTCAGGACAACCCTACAACATCCAGTCAGTGCAGTCAGTGCTATCAGTACCAGACTCATCATAGAAGGTGTGATTATAGGATTGAGGAGATAATCAAATCTGAATTTGACATTGGCTGCATCCCACCATCACTGTAAACAAGAAAGTCCTGGGTTCACATCCAGGCTACAATTTTTTATTGTGGACACATGCACACATGCTCTCCCTGTGCATTAACTGGTGACCCTAATGTGGTCATGGATGGATGAATGGATGGACTGATGCTTGAATGGATTCCTTTTGGGGTTTTCTTTTTGTTTAGTTTTCTTTTCTTATTTAAATAGGGTTGTAATGTTCTCAACTTAATAATAATAAAACTAATAAAACAAGTAAACATATAACATACATAATTTCCTAATCAAGTATTCTGATGAACCTTTTGTTAAATATGTTTCTGCTTTGAGGTTTTGACTCCAGTTTACACAAGGCTGCATTAAAAGTTCACGAGGTGAGCAAAACTCTTTCGTTAAGTGAAACTCTCGAATCTATTAGTGGAAAATATTTGCTCATGCGATCTACAAAAGCAGTTACTCAAGGTGTGGTTGTGTAAAAGCATTTGTAGAGCAGCCTTGTGAAGCAAAGTAGATGTCAGAGTACATTACAAGCCTATTTTAGACAGAAGGTTTCTAGTAGAGTTCATTAAGGGGCTATTTAAGAGGTCAGTAAGTTGACTTTAATTGCAATTAAAAGGTTATTTGTCACAGAAAAAAAAGTACTATTTTCAAAACGTAGGTAAATTAATTTTTGTTTTGAAAGTTTGATTGTTTTGCAGCAAAAATCTTTATATCATTGTGGACGAGGACAAAAAATACCACATTAAAGTGAAAAGTATCATAATAAGAGGCAAACTCACTGAGAATTATCTCTACTCTGCACTTCTCAGTAGTGCGGAACATTTAAGCTTATTGTTTTTGTCATAACGGCTGCAAATGTACTTTTTTGGTTCACTCACATGAGATGCAGAAGGCTGTTTTCACTGACTAAATCTTTGTAAACCCCCCCAGTACAACACCTGCCCAGTATCAAACAGCAATGAGGCTTTTGCAAATGAACATTGACTGGCATCACTTATTCCTCAGCTTATCATCGTAATCGCCAGCTCAGTGTTTATATTACTGGATTTTACTAGAGTAGCTTTACACGATTAACAGTTAAAATAATCCTTGTTTATTTCACGTACTGGTCTTTGGTGCAGCCTGCCATGTCATACTTTGTCTGAAACAAGCTGTTTTAGTTTCCTTCCCTTGCCCAAGAAAATGTATTACTATTATTATTTATTTATTATCCACTCTTCATCACAAGGATGACTAAACATATAAGCATTACTTCATTATTATGTCCTCATTAAGGACAGAGTTGTTGACTCTTCACTGAGGTGTCCTTTGTCATCTGCTTCTTGCTTTAATGCCTACAGGACCTGACCAGGCATACAGCCAGAGAAGACATCTGCCTACACGCTAGGTTGGTCACAGGCATCGCTCTAAGAGCTGCACTTCCCTAAAGGAAGCATGAGAATCACCTTACACAGGGAACAGGTGGGGGATTAGAGGAGATTTGATCCACTGAGTATTTAAGGTATTTCTCGTTGTTCATTTTATGGTTTTGAACCCCCTATGAATTTATTTGAAATCATTTTCACACTGTTTTTACTTATACACATCTGTAAGTATTAACTTTAGCCTTAGACGTTGCTGGTCTAAAAGCACAAAATGATAATAAACTTTAAAAAAAAAGGCTCACCAGTGTTGAAAGGGTACCTATTCTGCACATTTCCAGCTCCACTTATTTATTCTTGAACTTAAGTTTTGAACGATTGTGAAACAGTTTTTGTCTCTTACTGGGCCTTGGTGAGCAAAGTAGAAGCTTTATGCAGCAGGAAGGTGGGGCTTCTGGGCTAACAGCCATAACTGTGTGCCAGGCATTACTATATTAAGAATACTTCCTCTTTCTGACATCGTAATGAGCTAAAGAAAACGGTCTAAAAAAGAACATTGGGAGGAGCCTGAAGTTTCTGGTTAACATAGATAACTTATTGGTAAAGTTTGGTATTGACAGAACAGCACAAGAGACATTACCGTATTGAAGCCCAGTCTCACACTACCGACTTCATTTCATGAGTTCTTTGAATCTATTTTAACTTTTAAAACAAATTCTACAGTAGACCAGTGCTCATATTAAATCATGTTTTGACTCAAAATTACACTCACAGTGAGTTTCAGTTTGGTTTCACTGGTCCCTTAATGTGACATGCCTTTGTATTTGAATCATTTATTCCAGCAAAGAGCAGACTTTTTTTCAGTTGTAGTTTGTTAGATTAAACTTTGAGGCCTTAAATAGTGCCTTACATATTCATTATAGCACTTTAAAACTATTTATCTTGGCTTTAGTTGTGAGATTTTGCTGTTTGTGTTGATAGGCTTTAGTTATCTCACCTCCTAAAAAAGAAACGTGTAGAGTGGCTTTAATGTGTCTTTATAGACCCACCACCCACATGTTTGATAAGCTAGTTCAGGAGTAGCAAAAGAATAAACTGTGCATATTTGGAAACTCATTTCAACACATCTGGCTCAGACTAGTCCCACTAGGATCAGTTATCTAAACAGTGGTCAGTGCACTAATTGACATTATAAGAGCAATTTATAATGTCTTATGTTTTAGAATGTGGTAGATTGCGTAGAATGTAGTTAATTAATTATTTTAGTCAAACAAAATGCCAATGATCTTGTTACTCACACCAGGAGATTCCTTTTTCTGTTAAGCTTTCTATTTCTGTTATTCAAGACATCAGTCTCTAGAGCTCAAGAGTTTCAATTCTTGCTTAAAGGGAAAGGAAAAAAACAGAGTTTTGAATTTGTTTTTCCTCCCTTTTAACAAACTTTGAAACATGGTTTTGTAATGTTAGCTGCTCACTATTAAAAGATATGGTATTCCTGTGAGACATGTGTAGAGAACAAACCGAACAGTCACGTAGTTCTAAATATTCCAATAATTTCTTTTCACTTTTTTCCTTTCTGATCACATCTGTCTACTTTGTCATGTTGCTGACATCTAGAGATGCATGCTTGTTCTTATTGTAATTGCAAGGACATTAAATAATCCAGTGGTGTTTCATAGGTTTGGGATTCACTGTTAGAAGTTTGGATTGTGGCGCGTGAATGATATGAAATAGAATATGAGCGCTGTTTCTCCAATTCATCAGTTTAGTTTATATGCTCTACGTTTGATTCCTGCATTAAAAAGTAAATTCCAAAATGTAAAAACAAAATAAAGAAAAAAAGTTTTTCCGAAGAGTCCTTGAAGATTTTCAGGGTCAGAAATGTTGGACTCCAAAAGCATTTTAGATTCTAGAGAATCAGTGAATCTGGTATTTTTATTTTATTATATTTGAGTCACATTTGGGCTTTGAGAAAAGATTTTACAGTAAAATGTTCAAAAATTGAAAGGCTGTAGCAATTGGTGTCAGAATAGGATGTAGCAAAGTGAAAGTGTGTTAGAGCAGAAGCAACATTTGAATAAATGGTGTCTCACAGTGATCACATGTCAACTTTAAGGTGAAGGGGACTAAACCTCCACAGGGAAGCACTCCTGACATACTTTTGTATGTTTCTGATTTTCAGAAATTTCTGAAATACCGGTTATTCTTGCATCACTTGTTAGCTGTTGTGTAGCAACAATGACTGGTATCTTAAAATTAATGTACCAGGTTCCCATGAAGAAACAATTAGTAGCTACAGTTGTATGGACCAACAGCATGAGCTAAGAGAAAGCAGAACCAGGTAGCAGACTTTATGAGCTCGCCAGAATCAAAAATAGGAAAGGAAACAAACACCAGCTCCTCCCATTTCCCCTTTTCACACATTTCGCCTTGTGCTTGCACTAAACAAATAGTTCTCACCATCATGAACATGAAGCAATTTTGAGTAAAATGAAACAAAAATATATAAAATCAAATCTATATTTATTCAAATACTTAATATTTAAATAAAAATGAGCTTGATATAGAGAGAAACCAATTAAGACTATTTCATTTGACTACTTCAATTACTTAAAGTCAGCACTTTGGGCAAGTACAGTGGGGCAAAAAAGTATTTAGTCAGCCACCGATTGTGCAAGTTCCCCCACTTAAAATGATGACAGAGGTCAGTAATTTGCACCAGAGGTACACTTCAACTGTGAGAGACAGAATGTGGAAAAAAAAATCCATGAATTCACATGGTAGGATTTGTAAAGAATTTATTCGTAAATCAGGGTGGAAAATAAGTATTTGGTCACCTCAAACAAGGAAAATCTCTGGCTCTCACAGACCTGTAACGTCTTCTGTAAGAAGCTTTTCTGTCCCCCACTCGTTACCTGTATGAATGGCACCTGTTTGAACTCATCATCTGTATAAAAGACACCTGTCCACAGCCTCAAACAGTCAGACTCCAAACTCCGCCATGGCCAAGACCAAAGAGCTTTGGAAGGACACCAGGAAAAGTATTGTAGACCTGCACCAGACTGGGAAGAGTGAATCTACAACAGGCAAGCAGCTTGGTGTGAAAAAATCAACTGTGGGAGCAATCATCAGAAAATGGAAGACATACAAGACCACTGATAATCTCCCTCGATCTGGGGCTCCACGCAAGATCTCATCCCGTGGGGTCAAAATGATCATGAGAACGGTGAGCAAAGATCCCAGAACCACACGGGGGGACCTGGTGAATGACCTGCAGAGAGCTGGGACCAAAGTAACAAAGGTCACCATCAGTAACACACTACAACGGCAGGGAATCAAATCCCGCAGTGCCAGACATGTTCCGCTGCTGAAGCCAGTGCATGTCCAGGCCTGTCTGAAGTTTGCCAGAGAGCACATGGATGATACAGCAGAGGATTGGGAGAATGTCATGTGGTCAGATGAAACCAAAGTAGAACTTTTTGGTATAAACTCAACTCGTCGTGTTTGGAGGAAGAAGAATACTGAGTTGCATCCCAAGAACACCATACCTACTGTGAAGCATGGGGGTGGAAACATCATGCTATGGGGCTGTTTTTCTGCCAAGGGGACAGGATGACTGATCTGTGTTAAGGACAGAATGAATGGGGCCATGTATCGTGAGATTTTGAGCCAAAACCTCCTTCCATCAGTGAGAACTTTGAAGATGAAATGCGGCTGGGTCTTCCAACATGACAATGATCCAAAACACACCGCCCGGGCAACAAAGGAGTGGCTTCGTAAGAAGCATTTGAAAGTCCTGGAGTGGCCTAGCCAGTCTCCAGACCTCAACCCCATAGAAAATCTGTGGCGGGAGTTGAAAGTCCGTGTTGCTCGGCGACAGCCCCAAAACATCACTGCTCTCGAGAAGATCTGCATGGAGGAATGGGCCAAAATACCAGCTACTGTGTGTGCAAACCTGGTAAAGACCTATAGTAAACGTTTGACCTCTGTTATTGCCAACAAAGGTTATGTTACAAAGTATTGAGTTGTATTTTTGTTATTGACCAAATACTTATTTTCCACCCTAATTTACGAATAAATTCTTTACAAATCCTACCATGTGAATTCATGGATTTTTTTTTTCACATTCTGTCTCTCACAGTTGAAGTGTACCTCTGGTGCAAATTACTGACCTCTGTCATCATTTTAAGTGGGGGAACTTGCACAATCGGTGGCTGACTAAATACTTTTTTGCCCCACTGTATGCTTTGATCTTTCTTTTATGTGTTATATCACTTCATTTACACGTAGAGGCCTGATTAATTATTGCTTCTTAAATTTCCTAATATGTTCAAGACATTGGAGTTAAGACTTGTTATGTATATCCTAATTTGCTCTGGTAAACAAGATTAAAGATCTTTTGGAATATTTTATTTTATGTTTTATTATTCACATAATATACAGCATTACAGTTACAACTATGTAATACAGAAATACCATAATAAGGAAACATTTCGAATGAACACGTTCCAGGTTGCATAATGTTCATACAGAACACAGAAAACCTTATAAATGTTCACAGTAAACCGTGTCAGTAATCACTCTTTCGACACTAAAGTACTGTGTGTTAATGTTTATCGTCCCCATTGTTTAGCCACTCCAGTCTCTTAAGCAAAGATACTGATTAAATGACCAGCATTACCTTAAAACATGACATTGCTATTTACCTGAGGCCGTGCTCTTTGTCTTAGAGTGCTTGTATTACCTTTACACACAATGTAAATTCAAATGTGAATGTACCCTTGTAAAAGTTTTCAAGTCAAAGACTTTAACTTTAGAGCAGTTTTTAGTTTCTTCATGGCACAGATTCAACAAGGTACTGGTAATGCTCCTGAGAAATTTGGGTCCATGTTGACATGACAGAGTCACACAGTTGCTGCAGATTTGCTGGCTGCACATATTTGTGATCCTGTTCCACCACATCCCAGAGATGCTCATTTGCATTGAGATCTGATGACTGTGGAGGTCATTTGAGTGCAATGAATTCAATGTCATGTTAAAGAAATGGGTTTGTGATGATTTTAGCTTCTGATTGATACACTAAAGATGGGAGATGGGTGGTTGTAAAGGGATGGACATGGCCAACAGCAATACTCAGGTAGGCTGTGGCATTTATCTACTGTTCATATTGATTTTAAAGAGTTGATACTGTGCCATGAAAACATCCCCTACATCATTACACCACCGACACCAGCATGAACCAGCATCTACTGATACAAGGTGGGATGGATCCATGTTTTTATATTGTTTACTTTAAATTCAGACACAAATCAAGACTAATCAGACCACTTCACTTTTTAAATTTTTTTATTTTATTTCTGTTGTTCAATTTTTCATCTTTTTTCACTCACTATGTGTGTATACACCTCTTTGTATTTGATTATTAGTCATTATTAATTTATGGTTCTCTTCCACAATGTGTTTTTATCCTGTCTTCCTCCTTTCACCCCAACTGGTCATGGCATATGGTCACCCCTCACTGAGCCTGATTCTGCTGGAGGTGTAAACTTCAGCTGGTCACCTTGACCACGTCTGTAAACATAAATGCACTGAGGTGCGGCCATGTAACTGATTAAATTATTAACAACCAGCTGAACAATTGTACCCAATAAATTTTCCAGAGAGTGTTTACATTTTGTTACAGCAATGTCTGCTCATATAAACCATGACTACATAATGAAGGGAGGTAAAACAGCTTGTTTGATGATTAACTAAGGGCCTGAACCAAGGCAGTATCTAATGAAGTGGCCAGTGAGTGTATTTGCCTATGTAAGAGTTTTCTCTTTGCTTTCCGTCTCTAAGGTGAGATATGAAAAACTAAACTGAACTGACTGTATTTTGGAAAAATGTAAAGTTTAGAAAGTATAATCAACTTTTTTAAAACATTGCATTTATAAAAAAAAAAAAAGATTTGTATCTTTTGAGAAATTGAAAAATTTACAGAGAGTAACAGTGTGGTGGCAGTCAGTGTGTATATGCAGTGATTTCATTAGGCTGTGCAATGAAACCTCCTTTCAGTAAACCTAGAATAAATCATGGTATATAGTAAATAATATTGTATAGCACTAACATGTAACATGTAACATGACATATAACATTTATCACTAAAAAACAGAGTTGTTTGTTAGTGCTATTTTTGACTAGAGAGCTTGGAGATCTTACATCCCATGAAGTGCACATTGTGTTGGATCTCACATCTATTGGCCTAAGCTGCAAATTTACCTGAGATTTGGGTCTGTGTTCTGCTACGAAGCAAATATGTATCTTTCCCTGAATGTTGAACTCTTATATTCAGTGATGGTAATGTGTCACTTAATAATTTTCTTTGTGAAATTATTACAACTGATTGAGTATTTTACTCCTTGCCTAAATTTATGTGAAAATATGGCAGAGTTTGTGACATAGAGCTGGAGGCTAAATAAATTATCTTTTAAATTAAATTTAGAAGATCTGCTGAATTTAGCTGTTTATGATATGCACAAAGAGCAGAAAAGACTGAAAAGAAAAATGAGGCAATGTTCTGCTTGTACAAAAATTTAACTACAAAGAAAGAACACCAAGGTCTCTGCTCATCACAGAGTTTGTTTGTTTTGTTTTTTTTAAAAAGCTTCTTCTTTTTTTTTAATCTCTTTTTTTCTTTTCTAAAAATTTCCTGACCTTGATGACAAAATACGTGCATTCTTACCACTTTATTTGGCTCTGCTGGATACAAGAAGTGCTTCCGTTATATTTGACTTGCAAAGTCATTATACAGGCAGTGCCTGTGCTTCTCTGTGTTTTTCTATTCAAATCTGCATCTTCTTCAGTTATCCTGCTCTAACACAAAAACTATGAGGTCAGCCGTGATCTGCGTCTTTGCAGTGGCAGTCTGGATCCACTTGGTGGTGCTGTGGTTGTGTGATAGAGGAAGAGGCTCTGCACATACTGTAGGCCTTGCTCTCCGTTTTTTCTTATTTCAGACAAAAACGGGCCCGTTTCCAAGTTTAAAATCTCAAAACGTTAAATGTGAACAAAATGATAACAATGATGAGAAGTGAAAACCGACATGTTATTGCTGAAGAGTAAAAGACTGACCTGATTGGCTACCTCCTGGACTTTTTTTTTGGTGATGGGGGGGGACAACCATAACAATAATAATATTTATATTTATAACAAGGTGCAATAATAACAATGTGCAATACACATACACTTATTCTTAATTTTATTTGTTGTGTTGTGATGTGCCGTGTCGTGTTGTGTTGTACGTAGTGCTGACGTGGGACAGTTTTCCAATTTCATTGAACTATTGTACTGTACTGTATATGTATGACTGTGCAATGACAATAAAGAGTTATTTTATCTTATCTTATAGAGTTATCTTACTACACCTATGAATGTAGTATGTTTCAAACACATATTCCTAACTTCCTTTTTAACAGGGTGGCCAGACCTTTATATTCGTATTATATTTTTAAAGAGATTTTTCTCAGTTATAAGTATCCCATGGTATTATTTCGTTATGTATCAGGAAGTGAGTGACTCTATCCATCTATCATCTTCACATATGACATATATGCTGTGAAATTGTGTTTGTGAACTTCTGTGCCAAATTTAAGTAATTATGTTTTTAAAAATTCTTTTCAGGACTCCATCCTTTGCTCTAATTTGTTCTTTAAATGTAGCTATGGTTTATGGCAGAGACCAAAACTCAAATATTAATAGTTATTGTTCAAGATAAACCCGATTAAAGTCAAGTTCTAGTTCTAGTTTGGCTTGTACAGCCCTGACACCCTAGCTGTGCATGGCTTCCTCCTCTTCTACTCATGTTATAGTGAGCATGTATCACTTTATGGCACCCATCTATCCTGCAAACCTTGAAAAGGCTGCTGAGGCTCTGAATAAATCTGGGGAAGACACTCTGACAGTCCCTGATCTGCCTGTCCATGTTCCCTGAAATCTCTCTCAGCTATCGTAACTTTGGTTTTCCACGTCATGACATATTCCTCTTGTGAAGGCAGGGGCCCTATGTTTGAATGTGTGTGTGTGTGTGTGTGTGTGCGTGCGTGCGTGCGTACACACCATCAGATAAAGTGGCTCAGCTTTAATGTCACTTGTCAAGAGCAGTTGGCAGATAAATTTACAAAATATAGCTGCATGATACAGCTTATTTTTTGAGTTTGGTGGCAGCGCGAGTAGCTGTGATCTAAGTGACGAAGCCTGTGCTGCAAGGAAATCTGGCATACATACATGTTTGTGTGTGTAAAAAAGCATGTGAATGTAATTAATGATGTGTTCCTCCTCTTCATAGGGTAATAGGATTTCCCCACCCCGGGCGGTAAGGATAGAAAGGAGAAGGGGGGAACGGCTATGCACATATGTATGTGAGAGTGTGTTTGCTGCAGAGTTAGTGAATGGGAGCCCCATGTAGTGATGCCATAGAGGACTCTTCTCTGTGTGTGTGTGTGTGTGTGTGTGTGTGTGTGTGTGTGTGTGTGTGTGTGTGTGTGTGATAGGGGGAGGGGGGAACAAGCGAGTGATTTATAACAGCTACTTCAGGTCTCTCCTCTCTCCCACAGCAGCACTGCAAACACATCCATTACAAACGTACTGATGTTAATGGGATTGTTGCGTGTGTGTGTGTGTGTGTGTGTGTGTGTGTGTGTGTGTGTGTGTGTGTGTGTGTGTGTGTGTGTGTGTGTATGCATTCTCATATATGTGTGTGCATGATCCAGAGGCTGCACAATTGTGAATGTGCACCTTAAAGAGAGTGTGTGTGTGTGTGTGTGTGTGTGTGTGTGTGTGTGTGTGTGTGTGTGTGTGTGTGTGAGAGAGAGAGAGAGAGAGAGAGAGAGAGCGAGAGAGAGAGAGAGAGAGAGAGAGAGAGAGAGAGAATGATAACCAGATGCTACTGGGTGAAAGGAAGGTGAAGGTTACCAGAGGTGTTTAGGCCTTGGTACAAGTTTCTGTGCATATGTGTGCCATTTGTGCTATTCTATTTGTGCATATACATGTTTGCAGGTGTATGCATATACACAGAGACCTGACTTGTTTTGGGCAACTACCAATACATTGCCAGAATTTTTCTCTCTCTCCTATGTGTGTGTGTGAGGGTCTAAAAGAGAGTGTGTATCTTGCTCTGCTGGAGAAGTTGGAGTGATAAAAACCTGAATTGAGGAAAATACTCCAGAGAGTAAACAAAGGGGGCAAGGAAGAAATAAATAAAGAGGATGTAGAGCTTTTTGGTAATGGACTGGTAGATGCTGAGGACCACATCCACCTCTGTGTGTGCGCAAGTGTGTGAGAAAGTGTGTTAACATATATAAGAATCACACACACACACACACACACACACACACACACACACACACACACACACACAGTGTCTGCCTGTCTCCTCTCACATTACCCTTTACATTAAAACCAGTCAGGGGGAAAATTACTGCAGACCTGGCCACCGTCTGTCCACCTGGCCCCACAGAGAGAGAGGAGAGGATAAAGAGGGGGATAAGGGGATGAGGAGGTTGGGGGGTGGGGGGAGGGGGGGGGGGGGTTCAAGGGACCTGGAGAGGGACAAGGCTGCCAAGGGGCACTGGTCTGAAGTCAGTTTCATACAAGAAGGGGATTTCTGGTGTTGGGTTTGTGCCTGAGGGCTTTAGACAAATCTTGACTCCAGAGCCAGTTTTAAGGGGATGGAGAAAAGAATTTGATTTATGCTTTCTTCATCTTGCTGTTCATGGTGCATTTTAGTTTTTTGTCAGTCAATTTAACTCAAGTGTGTTATTGCAAGTTAAATGACTGCACTACAGTAACCAATATTTGTTTTATAATAGCAGGAACTCAAATCACTATTTGCAATGTGCAGGGTCTCAATAGCAAATCCACAGAGTATTGTCACCACAGTCACCGTAGTCTTTAACTGCTTTGTTTTTCCAGTTTATAGACTGTATATAAAAGATGGACATGACACACGCGATGTCATTCATTGGTTTGTGGACTACTAATTTGGATCCTCAAGTTCAAGATTTCAGCTACCAGCATCCCTTTCTTTCATTGTGTAGTTATTTATTTATTTATTTGTTTATTATTGCCAAAAGAGTTCATATTTAGATGAGACCAATAGATTGATTAGCAAGATGCATCAACACACAAACATTATACAGCGGTCCCTCATTTATCGTGGGAGTTACGTTCTAAAAATAACCTGCAATAGGTGAAATCTGCGAAGTAGCCAACTTCATTTTTTACAATTATTATTGATGTTTTAAGACTGTAAAGCCCCTCACTACACACTTTATACACTTTTCTCAGACAGGCATGAACATTTTCACATTTTTCTCTCTTGTTTAAACACTCTCAAAGTTCAAGATCAAACCCTGTTTACAGGTCCAAAACACGGGAATAGAAAAGTTGCGAAAGAATTCAACATTAATGAATTAATAGTATGGAAGTAGAGGAAGCAAGAAGAATGAGTTGAGTAAAGTTTGACTTATCTGACTGTTTTGTTTTGCTTAATTAGCCTTATTATCCGAAAAATATGGTAACTTCTACCTTCCTTTAGCATGTCCAGAAGTCCAACTTTTTGTGCGATGGTTAGCATCTTCCTCCGCCTTTTGGGTGCTATCGCAGGCGGCTTTGACGGTGCAAAACATTTCGTCAACATTGTTGTGTTTGTTGGGGAGAAAACCTACAACCATACGGTCCAGCACTTCAGAGTTGCGCTGCTAGCGATCGAAGATTTATGTAAATTTGACAAGCTGAATGCATTCTGTACTGTACAGGAGACACGGCACGGAGGAGATTGATTGACAATGGTCTACAGCCGATCAGGACGCAGAACACAAAATGCTGTAAGAAAAAAAAAAGAAAAAAAAAGCCTGTAAAATTGCACAAAAAAAAATATCTGGGAATCAGCAAGGCCGCGAAAGGTGAACCGCATTATAGTGAGGGACCACTGTAAAATAAAATAAAATGTTACTGTCACAGCACAAACTGTTAGTGCAGTTATTCACACAACAAGCCACATCATTTGTTAAGGAATTTAAAAACAATGAACAGCACCCATCCCTTCCTGGATTATACATTTTAGTGCTTCTGCAGCAAAGGTGGTAACAGCATGACCTGAAGAGGACAGTGAGTGGATGGGCCTGTGCAGGTCAAACTTTGGGAGGTACCCTCACGTCTCTTTGAAACTAAAAAAAGGTCATTTGCTAGCTTGGAGCTAGTTTGAAAGCATGACCCTACTTGAAAATTGCAACAAAAAATGTGTTGCGCACACAGTAAACTGTCCTAGTGTGTGGTGAGTTCACTGATCCACTTCTGCACAGCAAAGTGACTCGAGCCGACTGCCCCCCATCAATGCTGGTTGCTAGTCCATGTCATGTACTGGCTGCTAGTCCATGTCATGTGATCTGCTGCCGACCATAGCGAAAGAGAGAGAAGGAGAGGCTGATCATTTTAATGCAGGACCTCATCGGTACTTGCACCCTTACTCCACTGCTGGAGTAAGGGTGCAAGTCATCATTAGCACTTCCCCTGCCAGTGGCGGACTCCCTCAGACATCGGTGCGTTGGTGGTTCTTTGTGTCCGGGGATGGGCGTCCAGGTACACACCGGCTCACTCCTTGGCGGCCGCTTATCGGGGCCTGGAGCCTGGGGCTCGCTCGGGCCACTTCGGAGGTGGGGTGCCCCTGGCCTCTCGGCCTGGGGCTCGGTCACTCAGGCACGGCTGGCTGCCGGCGGAGCTCACGGGCGTGTCACTGCAACCCCCCCTGGCTTCTGCTCCGCGGCTGCTGAGTGAGCCCTCATCTGAGACTCTCCTCAGCTCTTTCTGGGACAGTGGCGCGGCTGCCCCTCTGTTGGTCTTCCTTGGTCTCTTGTGTTCTGGGCGCCTCTGGATGTCTGGAGTTTTGATCTCCTCCATACCTGCTTCATGCCCTGGAGGGGATTTTTTTTTTTTACTGCTCATTCTGTTGGTTTTTGTCTTTTGCCCTTCTCCCCCGTCCCTCTTCTCAGCTGTTTCTCTTTTCCTCTTTCTTTCTCCCCTTCTTTCCCCCAGTCAAGTCTGTCCCGTATTCAGTAAGTGAAAATAAAATAAACAATAAAAGGTGAATCAAATGGACCATTACGGCAAGGCTGGGATGGTCAATTTGGTAAAGTAAATCCATTGGGCATCTTTCTTTGCCTTTAGACAACAATTCTGATGGCAAAAGAGCCAAACGGGACAGGCAAAAAAAACAAAAAAAACAAACAAAAAAAAAAACATTAGGAGTAATACATTTTAGCACTTACATGTTGACTATTTTTCAATACTACAAGTCGTTATGTGGTTTAGTCCCTGCTGCTAGCAGTAGGGGTGCAACGATACACAAAATTCACGGTTCGGTTCGGTTCAATACTTTGGTGTCACGGTTCGATATTTTTTCGATACAAAAAATGTTCATGCTTTTTTAATTTGCCATTTATTAAAATTATAAATATATATTTTAACGCAAAAGTACAGTTTTTAAATTTAATGTTGCTGAAACAACAAAGTAATAAAAAAATTAATCTATCTGATCGAGAAATCACTCATCTTTGGAAAAAAGAGTTTATTACAGAGAAATGGCTCTTTCCAAAATAAAAGCTATACTATACGCTTCTTCTGGGCTATATTCTCAGCAGCATTTTAGTATTTAGTATTTATTTATTTATTGTCATTGTCAAGAACAATGAAATTGCGTTTGGGGCTTCCATACAACCCAAAAAAAAGAAGAAAATAATAAATACCCTTTAAAACCCAAGTGTACATATTTAACCCAGTGTGACTCCAATGCAATAAGACAATCCTTAGCAATAATGTTCGTAGAAATTCAGACAAAGACCTGAGAAACATGACAAAATACAACAATGCAACCCATTCAATATTATTGTACTGTGAGATATGATATCAGATATGATAGTTATCTATTTAAGAAAGAGGGGGGGGGGGGGGCAGGAGGGGGAAGAGAATAAAGATATGATGCACCAATGCAGACCAGTTCATTGCTATTAAGAAGTTGGATATGGTTATTGTCCGTGAGAGGGGGGCAGAGAGTTCAGGAGCCTCACAGCCTGTGGATACAGGCTGTTGGCCAGTCTGGATGTTCTGGCCTGTATAGACCTGTACCTTCTCCCTGAGGGCAGCAGATGGAAAAGGTGGCGCGCAGGGTGATGTTGGTCCCGCAGGATACTGTGCACCCCTCCTCAGACAGCGAGTGGGGAAGATATTACTGATCTCTGGCAGACTTGTTCCAATAATTCTGCCAGCTTCTTTCACCACCCGCTGGAGTGCTTGCTGATCGGCCTTGGTGCAGCTGGGGAACCACACTAGAAATCCATACGTCAGAACGCTGCTGATGGCACAGTTGTAGAAGTTCAACATCAGAGATCTGGGAATGTGTGCGCTCCGCAATCTCCTCAGGTAGTAGAGGCGCTGTTGGGCCTTCCGTACAACTGAGGTGATATGGTTGCCCCAGGACAGGTCCTCGGTCACAGTTACCCCCAAGAATTTAAAACTGCTCACCCTCTCCACCGCCTCACTGCCAATGAAGAGAGGCAGATGGTTGTTATGACCCCTCTTCCGGAAATCTACAATGATCTCCTTGGTCTTTTTGGTGTTTAAGACCAAGTTATTGTCGTGGCACCATGACTCTAGTTGTTGCACCTCTGTCCTATAGTTTGTCTCATCATTGTTGGATATAAGTCCGAGCACTGTAGTGTCATCTGCAAACTTAACAATGAGATTGGACGCGCAGGAGGAAATACAGTCATGGGTGAAGAGAGTGTATAGCAGAGGGCTCAGAACACACCCCTGAGGGGCACCGGTGTTGACCACAAGGGTGGAAGAGGTGTTCTTACCCACTCTGACACTCTGTCTACGGTTAGTGAGGAAGTCCACAATCCAGTTGCACAGAGAGGAGTTAAGTCCCAGTTGGTGGAGTTTGGGACGGAGTTTGTATGGCCGGATGGTATTAAAAGCCGAGCTGTAGTCTACAAAGAGGAGCCGTGCATAGGTGTTCCTGTGTTCCAAGTGCTTCAGTAATGTGTGCAGCACTGTGGCGATCGCATCCTCGGTTGACCGGTTCTCCCTGTATGCAAACTGGTGCGAGTCCAGGGATGGTGGAAAAGCAGCTCTGATGTGTTTAATGACCAGTCTCTCCAGGCATTTGGCGGGAATGGGGGTGAGTGCCACAGGTCTGAAATCGTTCAGACATGTGACATTTGACTGTTTTGGGATGGGAACGATGGTTGCTGCTTTGAAACAGGATGGTACCAGTGAACAGGACAACGAGGTGTTATATATAGAGGTGAAGACGTCCGCCAGGTCCGCAGCACAGTCTTTTAGCACCCGGCCCAGCACTCCATCCGGCCCGGCCGCCTTCCTGGTGTTAATGCTCCGGAACACACGCCTCAGCTCATGAGTGCTCAGGACCGGAGCAGGGTCGGTTGAGGGGAGAGGGGACAGGACAGGGTCGGTGTTCTCCCTATCAAAACGGGCATAAAAGAGATTTAGATCCTTAGCCAGAGTAGAACTGTCGGCTGAGGGTGATGGTGTTCTTCTTTTGTAGTCCGTGATAGCCCTGATGCCCTCCCAGACCTACCTTGGGTTTGTGTTGTTCTCAAACCTGGCCTCGATACGCCTCCTGTGCTGCTGCTTGGCAGTCTTGATGCCTCTTCTCAGGTTGGCCCTGGCAGCACTGTATGCCTCCTGGTCCTCGGATTTGAAAGCGTTGTTCCTTGTTCGAATAAGTTGTTGAACTCCGTGTGTCATCCAGGGTGGATTATTAGGGAACACACGGAATCGTTTCCAAGTTGTTACATTGTCCACACAGAAACAGATGTAGTCCAAGACAGTGGAGGTGTAACTGTCCAATGCGACACAAGCATATTAAACATATCAGGTCCCCATAAGGAGAATCATGTGCTAACGGTCTAAATGACTCGGGTAAAGTTTGTAGCATGCGTGCTTGTTGTTTTTGTCTGCGTCCACTTGTCTTTGCACTAGGATGATGTCGGCGTAAATGTGCAGTCATATTCGTTGTGTTCCCACTAGTGCTGTCAGCGTTAATCTGAAATGACATTAACGCCACAACACGGCAAATCTCCGTTAACGAGCTACCGCGGATCGCCCCGTGCGAGGGGCTGGACGGCGTCAACACGTTAACGAGCTAACTACGCTAACGCAGTAGTTTCCACCCATGTAATTGAGCATTGCGTGGCACATCCAACATACTGTTTTACTTTAGTCCATGACGTGCTTACCTTCAGGGTCATACTTCACATGAAGACCAAAATAGTTCCAAAGGCCAGATCTGAATGAGGGTGGGGGAGGTTCAATTTGCCATGTTGCAACGTGCTTAGCTTCTGTCTTGCTAGCTTGCGCTGCCCTTAGTGGATCTGTGCTCGACAGTGCAGCCTAGGCGGAGTAGTCGAATGCAGATCCACTGAGCTCTCAACACGGACAGCATCGTCAGAAGAAAAGTTGATAAAATAAATTAAAATTTTGTATTGTTCGATGCATATGCATACCGAACCGAAAACACTGTATCGAACAGTTCAATATCGATACGAGTATCGTAGCACCCCTAGCTAGCAGTGAACAACCCCTCACAAACCCACTGGAACAGCAGATATCAGAGAGAGTCAAGTTACGAACTAGCTGGTTATTGAGCATTTAGCAAACAGAGAGCCAGACATTCCACCCATGAGTGGAGGCGAAGAGCAAAAATAGTATTGAAGGACAGACAATATTCAGCTTAATCAAAATTAACCATTAAACATGACCCCAGATTAAGGATAATGTCACTTTGCCTCTGCCGCTGGTAGCTACCAGTATGGAAAAGAAATAGTAAAAACTTACAAAAGACTTGCATAAGATGTGGCCTACTTCATTTACTCATGAAAGTGGCCACTTTCTCATTACTTTCATATATTGTTTTAGTAAGTATCCAAAACATACAAGTTTCATTTATATAACTTTTCAAGGGATCTTATATCTATTTTCACTCTTGTATGCTTTTCATACAAGTTTCACACAAGACAGATACAAACTTTATAAGATTTATATATATCGTTTCCATATGGGTAAGATATTCATCACGGCAATTTTTGTAAGCTAATCAAATGCTAATGTTGTGTTTCTAACCTCATAGTTGAAAAAGTAAATAAATGTGCATTTAATCCACACACGATAAACACAATTGGTAAAACAAGTAGTCAAAGTGCTCGCCACTGCATTGCAGTGAATTCTTGCATGTGTTGAGGCTGGCAACCACCCTAAAATTGAATTTATCCATAAGTGTCTTCAGCAGTATCAGTAACATCAAAAGTGTTACAACTGATTAATTTTTTATAAAATGTCCTAACAAAGATATATGTGTTATAGCTGATTGGGATCAAGCTAATATGAACTGCTTTGTATTTTATTGGGCTGTTAGTTTTACTGTAATGCATAATTTTAATAAGCTAATCATTTTTCTTATTGTAATCATTATCAGCACAGTAAATGCTAAACAGGTGTAGCTGAGTTAAGAGTGCGATATTGTTCTCTCAAACTTAATGAGTAGCTAAAGCAAATTATGGCTGCTTTGAAATCATGCTAGTACTACTTTGCTTTACAGCAAATTAAAGAAAAGATGTGTGACGACACTAAACAAGAAACCAGATCTTCAAGTTATAAGAGAAGGTTTTATTACCAGTGCTATTTACATAGAAATAATACAGCCTTGCCCCAATTCCCCCCCATAAATCTACACACACACACACACACACACACACACACACACACACACACACACACACACACGAACAAGCATACACACGAACAAGCGTTCAGAAAGACACAGACAAGCTCCCACTCAGTCCTGTATCCAAGAATATCTCCATACAACAGAAAAAAAGACACATTCTTCCTACATCTGAAACAATGTTGAAAGGAAATACAGACGATCTGAAAACAAAATTTCAAGTAGAGCTAACTCATTGCAGAAAAAAACAGCATTCCTCGTGTTAGATGTGGTCTGTTTGAGACATTTTGTGTAGAGATGAGATTGAGCTGAGAGAGTAAAGAATGACATGGAGTTGAAATTAGGAATTGAGAGACAAAAAATAATCATTCTTTCTTTTAATATGTTTTCACAAAGGCGGACTTTTCAAATAGCAGCTGTGGTGACACTTGGCCCTGATCGGTCTGAAATAAAATGCAGAGAATTTGTCCTTTGAAGCACAAAGATGTTCACACACACAGTGATAGACACAAACACACACACACAACCCGAGTCTGCCGCTTTTGGGCTTATTTTAATTCTCTGTGCCTTAAAAATGTGGCCACTAGATGGCAACGAGTGCTTCGGAGCAGACAGCGGTAATGTCACAGATGTTGTCTGCCCCCTCTTTTGTTTTCTCTCTTTAGAGGAAGGAGACCTCAGCTGTTGAAGGACATTCTCCATTATGGGTTCAATGTTCTTTTGAAAATCAATTCCATTAAAACATGTTTTTTAAAAGGGACAGTAACAAAAGGAAGGTCAGGTGAAGCAGTGTGCAGAGCAGAACTATCAGGGCCGCTTCGATGGGTGTGAGATTTGTCCGTGTGTGTGTATGTGTGTGTGTGTGGGTACAAGTGTCTGTATAATTGTGTCCGTGTTTTGAATAATGGTATAGACATCCTTCTTTTGAGCTATGATCAAGAACGCTTTGTGTGCATTAAGGGACTTATAGCTGAGACGTGGGCTAGAGAATGTCAGTGCCGTGCTGGAGGTGTCAGCGTGTCTATCAAGTGGCAGCTTTTGATTTGACATGTTGGCGAATGTTTAAAATAAGCTGCCTCGATTGAAACAGGCGTGTTTGTAGATGAACATTAAAGCATGTATCAAAACCGGCTCCTTTGTTATGCTGAGCGTGAAGTGGCATTGAAGAGCAACAGAATGGAAACTAATACTGCTTTGAAGCAATGTCTTAAAGAAGGTGGTGAGAAACTAAGAGAACTAAACATGTCCCCTTTGGCATTTCTCCCTATTAGATGATACCGTCGTTAACGTCAAGGGGAAGGCGAGAAGCATTTTTGCTGGGTGGAATCGCATTTTTTTTTCTTTTTAAATATATATATTTCAAGTCCAGTAATCCAGGAAGGGATATGCTTTGGAGTGTCTACTGGGCAGCAAATATTACGTTCTCCTACAAGCTATCCCATTCTTGATTCTGTCCATCAGTTCATCAGTTGTGAAAATCAGTCCATAAAAATCTGAGCTGTAATTTTCACCCCACAATGGGTTTTTTTTTGTTTGTTTTGTTTGTTTTTTTAATTCATCTCCTGAATTAACTAGGCTGACATTCAGCCTAGGCAATGGTCCCTGTGTTTTTGTCCTTTACCAAGCGGTGGTTTCTCCCATCTCCTGGCCTTGGTGGGACATTGGAGCGCTGTAACTGGAATTACTGGCCAAGGAGAAAGGAGGACTGGGCCCACCCCCGAATGCCTCCCCCGGGACAGGCTGAAGTGAGTTTGGTAAGCCCGGCTCTGGACTGGGAGTTTCCGCATGGGAGATCATGTCCGTGAACCTTTGGTCATCTGACGGGTGGTGGCCTGAACCCTCCATCGCTCCGGGACCAGAGCCCAGGATGTAGGGGGAGTCAGCTGGAGATTGAGCCTGTGATGATGGAGGGCCATGGGGAAAGAAGTCGTAGTTGCTCCCTGGTCCATAATAGTCACCTTGGTATTCTGTGGTGTAAGAAGAGAACACATGTGGTTAGACTTTCTATCAGATACATAAAACACTTACAGTTCCCCCAAGCAGTCTACATTTATACACACGGCTCCACCCCTACCTAAGTGGTGAAATTGATCATGTCCAATTCCCAACCAACCGGTCTCCAACAGCCTCATTTGAGTGTATAAACAACTCCACACCTCTCCACCTCAGTTCTCTCGCCTCTTACACAGTGCATTCATCTCCCTCTCCCTCATTCAGCTCGCAGCCATGCGTGTACCTCGATGGATTCCCCTACAGAAACTTCTGGATTTGGATGAGAAATTCCAAAATGAGATTCCAGCTTCCCTGCAGCCCTGCCATGTCCTGTCGGCTGCTTCTCTCTGTCAGGTCTGATGACAAACACCAGCGCTGTCGCTTGCTTCTACATTACTGGGTTGTGGTTATTTGCTGAACTACGGGTGGTTTCTCTACTTTAGTGTTGATCACTCAGCAAAGAATTATTTGATGGCTATTTTTATTATTATTCAACCAGTCCAAAAGAAATGTCAGAGGTCAACACCAGATGTCCCACACAGTTTGACATCTTTTTATTCATTTCATCTGACCAACACTTCACGACACAAAATCAATTTTGAAAAAGTAAAAAATAAAAAAGCAAAATTAGCAAGAACAGCTCAGATGTTAAAAGTTAGAAAAGGAGAATGGCATTAAAATGTCGTTAGAAATCTTTTTTTCATGCTATTTCTCCTTTTTATTTATACCTCTCTCCACTGTTTTGTCCACTACATCGTGCTTTCAGCATCGTGTCAGCGTGACTCCATCTTGCCATGTTCCCACTGTGTGTGTGCTAAGCCCCGATGACAACCATGATATTTAAAGGTTTATTATCAATGTTATGTTAATATTGTATTAGATTAGTATCATAAATAACTGTATAACTGCTCATTCTGTATGTTTTTGTACACATTTATTTCCCAAATCTCTCGCCACAACCTTGAATTTGCTTTTGGACTTCAACCCTCATGCAACCAAACTACCTAATTATGAAAATGACCGAGTGAGGTCATTCAGCATACCTGTACTCTTTCATTTATTTGACATTCTCAGAATTTCTAATGTAAATAATTATGGGTTTCAGTCATTTTTATGAATTAACAGCATTAACCCATTCATCTCCATCAGCACTTTGGGCATTGAGTATTCGCCTTAATGCTTCTGCAGTAGTTAATCTTTCTACTCTAGCTCTGTTAGCCAGGAATCCATAATTAACAGAAAAAAATATATTATTAAAAAATATTTTATACATAAACTACAACAAGTTGTAAATAGATCAACAATATGTGGTGGGAAAGATTTCAGTCATGACCCTATTCAGCCACTTGAAGGCTAATTAATTCCCAATAAATAAAATACAACAAACAGCAAAGTTATAGATTAGCTTATGGTTACAAGTGAATTTTTCATTACTGTGATAATCATGAAATGAAAGCAGGTCATTGTGACTTTTTGGACCGTTAGTCACATTATTAAAAAAAGCCAAATATTTTGTCATCAATAGAATTAATCTTTTGATTGCACAGATTTTTGTGCAACATGTTGTTACACCTATAAGAGTAGATTTACTCTTATAGTGCAGAAAGTGCAAACTAGATGCATCATACAGAATGGCTAAAAATATATCTGTTGCAGAACCTTCATGTTTAAAATGCTTCCTCTATAACACTCTGAGCCAGGTCGTGGTTCGTCTTGCCGAAAATGTCTGCACCTTCTCCTGGCGTTCACTTCAAAGCGAACAAAGAGCAAACAACTGACACATTAATAACAGATTTTGTTGCTTTCAAAGATGTTCTTCATTGCATACTTGGATAAATAAATATTTCCTGGTTAACCTATGACACTGACTGGCATGCTTATGCCTCTTAGAGGTTTCAGACATCTCTTTGTTTCCTCGCTCGTACTTCTACAGCACAATTTTGTTTCTGGTTCCCATAGTAGAAGAAGAGTTTTGAGTGTCAAAAATAAACAGTGACATCCCCAAAGACTATCCCTGTTGACTGCATAATTAAAACAACTTTCTAAGGGATTATCATCGCTTATAAGATGGTCTTTTGATCCAGAGTACCTGGAAATCTGCCAGTCGAAACACAAAATATGACCTTCTGGTCTCGGCTACAAATGAGAAACCTATACTAAATTTAAACATATCAAATAATGTAGCAGATATGAAGCCGGCAACCATTTACTGAATCAACCCTGCAAACTCCCTGTAACTTCTTTGCATGTAGTGTGTATGGTGCATTTAGTGTTTTAAACTGGCAACAACTATGGTCTTTAAGATGAACACTCGTCTTGCCAAGGCTATTATTAAGGGCAGCCCATGCTACTCTTGAGGTTGTCTCATAGATGTAATGCAATCACCAAAGGGCAGTTCCACTCAGCTTAGCTTAGCACAAAGACTTCTTTTGACCAGCTCAGCACAAACAGTGGAAAAGAAAATGCTAGCTCTGACTGAAGGAAACAAATCCACCCATAAGAATTCACATTAAACTGTGATTGCACGTAGTCATGCAATATAATAGCTTAATTCTACATGCAGAATCGCAACAGTAGTATATTGTCAGTATTTTAGAGACCACCCAAAATGTTGCAAATCGTGTTTTCAGGGGAGCTCATATCCTATATACAGCAGTCGACCTGAAAAAGGGTTTGTATTTGTACTTTTTGAGATTTAATGTTGCAGACAGGAAGATTTAATCTAATAACTAAGACAGACTATAGCTGTTCCCAAGGTTGTATATTGAGCTTTAAGCTAACCTGTTCCTTACATACAAGAAACTTAAATTATATGAATATGTGCCCCTATTATTAGAAAAAACAAAATGAATCGATCTTAAATCAACACAGCTATGCTTTCAAACAGGCACTGCAATTATTCTTCCACTACAGCCAGCACAGTGGACTCAGATGACAAGTAGCCACAGGCAGTGCTTGCACTGCAAAAAGTCTGGAAGGTGATTTTTAAAATGATTAAATATTAAGTGATTTTCTATTTCGTGTGTTGTTCATCATAAGCAATGACCAAAACAGTTTAGAAAGAATTGATTGGCTTAACAAATAGCCTGTTACTTTATACACTCTTTGCATCTACTAATCAACAATTACTACAAACCTTCAACTGCCTCCTGTTTCTCATTCCAAACTCCCAGAGTTGCATTAAATCTATTCGGTTTCAGCACCGCCGTGAACCGAGATCGATGACAGGTTTTATCCCCGTGCCCCAGATGCTACACTAACATTTCTCCACTCCTACCATATGTTCTTCTCGCTGCTATTTCAGTCGAAACGGGGAGGCTCGAGAACTAACAGGTTATACCTCAAGAAACATTCGGCCTAATTGTAAAATCTGCATTTATTTGTCGTAGTGTGTAATTTTGTTTTATTTATTTGTTATAAATTATCAGGAGGTATAATCAAAGGTTTTGCAAACAAGCTAATTGTTAGATTTCCCAAACAGGCTCCTGCTAGTTCAGCTGACCTTGGGGATAAGCAAAAAGCTTGTCTTGTGGTGTGTTCATGTGTGTGCGGATGAAAGAGAGAGAGAGAGACCAGGGTAGGTGCTGAGGGGAGTGTCAGCTCTGCAAACTATAATTACACTCATACATGCAGATGCATCATACCACACACACAGGCATCGCTCGCTCTGAACAGCAGCAGAGGAACACGAGGAGGCAGCGAGCTTAGATAAAGGCAAGCAGGCTGGCCTGCGCTGCCGTGGGACAAAAGGGTGTGAAAAGCAGAGTGCAAAGAAAGCGAGAGACATGAGAGCGAGGGATGGAGGTTTTTTGTCCTCTCTTTTCCCCTCCCACTCCCTGTGTTGCAGCCTTGATGGCTCCGGTTTATTGTATCCTCAATGCCAGGGCCCTTCAGGTAGAGGTGCAGGAGGTGCTGTATGGAAACAGCAGCTCACAGACTGTCCATCAAAAACAAACTGCTGATATGCATGACAGGTGCATCGGCTTTATTCCTGCAGTACAGTGTGGGGCGGCTGTTGCGTTAGCGCTGTGTTGTTATCTCGCTCTTTTGTCTTGAGATTATTTTCTTTTGAAGCAAAGGGTCTTTTTTCTCTTTATTTTTTTATGACCTTTAAAAAGCAATGTTTTTTTGACAATCTCTACACCAACTGGAGAATCTATTTCAGCAACAAACCAACTCCTTTTTTTATGAAACCTTTGGACTATAAGTGCAAATGCATGCCTTGTTTTCCCCTTGTGGCAGCAGAAATATTTCATCAGGGTGTTGTTCGTTGTAGTTATTTGCATTAGAATGGTCAGTATATTAGTGCACTAATAAGTCTAGCTTATCTTATATAGCAATAGCTAAATATATTCCTGTATGGAGGTATGTGTCTGGCTTTGGTTAAAATGAGTGCATCTCTCTTTAAAATGAATAAATCTTCTATTCATTTTTACATCCTTATCGAACTCACCCTTTCTTTCTTTGAACAAGTATTCTTCTCTCACAGCTGTGTTTTTAAGACGGAAGCTAGCTACTTTTCAGAAAGTTAATGACACTCACAAGTTGTGATCTTGGAAAGGGTTATTAGGTGCAACTTCATGCTGAATAAAAGTTAAGAGAGACAAGAAGGGAGACGTGTTTCTATTGCTGAATGGCACAGAAATCAATTCTCACAAATATAGTGGAGCCATTACAGGTGCCATTTTTGAAGTTCACCATTCTGAAAGGCCAAAATAAAAAAATAAAAAAATAAAAAAATCACACTTCAGTCATGCCACCCATGCTGCAAGCTTTGTTTGCAAAGTGTCCCACTGGAACATATGTGCTCCTATCTAGCATTTTCTCTCCTAGCTATGTAACAAATGTGACAGTTCAACAGGATTGAAACTTTATTTACATTCCTCTGGGCGCGCTGAGATAACCAGACTACAGAGCTGTGCTCGGAACAGTTAACAGTTAAAAGCTTCTTAGCTGGTTATTGTGTACCACACAAACTGAGTGCAGCGTGCACGAGATTAGACTTAGACTCAAGTCCTGATCATTTCATCTCTGAACAAAAGATGAGTGGATTCAAGAAAGTAATGTGAAAGCAAATGATCCAATAAAGTACACTGGGGCTCCACCTGTATTCTAATATATAGCAGATTTATGTGATATACTTGCAATGTGAAAAACATCCTCCAGGCACCTGCTTTCCTCAGAACTGCAGTTTGCTTACACAATATCACCTTTTTTTGAGTGTGAAACCAGGGATACAGATTATATTTGCTATTGCACTTGCTCCATATTGCGCATTAATATTGCAAGAGGTAAAGAACCTGCAGGTGTGGTATCTGAGTGTATTTAAAGACACAGCAAGAAGTGTGCACTAAATTTGTGCTAGCACTGCATCTGTTGTCACAGCGTTCATTTCTTACCTCCATAGTAACCGTAGGCTCCAGGTCCTAAGATGTCTGGGTCTTCCAGCCTGCCTCCCAGCGGCCTCATCCTCCTCGGGCCCCTGAAGAAGGCATGCCGTCTGGCGCCCAGAGCACTCAGCTGCTTCATTCTCCGTTCTTTGGATCTTCTGTTCTGGAACCAGACCTGAAACAAACCAGGGTCTGAGTTATCAGCCGATCTCATCTTTTTTCTTTCTTTTTTTTCTTTTTTTTTTTTTTTTTTACAAATTTGTAGTTTATTGTCATCCTTTTTCAAATCACCATTCACTCAAACTGTAGTAAACCTTGCAGGGCTTGTAAAAACGCACAAATGATGTCGATGTGAGAGTAACACTGGGGTGTGATCAAAAACAAAACAAAACAAAAAATCTGTGAACCACAATTGAAAAGCTAAAACAATTACATATGGACCAACTAATCGTTTTAAGGGTTTTTCTTACTGTTAATGCTCAATGTTGCAAAGTTTGCACCACTTTCAAATTTCACAATTAAATTCAAATGAATTGATTCCTTTAAAGAGCTTTTATTCAGAAGCTGCAAACTATTTCCCAGAAATGACACAACGTACTTGCCTCCCAATTATCTGGCACCTCTGCACCCATTTTGAACTGTATTTACTGTACCACAATTAGCTGTGGCCTGTTTTCATTTGTATTAATTGAGGTGTAAATGCTTGAAATTCAGCTTCAAAAATGACTTGATGGGTTCTATGGGTTTTTAAAGTATAAAAACCCATAAAAATGCCATTAACAGAAAAAGTCAAAGAACTCAATCTCATATGAACATTCTGCAGTGCGACACAAGAATTACATAGGTATAATCAAATCGTTGTTTGCACATAATGAATCGGGAGGCGTTTTGTGCTACAGTGTTAGAGTTCATGTCAAAAAAGCACAAAAGGATCAAAATGAAAAATTAGGAAAGCCAGCGATGACTGAATAATAACAAGAAAGGAACAATTTCTGCTCCATTTTTCCAGTGATGATGGCAGTTTCCTGTTGCAAATTTCAGATGAATAGCAAAGTAATATCAACGGCCCCAAATACAAAGCCATATGAAGTTAAACCACTGAGATTAAATAAACTGTCTTTCAAAGACAAACAAAGGAGGGTTTCAAAATTGCAAAACGGTGCATCATATGGAAGAATGTCTTTGAATTATAAGCACATAACACATCTCGTTTCGCCTTTGCTTCACTGCTGCATAATGATCTATGTTCACACCAGCTAGGCTATGCCAGAGGGAGAATCCCACTGTGCTACAGATTAACAAAAACACACTCACAAAAAAAAAGAAAAACACACACACACACACACACATATCCCCTTCCACACATACACCTAAAACTACTTAGGCTCTGCACTCTGTGCTCCAGCGGCAAACGCAACACCTGCTTATTGAGAACAATCATCTAACTGTAGGGTACATTTTTATGGAAATGCTCTCGCTTCCCTTGAGAGAGCGTTGCTTAGGGATTACATACGCATGCTGGAGAAGCAGCGTGGCTCACAGGGCTCCCTGCGTTGAGAGCAATGGTATTTAACACACACTGAACAGGGAGGAAGATGACGAAACGCAGCCTCCATTTTGGCTCCGAGCAACACACACAGGCGGAGGGTGCAGAGGTGGAATGGGGAGGTGGGGGGGTGGGGGGGGGGCTTATCGCAGCCCAGACTGACTGACTGATATATCGACTGGTTTGCTGGTTCATTGAATGATTGATTGATTCATTGAGCGATTGAGCTCTGTTGCTGCACACTCGCACATGCTGGCTGCAGTTTATGATATAGATGAAGCGGTGGAGAGGCACGGGCTGTAAGTGAGTAAGAGCGGAGAGGTGGGAAAGGGGAGGGTGGTATGTAAATCTGTGAAATCAGCGATAATTACAGTGAGTGCACAAAAAGCCACATCACAGTTGGCAGAGATGGTGCTAATCATCCTAACACAGTCTGCACCCAGGCATCAAGCATGTGTGCTTGCATGTGTGTCTGTGTGTGTGTTTTGAGGATGGCAGAGAGGTCCAAAAACAGTGTATGCTTGTGTTGTATTGCACAACATGTTTGTATGTGGGTTTCCTCTTACCTTTGGCAAAAACAAAGCTAACCTTTCACTAATTTCATGGCTGTGCATCACATGTTATTGCTGAAACAAACACAGTCTGCACCCCAAAAAAGGAAATTCTTTTACAAATAATGTATTTCTCATGCATCAATAAAATGTATTAGTGTAAGTTCAAAGTGTGCTTTGATGTTTTTATGCTGAAATTACAAGCAAGTAGGAGACTCTTTTTTATAGAAAAAATAAAGTGTGATTTATGATTTTGAATGCAGTAATTTAAAAAAAACAACTTGCGTTTAAATAAAAGTATCAAATGTTGTAACCATATTTCTATAAAAGTCAATCATAAATAAATAATAAAATAAGTAAGTGTGAACATTAAAAACAATGCTTTTCTGCATATTGTGAATCTACTGTTAATGCAAACATGAAACTCTCATTTTAGGCACCATGCTGCCTGCAGTTCCATATGTTGGACTGTTTTTTGGGGGGTTTTACAAGCTAGGAAAAAAAATGCTACAGTACAAAATAAAATCAACCAAATCCATATATTTCATGAAATACTTCCACAACACAAAAATAAAGCCAAAATAAACAAACAAGGAAGACAGTTTACATACAGCAGGTGGTGGGGTTCGTTTAAATGTGGCATATATTCATCTAATAGTCCGCATCGTGTTTTGGCATTTCACTAATAGATGATGAGGCTTTCAATTAAATGTCTGCACATTTCAGTAAAATTAAAAAGTAATTCCTTTGATTTATAATGTGTCATCTGTCTCTAATCTGTCCGTGTCGCCGCAGATCCCTCCCTCATCTGAATCGAAGAAAAAAAAAGTTCCAGCGATCCACAAACAACACAGCTGATCTTACCTGGATGACGCGCATGTTCAGCCCTGTTTCCTGTGCCAGCTGTTCTCGAATGTGCCGGGTCGGTTTCGGCGTGGCAACAAAAGCAGCCTTTAACGTTTCCAGCTGCTTGGCCTTGATGGTGGTCCGGGGCCCCCGCCTTTTGGCCCCAGAGTTCTGCTCCTCGTTCTCAATATTGTTCGTTTCCTTATCTGAGGACGTTGAATTGTCCGTCTCTTTTATGTCGTCCTGTATTGGGTCCTGCAGATCCGGCGATAAACTCCTATCTGTGCACGACGACACTGGGGGACGGGGCGGATGGGTGGGGGGACAAACAAGAAGGAAGGTCAGGTCACGATCCGAAATGTCAAGGTGGGGGGTGGCGGGGTGCGGTGGGTGGTGGTGGGGGGCTGTTTTAATCAGCCTTGGAGATGCACACAAGCGTTGCTGACTATTACGCATCCGAAACTTGACCTAATGGTAAATGAAATGCGTTTTTACGCCCCTCGGTGAATTTTTGTCTCCCAGTTTCTGTTTTCCCTTCTTTCTTTATTTGTATATTTATTTTTCTTAAATAATATCTGAAGTATCAAACAAAACGCAAAAAACAAATGCGCAAAATAATACCAAAAAATAAAAATAAAAATCCACAGTTGCTAACATCTCCAATTTACGCACACAAAAAAAGATGACATACGGGCATGCAGCCATATTACATTTGCGAGCAAATGAAGAGATTTATATTGGAGATCAAAACAAAGGGTTTATGAAAAAGGGACGCGTGACACCTTTAGTAAATAGGGTGTGGAGTGGAGTTGCTGCCCTCCTGAGCTTTTTATAAGGATAAATAGAGTGGAATGAGGAGCAGCACACACGGCCAGACCAACAGACTCATCCCCAGTGGACCCTGACGTATAATAACAGAAAGCTATTGTTCTTTGGAGGTAAATATTGAAAGTATTCATCTCATAAGGTTACTGTGAGATGCTCTCCGCGGAATGCTGCAAAAGCTCAGCATCAACTTATATTTAAAGCCGCCACTTCTGCTTTTCTTTTGTCTATTAAAATGCTGATTGCCAATTTATTCATCCGATTTCTTTCTTTCTTTCTTTCTTTCTTTCTTTCTTTCTTTCTTTTTAAATCGGTTCCACGGTTATTAAAATAAACAACGCCCTCAGCAGCCCTCTTATTGTTATCATTGCTTATTGTTGAATGGGAGACAAAAACGCAGCGCAGGCCTGGTGTCGCTTCGCTTACCTGAGTTCAAGTTGACTTCCTTTATGGCCCCGGAGCTCAGATAATCATCTTTGCACACAAACTTGTTCTCGTCTATCACATAGAGTTCTTCTCCCGTGGACAGCTGTTTGTTACACACCATGCAGGTGAAGCAGTTTAGGTGAAACACTTTGCTTCGAGCTTTGCGGACCAAGTCGTTCGGCGAGATTCCCTGCAGACAGCCAGCGCATTTAGTGCCAAATCGCCTGCACGGAAAACGAAAAATGAAGGTGAGATTGAGATTTTTTTTTTTTTATGACGGCAGCGCGTAAAGGGGTCTGTTAGAAATTACCCACATCCATCATATAATCATTAATACTAAAAAGAAGCTGGTATTAAAATAATATTAATTTAGAAGGAATAAACAGGTTTAACGCCTTTAGTTTAGCAAGTGATATAAATGTCACTAACACATAATAATAATAATAATAATAATAATAATAATAATAATAATAATCCACTGTAACGTTTTTAGTAAATAAAACGTAACAGGTAATTACTCAACCAGAGCACCTCTCTCTATGAGAGTGTTGATAACATAGCCATTAAAATCATTTAGAAAAAGACTTTAGAGAAAGGTTTTTTTTTAAAAAAAAAAAAAAAACCTTCCTAATTTTGATTGAGGTGCTCTGACAATAACCCCACGCAAAACGTATTAGTGACAATCAACACATTGTACTCGTGGATATATTATAGGATTAGGCAGAGTAGGAGCATCTTAGCGTGCAAATCTTCTCTTAATCCATATTCACCCGCGCTTAAATAGCACTGGGTGGGAAGACTCATCGATTTGATACACAAATAGCCCAAAAATAAATTCACTAAAATTCCCCCTCCTCATTTGCCGGGGTGAGTCCGTTTTTTCCCCTTTCTCTCTTTTTAATTACTCTCAAAAGAAGTGCGATAAAGCACATTTGACTGAGTGACGCTTACAGTATTTCTCGCCTGCCCAGATGTCTTTACTGATGGAAAGAGTTTGAACAGATGCTTAAGGCTCACTTTGGGCCTGCTGTAGCTGGATTTTAAGTCCGCCTGTCGGGGGCTGGTTAAGCCTTTGGGTGACTGCAGGCACCCTTGTTGTGGAGCATTGTTTTAACACTGTGCTTGCCTTTCCATTCACTTACAATGGTATCGCATCACTATCCGCTTTTCACATGCGTGACCAAGCCTCCCCCAGCGAAAGGGCACAACTCTACTTACACAACAAATGGACACATTAGGGTGATTACTGTTTCGCCTAGCTAATGGCTGGCCATTTAAATCCACCGCTTGATGGGACCTGTGGTAATATGACGGCCAAGGCTGCGCGAGGCCAATAATAGCCCTGTCCCAACAAAGGCTGATGTGTCTTACATGTCATTAGACAATTTGGGAGAAAATAACTGACACATACAAATGAAAATGATGCTAAGAGAGTGACAAACAAGGGCTTCACTTATCACTCAATTACCTGGAACACTTTTTGGAAATTGTGAACCGGTTAATAGCCTAATGGGTGTTTGAAATAAAAGTGTTGTCTGGAGCTGGAAATAGATTTTTTTTAAAGAAAAGAAAAAAAAATAAGCACAGAATACACGAGGATACAGAATCAATATATTTATATGTCCATTCTTTTATAATAGAGGCCCCTTTTGACGCTACACGGTTCATATCATTTCCTAAAAATGTCACCACACAGAGATAGGTAAAAATCATGCATTTTAAAAATTACGGATATTATTAACAAATAAGGGAAAATGTATACTTTTAGATTTATCTTAAATTCCTTTAACCATAAAAAAAAAATCCAAGTACGGGTTAACGTGGCCTATGACCTGAGTCCAGCGCACCGAGCTCGACTTTATGTGCCAGGCTTTAATTTGTATTTTTCTTCATCCTGTTCTTCTATTTTTTTTTTTTATCAATCTTTAACCCCAAAATAATTTCCCTTATTGTAAAGGTGTTGACGAATGCTTGAATCAAAGCGTGATTTCTTTCTTTCTCTCTCTCTCCCTCTCTTTTTTTTTTTTGAAGACCTCTTGATTCCAAATTCAGTTACCTGAAAAAGTCAATTTTGCAATAGAGCTTTCCGTCTCTGGAGAAGCACTTCTCGGTGAGGTTGCAGTTGCACTCACAGCACTGGACGCACTTGGCGTGCCAGGCTCTGTCCAGCACGTTGAGGAGGAACCGGTCCAAGATGGGCCGTTCGCACCCGGCACACTGGACCATCATATCGCCGGCCTGCAGGACGCCGAGTGCCGACCTACCCACGCGGACTGCGCTGCTCGGACTTGGGCACTCCGAGTTTACGCGGAACAACGTCTTGGCTCAGAGAGGTGTGCTGTCAGGCGAAAACTGGAGGGACCTGTCGTTCAAAGGCAGCGGAGTGACAATCCCCGAGAACTGCTGTAGTCCTGGTCCTGTTTGGTCGCTGTCCTGCTACTTGTCACAATCCACAAATCCAGAGGAGAAGAGGGGAGAAAAAATTCAGCTGCGCCAGCTGATGGACTGCGTAATGGCCAAACCAGACATGTTTTCTCGCCAATTCAATGTTAAAACATCATTTTTTAAACGTGTTTACTTCTAAATAATTTATCCCTTTTGCTCACGCTTTGTTTGGGGTCCAGTAATTTCCTTCAGGCTCACCTCACGTCGCCACTTGCACGTCCCTGTGCCTTGGTTATCACGAGGTTTTGCCAGCGCGACGCGCTTCCTGCGCTGAGATTGGATGACGCCCTTGTTAATTCCCGTGCCAGAAGAGCCAATCAGAGCGCAGTTGTTATGGTTACACGTTCATAGCTGTAGCCTCCGAGCGGACCCTGAGCAGAAAACACCTAGGCCGTGGATGCAGGGTGTTTGTAGTGGCGCTGATAGAGGCCAACAGGCATGAGGAAGTTTCACGGTGGGTCACGGAGACGGCACTGGCTTTAGAAGGGAATGCATCAGTTGCAGGTTAGACTATGAACGTCAGAACATTTTACTGGCGATGAACGTGAAAATGTCAGTGCATAGGTACAACGGGCACGCCTCTGAAATGAATCGGACTAGAAGTAGCTTGTTGGGAGAGGGAGTAGCCGAACAAGGCTGTGCTGGGCGAAGACAGGAGGAGGAGGGGGGACGCGGGCCTTTTCTCATGCAGAAAGCTATTTGCAGGGAAATGCGATGGATTAGCAGGAGCTCATCAATAGGGAGAGCGTGGTCACCCGGCGCTTTAACAGAGTGGCCACCAATCGAAGGGAATTTCAATATTTACCAACAGCCTCGTTTTGTTAGTTGCAGTTAAGCAAACATGCGATGCGCTAATTCGTGTTGGGTGAGACTGTTTTAAGCATAATGGGGCCTCATTTGAATGAAATTAGGTGTGAATTTTGGCTCATTTTACACGACTGAAGGCCATTCAAGATAACATTTAGAGGAACAGACAAACAACAAGGCTGTTAGTTTTAACAGAGGAAGAAAGGAAAACTGTTAGGATCTATCTATGAAATATACTTGTATCAACATTGAGGTGCTTTTACTATGAAAGGTTCTAAGAAGGTGTTAGCTTTAAGATAACGAATATTTACTGATTGCATAAAATTTAAAAGAGTATTGATAATATTTTTTTTAAAAATAGGTCACAATATTTTTTATTTCATTTTACCAAACAGGCATCATGATGGCAGAAGCTATGTATAAAAAATGCTTTCTTTCTTTCTTTCTTTCTTTCTTTCTTTCTTTCTTTCTTTCTTTCTTTCTTTCTTTCTTTCTCCTTATCTACCCTATTTGTTTTTTCCTTACTTCAGTTTCTCTTTTTACTGTCTTCCTAAATTGGTACACTGATGGTGTGTAGAGCGTTTAAAGGAACCTCCAGCCTTTCAGCTATGACACGAGGTATAATTAGTGTTAGTGTTCTAAGCAAAAATTAGTGTTTTTCTTATCAAAATGATGCCACACATCCAAGTGTGGATTTACTCTACAGGTATCTGTGGTTTAACCTGGCCAGATCTGGTTTTTGTAGAGATGAGGCTGAATAAGTTTCCTGAATTACTCAAGCTTCAATGACCTTTAGCCCACAAACTGAGATGGAGTGTGTGTGTGTGTGTGGGGGGGGGTCAGGGAGGTACAGACAAAAAGCCCACAGTGGGGAAAAGAGCATGTGAGGAAAACCTCTAGTTTGAATGCAGCTGTGCAAGGGTATAAAGAAGCTCTGTTTGCTTTTGCTTTGTTCTGCTCTTCTGTGCACGCTAAACACCACCCAAAGAGTGAGACACTCACCTGTGGAGAAAAATGAGGGAGCTGTCCATGGTACCAAAGGCAGCAAGCACCAAGGACAGCAGCAGGCTTCCCTTTTTTCCCCCAGTGAGAATCAGCTGACCTTACTAACAATCACGTGGCATCAAATTTAAGGACGCATTCTTTGTGATCCTTAATTGCTTCCTTCTCCACTGTCGTGCAGACAGCAGTCATATCACCTCATTTAGCTAATGGCAAAACACACATTTGTCTTTTATAAAGTAACTTAAAAAGCAGCCCACCAACAGAGCAGCAAAAATGTCCTAATAAAACATTAACTTTGAATGAAAAAAATGAAAGACAAAGTAAAGTTCACTTACCTGCACCCTGGAATTTATTTTCATCACATACAAAGTTTAGCAATAAAATCCCCCTTTTTGTCTTTTTGCCTGCATAAAAAAAAGGCTTTGTGCATGGTAAAGTGCTGAAGGACTGATTTTTGTCATTCAGCGCATAAAAAAGATTGGAATACCTTTCAAAATCAGACGAGAATAATTAAATAGAAATTTGGATGAAGCGTTTAATAATAACATGTTTACTTCTGAAATTATTAGTTTGTTTTTAAAGGACAGGGTGGGGTTTGTTTGCGCGTTGCAACTGTTTATGCAGGCTGACAGACCATCACAACACATATTTTTCAAGGACCAACATCTGAAGTGGTTTGAACATCAGTCACCTTTCTTTACTGAGAGGTCTTCATAAAATATCTCTGCCGTGCAGCATCCAGGTCTCTCCCTCTCCGTAGTTTTATTCATAATGCAGGAGGAATAAAGGCGATAATTTAAACAACACAAGTAATGTCCACAAACCCTGAACCTGGGATTTTCTTCAGTCTCGGTTCCTACAACACTGAAGAATCTACGTGTTTGTGCTGATTAAATTTATGAAAATGTTCTTAAAAACAGGCAAACACCCCATCAGGTTGAAGCAGCTGGATCATTTTTTAGGTGCTTGCTTTGCACTGCGAGCTGAAATGAAGTCTTAAATTGAAGGGAAGAAGTGGTGGATGGGAATATAAATCTAGAACAGGTACATAAATAAATGGGAGACATGGGGAGGGGGAAAGAAATTCAGCCCTCACACCCAAATTCAGACCTCATCTTCAATGCTCCACTCCCCTCCACTCTGCACCATCGCAGCCCAGACACCTGAGCAGACCGCTTCCTCCCCTCTCCTACCTCCCTCCTATGCATGCGGTGTCACCCCAACCCCAAAGGCGCGCGCACATGTACGCTCAAGACCACCTCCAGGGCCCCTCTTTGGCAGGGCCAGTCCCAGGGGAGAGGTTAGTATGATGGATGTCTGATTGGTAGCCCTCCCTTAGGGCCTCCCTCTCCGTCACCTCTCTGCGCTCTGAATTAAAAGGCCGTTTGTCTCCTCTGAGTCCTCAGCTGTAGAGCGCCGGCCTGCAATTTCACAGCACTCAGAGAGAGAGAGGGAGACCATTACAGAGGAGGTTGTCAGGGGAGCCATCAGAGCCCGGACACGCCTGAGGGACTCTCTCGCTCCCCTCTATCTTCCCTGCTCCTGTCTCCTCCTGCTCGGCACCACCAACACCTCTATCCCACTGGAGGCAGCCAACCCTGCCCTCACAGATAAATTCATATTCAAGCATGTATGCACCTATGTGCATATAAGATTGCATAATTGAATGCACACGTGCTTGACACGCATCACCGGGGGCATTGTTATTTTTAAATCTACCACTCGGTCTTGGTTCTTAAATAAATTAACACAATCAATTATTTAAAAATAAGTATGAGAATAAGAAAAAGAACATCACATTCAGTCTCTCAGAAAAGCCACCTTGAATTCATTCATAGTCTGAATTCTTTCCCGCAGGATTTGCTGCCAAAGCCTTACTTGTTTTTGTTTTTTTTAGTTTAAATTGTGGTGGCTAATGTTAGCCAACTTTAGATACTGCTGTATAACTGACATTACTGAGTCAGTTTGACTCCATCATATGTGATGTTTGACAGTGTTAAATATAGACTATATAAAAGATAGATGTACAAACCAGTGGATGTAATGTCATCCACTGGTTTGTGAAGCCTCTACTTGAGCAATTTGTCTGTCACCATCTTGTTTTTGGGAAACCAGATCTCAGAAGTAACGAGTAGATCTAACAAAGAAATCAAGGACACCAAACACTCATTTAACAGTGACTTGTCAATCCTACAGTAGGCCCACCCTAAAAAAAATACTGTGCGCTATTCATCTAATAGCGAATATAATTTATAAAACATACATCATGTTATATTAACTATGATTTGAAAATACTAATTGAGATATTCAAATCATAAAGGTAAAGTAAATAATATCAGACCCAGATGCTCTGTCAATCTTTCATGTACATTCTGTGTTTTAAGGGCTACTTGTCATATTTCTTAGCATACCTTTGAAAAGTTTCTCTTTCAGGGCATTCGTTTAAGTTGTTGTGTGGAAAAGGTCATGCTTATTTGTAGAGTATTGTATAGTTTTTTTGTATAGCACATTTAAAACAACAAGCAAAGCGTTTCACAGGTCTTAAAAAAACACACACATATGTCAAGGTTTAGCTCGAATTAAAGGCCAGAGAGTAGAAATAAGTCTTGAGCAAATAGTTAAAAGTAGAAACAGTTTGAGCAGTTCGATTATGAAATGGTAAGGCATTCCCGAGACTTTGGCAGCAATTGAAAAAGTTCAGCCACCTCTGACAAGAGTGTGGACATGAATAAGATCAGGTCTTAAAAACAATCAATAAAATCTTAAAATGAATCATAAAATTGACAGGAAGCCAGTTAAAGTGATGCTAAAGCTGGAGTTCATGTTTTCTCATCCCAGTTAAAAGGCGAGCAGCAGCGTTTTGTACCAGCAACCTATATACAAACAATTACAGTAATCCAGCCTTGTCATAATAAGAGCATGTATAAGTCTTTGAGTCCTTATTAAAAAGATATGGCTTTGGTTTGGCCAACAATCTCAACTGGAAAAAAAAACAAACAAAACTCTCAAAATCTGAAATTCAAAGTTTCCACTTCCACGTGGTTAATTTGTTGTGAAAATTGTCTGCATGTATGTCATACACATGTATTTTCCTCCAATTGAGAAATAAACCATTAAGATCCATTAAACTACCACATGTATATTTATGTATTTGTGTGTGTATGTGTAGCACAGGCTGTGTGTAATTTCAGTTGAATTACTATTTTAAATTGCTTAATAAAAGCTCGATAGTAGTTTTTTTTGTTTGTTTGCTTTTTGCAAAAAGACAATAAATGCCGAGGACTGTATTCATACATATTTATAGGTCTAGTGAGTATTTCTGGCAGAACGATGGCATATATAGGGTTGGCTCGTTGTAAAATCCAGTGATCCTTTTCATTAAAATGAAAGAACACATAATTCTGGAGTAAAGTCAGTTATTCGTGTAATTTAGCCATTTTTTTCTCCGAGAAAATGAGGACTATGCTCTAAGTAAGAAGCTACGCCGGGCTTTGAGGCATAGATAATACAAGTAGGACACAATACATCTTTATAATATGCCTTTTTTGAACTATTTAAAAAGATTGAAAAATGAACATGCGCATTATTCGAAGCCTCAGAACTCAGACCAGGCAGTACAGAATTAACATTTAGAGTCAGAAAAATCTTCCCCCCTGTGAATTTCGCATGGCTTCATTTTGCTGTTTTGCTGTTTGGTGTTTTTTAGTCCCTAAATACGATCGTTATATTTTCCCCTCATACACCTTTCAAATTTTCTGTTCAATTAAAACTGCAAAGAATTTGTTTTGAAAGAAGCACTTGGAATTAGTTTTGTGTGTTTTTGTGCTCAGCAGGAATCTGCACTCATACTGTATGAATGGATGTGCTCTGTTTGAAAGGACAGGCAATAATTGGAAAGTATCATCAAGGAAAACAAACACAGCCCACAAATATAACCTTCTCTATTACTCGGAATAAAGGAGTAATTCAAACAAACAGATTCACCTTTCACCCCGTGGGCACTAAATCACCCGTGTTTCTGCATACAGACAAACAATATGCACAAACTTGACGTGGAATGCTACGTGGCTCTTGTGAATGGATAATTAGGGCATTATTCAGCTCCAGGTGAGCAGGAGTCACAAGTTGATGTGTGCAACTGTTCATCAGGTTGAATTTCTTTCCCGCAGTCAACCATGGTGTAAAGTGGTGTGACTTTATGCGGAACAGAGTAAAAAGACAGGTGGCTGGTTCTGGGCATTTGCAGAGAGTAAAAGCCTGACTGGATGGCTCACACTGTGCCGAGTTCAGTCCCCTTCATTGAGATATAATGAGGGAGATCACCTTTCACTGTGGGCCATCCTAATGAAGTAATGAATGGGGGTGTGCATTGCACCTTTGCCCTCACCTACTCTATTAATCAGAGTAGGGTCACACATAGCCGCCAGGATCCAACCTCCCCTATCTGGCAACACTAATGGACCAAGCGATGCATTGAAGGTGCTTTTAGTTAAAGAGCTCTGGGTAGTGACCAGGAGCAGAGAGGAGAGGAGAGAGGGTTGGCATTTCCTGTGAAGAGAAAAAAAACTGGAGGAAATAAAGAGTGGGAAGCAGCTGACTTGGAGAATGGTTTGCACCTCCAAGGTAGTGGGAGTGAGGTGTGTGCATGTGTATGTGTGAGACAGAGAGAGACATGGACCTTTAACCTCATTTGAGTCACCCTGAGGAAGGATCACGAGGGTCAGAAAGCTATCTGGACTGCCCACAGCAGGATCACCAGTTGACATTTACTGTATGAACTACAAAGAATGACGATACTGTTAGATCACATGAAAATTGCTTGGATTTTTATTTATTTATTTTTTTTTTGCGGCAGTAATCTACATTCAGCAAAATAAAGTGAAATTAGCAGTTCTCATTGCATTCTCCATACTTAGGTAAGACTGACATATGAAAACCTTTACCTTTTGGCTTTTGTTTTAATATTTTTTAGTGGGCAAGCATTTCTACATTTTGCCTTATTCTTTTAGCATTCGTTGGACTGTTGGTTGCCTCTATTTTTACCTCAGATATATTCAGATAGAAAGCTGATCTTATATCCTGTTAAATGACAGGTTCAAGATTTTCCAAACAATTCAAAAGGTGCCCATATCTGCTTAAGATTAGGTTTTGATCATCGTGACTAGTCCTATTCGCCATACTGGCCATAAAGCTTTTAAAAAAGGTTTATTAAAGGTAATCTTCATCATTATTGGCTTTAATCACATCATATACATACACCATTAGACATATTCTTTAGATTTTCATTATATCAATTTATAGAAAAGGACACTGGAAAAAAAACAAAATACTGATGAATAAAGGTTTAAGAACCAGCAATCTTTCAAATGGCCAGCAGGGGAGCAATAATCTGATTGCAGGAAGGTTTTGATTGTATTTACATATGCCATATACTTTAATATGTATAGTTGTTCAACTGCATTTTAAAACAAATATCAAATCAGCGAGTCAATGCAGGTATCTAGACACGGTCAAGATGACCAGCTGAAGCTTAAACTGAAAATCAAAATGGGTGAAAGGTGATTTAAAAGACTGAATGTGGCATGATTCTTGGTGCCAAACAGGCTGGTCTGAATATTTCAGAAAATGCTGATCTCTGATTAGTGAGAATAAACTGAAAAAGAGAAAATATTCAGTGAGTGGCCATCAGTGGTCAGAGGAGAATGACCACACAGCTAATGGAAAGGCACAGCAGATGAACCAGCAGATGATCACACTGGGTCACTCCTCTCAGGTAAGAACAGCACCAATTGTGCATTGTTCAAATGCCATAGCCTACCTGAGTATTGTGGCTGACCATGTTCATCCTTTTATGACCACAGTACACACATCTTCTGATGGCTGCTTCCAGCCATGTCACAAAGCTCAACTCATCTCAAACCGCTTCCTTGAACGAGTGAGCTCACTGTACTCAAATGGCCTCCTCAGTCACCTGATCTCAACCGAACAGAGCACCTTTGGGATGTGGCAGAAAGGGAGATTCCCATCATGGATGTGCAGTCTGCAAATCTGCAGCAATTGCTCAATACTATCCTGTCAATGTAATCAAAAGCTTTGTGGAATGTTTCCAGCAATCTATGCCATAAAGAATTAAGATAATTCTGATGGTAAAGCTGGTACTTGAAATATGCACCCAATAAAGTGGCCAGTGAGTATATATGATGAGTTTTGAATCTATGAACTTCTCCATTTCTACTTGCTACTCCTTGGGCATGCATAGCATCGTTAGATTGTAGGTCACATCTGCCTCAGATTGTTGCTTTATTATTGCTTTTAGAAAGGTAAGACAGCAAAGATTAAAAACAACTCAAGGCTTCAAAACAGGAGTCCATAAATTGGTTGGTAGAGTCCATCCTTAGTATACTCTTTATGGATCAGACGCATTCCATCTCTACTTTCCATCTGATCTTGGTTATAATAGTTTTAATCTGGCATGATTAGAAGGATTTCATGGTGACAAAATCTGTCCACAGACACACATGCACACACAGGCTCAGTGTAAAAACAATACCAGCTTTACTGTTTCTGCTGGTAAGTGAAAAAGCCTTGAGATTACCTTGATTAGATTAGAGATTAGATAACGCATTTGCATTTTCATATGGACTAATGATGTGGTGTGCTTTCTGGATCGCTGCCTCTCTGCTGGACCTTACTGAACGCATGACATATAAAGGAAAACACACCCTTAATTTGGCTAGTTTGGCTTTACAGACATGAAATTATGTTGTTACAGTTGTTTAACAACATCCATAATTGTTGCTGGTTTTAATAATAGGTGCAATAACAATATGTGTGTGCATTCAATTCAATTCAGTTTTATTTATATACCAAATCACAACACCAGTCACCTCAAGGCGCTTTAAATGGTAACGTAAAGACACTAGAATAATAACTTATACAGTTTCTGGGAGTCTTAGTTTACTCATTCTCTAATCTCTATATAATAATATAACTGACACTCTGGTCACATGTTTTCTTTAGTCACTTTCCTTATCATAATGCATATATTAGACAAATATTGGGACTGCTTTCTTGCATTGCAATATCTCCAAATTTAGAAGCATCTTGTCTCAGAGTGATGCTGAATATACTAGTTTCTGTAATTATTACTTCTAGGCTGGACTACTGAAACTAATTTTTATCAGGTTATTCTAAAACCTCCCTGAAAAGCCTCTAGTTGATCCAGAAGGCTGCACAGAGAGTACTGACAGGGACTAGAAAGAGAGAGTAGATTTCTCCCATATTGGCTTCTCGAATTTAAAATCCTCACATACAAGGTCTTGAATAATCAGGCCCCATCTTATCTTAAAGACTTCATGGCACTACATTACCCCAATAGAGCACTTCACTCTCAGATTGGGGGCTTACTTGTGATTCTTAGAGTATTTTAAAGTAGAATGGGAGACAGAGCCTTTAGCGTTCATCATCAGCTATTGAATCATGTAACATCTTGTTTTTAACAACCACAATAGCCTAGCTGCTTTGGCTTTTACCTTATGAGCCTGTGTGTGAATTGAGAACTAGGCTCAAAGCGCATGTCAGAAAAGAAGATATAATCTTTAAAAGCAGGCATGACAGTGGGTGAGTTGGACTGACCCACTTTCCAATCAAATGGAAGCTGAGTGCCCAAGTGGCAGAAGAAAAAAAGAAATCCACAGTTAAGTACAAAACTGCAGTTTCTCAAATAAGAATCAGAGTGGGTCTCCACAGACACTAATGTTAAAATCCCCAGCTTTAAAGCTGATTGGTTATGCTAACATAGACCGACTTGGATAAAAACACCTTTTAAGCATGTTTCTCATTAAACAAATGATCATTTCATTTAAAATTACAGATTCATACGAATGCACCATGGTTAGTCAGCCATTAGTCAGCCATTGCTTCTAACCACAGACTGTTCAGAAGATGGATGTAACTCCAGAGTCTGAAAATGAGTCAGAATGCTTTAAACATGTATTGTTTTTGATTGCCTATAGGGGCAGCACATGTAGTTGCAAAAAGACTAGGTTGTTTGTGGAAAAATAAACCGTAAACAGCTCTTTGACCTCCATAAACACTTTTCTGATGAATTTATGAGCACACTAACTACTTCCTGGTCATACTGAATGAATAAAACATGAAGTTCATTTTGTTAATTATGGTCATTATTAGAATCAGAGAAGAGAACGATACAGAATTTACTTTTTGCTTTATTTGCTTTTCTTTAACCAATGAGCATGCAGTGAAATCCCCCTTCCTTCACCTTTGTTTTCAAAGCATCATGATAGCAGCAGTGAACCCACTCAGTCATCCACTCAAGCAATAGCTAAAATGCTAAACTTGAGGCTTCACAATCTAAAAGCGTCACAGTGGCTATGTCCATCTTCTATACAGAGTGTATGATATTGCCCCAAGCAACCCCAGACTAATGTACAAATGTCCAATCCAGATTAAGAAAATATAATTGAATTTTTCTGTTATTCATTATAAGGGCAGGGAAGCAGTGCAGGGATGAGCACTGTTTCCTCTCAGCAAATGTACTCTAGGTTTAAATTTGCTAATCTAATTGGTGATTCCATACTGGCCGTAGGTTTGGAGGTGACTGTGAATGGGTTTTTTTGTCTTTATTGGTTTGTGCCCCCTCCAAGCAACCCCATAGTCAGACAAGTGATCTAAAAAATGCATGTACTGTTCATTTTGCACACATTGCACACATCAGGCTAGAGCTAAATATAGCCATGATGAAAAGAATAGTTACATAGTCATGCTAGTTTGGAGATTGGTAGTATCTGCCCTCTTCTAGAGGAAATGACATTTGACGTCTGGCGTGATTAAGCTATTTCAATGTGATAACGCAGTTGTAGAATGATTTATAATATCTAGTAGATGGACATGCGTACCCAAACCGATATGGTCTCTTTTTTAATTCTATCAACTCTAAAATCATGTAATGTGATTATCACAGAGAAGCATATTTGCTTCTCCCCCCCAAAAGCACAAGAGTTGTGAAAGAACACATTCATCACGAGTCAACAAAGACTCCACAAAAACAGACAAGAACACATCTCTGACTGAAAAAAACCCTTTTAATCAGCTACTCATAGCTTTTTTCCCTTCAGCTGAATGCCAGAAATGTTCAGTGTTGTGAGTTTTCAGTGAAAGCGTTAACTGAATGCAACTTTTTGTACACTGGAGAACATTTCTCAGAAATAAGTTTATCATGTAATCTTTTATGACCGACTGGGGGAAAAATAGCTGATTGCCATTGATTATTTGGGCAAAAATACGGATTATATAATAATTACAAAACATGTGAAATTCTTTCTTTACTCTCATTAAGTTATCAGATCCATTCATATTTCCCCAGCTGCTCTCACTGTATTCCCACTTAATTTCCTTTTCAAATATCCATTATAATAAATTATACATTAATCCACTTACATATACAAGCTTCCCCATTGGTCAGCTGCATACAGAAGAAGATGTGTGAATTGGACTGGACTCAGCATGACAAAGTGGGAAGGCTGGGCAGAAAAAGAGGAGATGGGGGAAGGGAAGGGGGGGAGGTTGAAATAATCTCAGCTATGTATGTGTTCTCAGCACCTCGTCCTCCCCTGGCTAACCGCATCGGCGGCCACTTGAATTAGCGGCGGAGGATTATGGGCAGAGAGCCTCATTAATCTGGGCAACAAACAGTGGCCAGTGTGAATATTTGCACGCAGAAATTGAAAAGATTAAGTCCTATTTGACAATGACTGGCAGGCTCTGCGCTGCAAGAGGCTACTGTTAAATATTCATATCCTGGACTCCTTTTACTCTGTCAGCTTGTCACATGTGTGTTTGTTTATGTGCAAATGGAAGCAACATGCACAGACAGTAAGGAAGATTCTGGGATTTTTGTCAGTCATCATGGGCAGTCAGGCCTTCAAATTGAATATTTCTTTACATCAAACTGGTCGAACTTGAGCATCTAAACAAATCTGCTGAATTAGTTTTGATTAGACTGTTTAAATCATAACTTGTGTATTTTTTTGACATGCAGAGGAAATATGTTGTGGCTATATAGGCAACACCCAGCCTCATCCTTCCCACACACACACACACACACACATTAACGACCAAAAAAGAGGATGGGGTCTGCTGTAACATCCCATCATCCTGGCCGCCTTGTCAGCCTGGCAGGAGATTCCCTCCTCCAAACGTTCAGCAAATACACCTGCTATTCATTTCCTACAAGGCAGAGAAGGCTCGCCAGACCTGACAAAGCTATTTACCCACCTCCAGCCCAGCCTGTGCAGACGCTATCGCTAATGTTTTCCCTTCTGCAGGAGATCAATATGTTTGGAGGCAGACAAACAACCCTGCTCTGCCAGGCAGGCTCTTCCCCGTTTAGCAGGCCACCACTGGGGGCCCTGACAGCAGATGTACACAAGCGAATCAACAAGCGACGCTTCTCCAGAGTCAACACTGGACACGATCAACAGTGCAGGATCTACAGTGCTAAGAATTAACACTGCAGCCCATATGTGCCATACCAAGGATCAACACTCATCCTCGCTGGTGTGCCAAGTTATGTCAGCTGCCAGAAAACAAACCACAGAAGGAATATTGATCCAGGCGCAAGCCAGGGGAATCGCTGAAATTTACAGCTGTTGGAATGAACATAAAGCAGGAGAGTATAGTCAGCTGGAGAGCTGCTCAGTGCGAAATGCTTAGGACAGGAAAAGCGAAACGATTCAGACAGATTCAGAGGAGCACATAACTTTTCACCAGATAAAATAGGCATATAAGCTTGGGCAAACAACAGCAACAAACCCAGACAATACAAACAGAAAGAGCTAGACTAAACCAACATCCAGGTCTCCCAATCTTCTCCCCTGGATAAGCCCTCATCCTCTCTAGGGCCTCCCCTCTCCCACTCTCCTCCCATCATGTTTCCTGTCCTCTCATTTCACCCTCTAATCTTTACCTTTCTGCTCCTCTTGTCATCTCTCTCTTTTCTTGCTTCTGCCAGTTTCACCTTCTTTGATTTCTTCTCGTCTACTTTCTTTTTTTTTTATTTCTTCTTTTGTCATTTCCTCTCATCTTGTTTCTGTCATCTGTTTTCTTGTCCTCTTCTCCACTTTCCTGACTACTTGTTTCATTTCTTTCCCCATTCTGTTTGATTTATATCTTCTTATTTACACCAATTTTCATCTCTTCTTCTTTCGTATGCTCTCGTTTCTTCTCCCCTCCTCAGCTCTTGTATCTTCTTGTTTCCTCCTCTTCTCTTGTTTTCCTCTTCCTTTTTCGTCTCCCATTTATTCTTCCCAACTCCTCTGCATTTCCTCTGTTCTGCCCTTGGTTTCATAATTTTATTATTGCTTCCACTCCTCTTGTTCTTTTCCTCATGTGTCCCAGCATCCCATTTTATTTCTTCTCTTTTTGTAACTTCTCTTTTTGCTTTCTTTTGTCCACTCTTCTTACCTTTCATCTTTGTTCTTCCCCACTTGTTTTAAAATTTGTGTTTCTATTCACCTGATTTTCTTCTTCTTTCCCCTCCACTTGTTTCCTTTCCTCTCCCATAGTTTCTTCCCATCTTGCTTCCTCTCCTCTGCTTATGATTGTTCTCCTTTTGTTTCGTTTACTCTTCTCTTATTCCCTCAACACCTGTACCCCTTCTTTGTTTCCTCCATTCTCCAACATTACTTCCTCGTTTATTTCCTCATCTTGTATTCTCCTCTCTTCTTTTTATTCACTCAGATAAAATCCACCTGTGTTTTTTTCAAAGAGAAAGAAAAGCATTACCTTCTGCAGGCTGTATATCTGCAGGAAAATCTTACTCCAGTTTGATTGTCACTGTGGTATTTTACATTGGCAAATGTCCATGAGGAGGAGAGGAGCAGCCAAAGCAGCTCATTTTGATGTGCGTGCGTGTGTGTGCTGAAGGTCCATGGTGATCCACAGATAGAAATATGAACAGAACAAGTCAGTTCTTAATGCATTTGAATATTCTTTTCTTTTTATGGCACGTTGAAGCAGCTGTGTGCAAATGTGTATGTGTTTAAGGTGGTCATGGCATGGATTTCTGGTTTTACATGTGTGTGTGTGTGTGTGTGTGTGTGTGTGTGTGTGTGTGTGTGTGTGAGCAGCAAAGTGAGTGTGTAAAATTGTTCTGTGTTGTGGAGATAACACTGGATCCCTATCAGCTGCATCGGGGGGCTTAAGTCCCCAGTGGGTGTGAGGGGAGAATGAATTTTCCTCACTACTCTGCATATTACAGGATTACACTGCACCTTTAGATATGCTTGGGCTGAGCCTATCTCTGCCTTATGGCTATACGCATGTAGATTATTGAAATAGACTGTCACACAGTGAATGAGCTGAAGGAACACCACAGGGACTGCACCGCGTCCTGAAATGAAACACCAAAGTGAGATAACCGTGATAGGATTTTGGTTTTTCTGACATTGTTTGGAAAGAATAGCGCTTTATAATCTGAGGGTCTGACATTTTTTTTTTTAAGTTTTTAGTTTTTGTACACAAAAATAACCACAAATGTGATTCCCTACTGCCTCTCTTTGTTCACTAAGGGAAAAAGACTCAGCAAAGTGCCTATAAAAAGTAATTCTGTGTTTATTTTGTAAAGGTAAATCTGAGCTGCAGCCAGGGCCACTGCAAAGAATTTCAGGGGTTCCCTTGTAAACAGCTCTCCTAGGCCCCTGAAACGGCAATTTCTGGCATTATCCAGGCTCGTGTTCGGCTCCGGGCCCCCCCCAAGCCATTCAGACACCCACCTTGAGTTTACATCAGGTGTGACCGAGTCTTTCATCTGTTACAACTTGCCTACTGGTGCCACATGCAGAGGATGTGTAGGCAGCAAATATGTAGGCAGTTATCCTGCCTTATGTCCTCTGAGTTTTATCGTGGACAAAGGAGGGGGAGGTGGAGAGAGAGCAAGGAGGGGCCATCTCCTTTTCTCTTTTTTTTTTTCCTTCAATGCCTCCTTCGCTCAGGCTATCTTCACCCCCCTCGCTGCCTCTGGCTAATTACTCCTTTTTTTCAAATGCAAAGCAGCGGCAGTAAGTGAGATGATTTCTCGGCGGCCGCTTTAGGGAAAAAGCGAGGAGAGAGGAGAGAGGAGAGAAAGAAAGCCACAGCGAGAAAAGAGGAGCCAGAAGAAGACGAGAGAGGCTGAATGGAAGAAAGAGGTGACTTTCTTTCCTCGGCTGGCAGGGACCTTTGAAGTTGGGCAAGATGGAGAGGCGAGGGAGGGGGTCTTTCTGTGAGGGGACAGAGGTAAGAAAAAAGCAAGGGAAGATCGTGTTAACGAGATGGCCTCTAAAGACGAATTAAATGGTGGGAGAAAAGAAACACGATCAGGCCTGGTCCTACTTATAGACTCCTCACAGACTCACTCTTTTCAACACCACGGAGGTGTTCCAAAGCCTGAATTCCTTAGCTCAGCTCTTTAAAAGGCTTGGAGTGTGGGGTGTGTGAGTGAGGGCCTGCTTTGGGGGCAATAGGATCTAAGTGTGTGTGTGTGGGTGTGGGTGCAAATGTGTGCACAGGAGGGTCACCCGTCCTTTAGTCACACATCCCAGCTCCTCAATGGGGAGGTCAGGGACTTACACACCGATGGAGGGTCAGAAGTGGCAGGGATTACACGTCTGCTCTAAGTCCCCCTAGATCCTAGTGTTTTCACTCCCTCTCGCTGTTTGTTGTTTTGTGGCGAAGCAGACGGAGGAAAGAAAAGGAGACGGTCGGGGAATTAGTGTAAAGCTCAGGAGATGAATGGGCATCTTATTCGCACCTCTTGTAGGCTGTTTTTCAGCAGCAGCACCCCCCCCCCCCAAATAGCCCTCCCATTCCTTGTCATAGTGAAAGCACGTTAGGGTTGCCTTTGTGCAGACAAAAGGAGACTCCCCTCCTGGCTTTCATGCTCCTGGTGGAGCAACAAGAGGATTTGGCCTGCCGTGCAGCACCCGGAGCTGTTCCTGCTATGATTGGACATCGGCAGGAGAGAGCTCTGCCTCTCCTTTCTTGATTAATCAAGTGATTCCAGTGCGCTCAATAACACCTTTTTTTTAAGCACACTCTTTCTGTGTCTCCATAATCCTATCCCTCACCCACCACCCCACCACCACCTACAACACACCCTTACAACCTACATCTGCCTTTTTTTTCACCCAACAGAAGAACTTTTTTTATGAGCTTCAAGTGACACTGTGCTTATCTGATGTGTGGGTGTTTTATTATTATTTTTATTATTATTTCGATGTGCTTATCACCGCTGACACGTGAAAACATTAACGGGATTAATTTAGAGGATTTTTACAAGAGTTGTCCAAGAGTTGACACAGCATGTCATTCAAAACACAAGTGGCTTCAACTTCAACAAATTTTTCGATGATATTAAGAGAAATGATTTTTTTTGTAAACAGCAATCCACAGGATGAGACTATTAAAAAAAACTCAGAGGGTTGAGCACTCGCAGTTACAAATGATGTTTATTTATTTTAAGTGGCTCACTTGGTCACTGTGTTCAGTCCACTTGAGCTACAGTTTCAGGATTACAGACAATATATGAGAAACTATATATAGAATGTGTCAACTGTGTAACATCATGTGATTATGTGGTGATGACTTATTCAGCTGACTTTCTCCAAGGAGGGATGACGCCGCTGCAGATGGTGAAATGCACTGCAAAGGAGTATTTTGCACTTGTTCAAGTTTAGTTCCTGTTGCAGAATTTGTGAATATCAATTGTTGGATATGATAAACTTGGACACAAGCTGTTTCTTAGCAACACAATTTCAGTGACATAATGATAGATCTGCTCTGTTTGCTGAGCTTGCTATGGTCGAGCTGCTGGGGACACTCAACCCCAAGCACCTTGGAAATAAAACAGCATTATAGGAAATAAAGAAAAAAGGTATTAGAGAGTTGCTTCATCCAACACCCATCAGCTCCCTCCCAATAAAAGATTTCTTGTTAAAAACTTCCAAAAAGCATACGCCACCCCATCCATTTTGAATTGATTCAAAGGTTAGATGCAAGCTTTAGATGCTTTGCGCACCCCAAACTACCTAAAACGTATGCACTCGCACTGTATTGCGGCGACGACACTGTATTGCAGTGTCCTGTATGAAAACTCAGAGCTATCTACATTACTATAACTATGAGTGAAAGTCATTGTCCTAAAAACCAAACTGACCCTTTAAATTAGCCAATTGGTCTTGATGTAGCACCATTACAGCCTCTGCACAAAAATAACACCTGATACTGTAGATGCTATTATACTGCATTAAAGTCAGCACTTTTTAATATCTGACCCCAAAGGAAAATCTTTTTGTCTTGGAGAACATTTGTGTCAATTGCTATATTTATATGGAGCCCAGCATGTGATTAATATCTTTAAAAAAATTAAACCAAAAAAAAACTCCACCCCACTCCCAACAAGCAGGCCAAAAATAATTCAACCAGGTTATTTCTGGCTATGTTCTTTCTTGTGTCCTCGGTTTTGACATAAATGTGTGGAGGGAAGCTACAGAGCTTCTGCTCTGGAGAAAGACAAATGTGAGCTTCTGTGCTGAGCTGTGGTTGTTTTGAATAAACTGAGAGACACATAATAATACCAAAGCTGCAGTGAAGATAATCTAATCTAATCATATCCGTCTTCAGGTAATTGCTCAGACATGCCAAAAATAAGACAAAGGTTGAACACAATAAATTCATGATTTTTAAGCATGCCACACTGTTAGGTCATGTGCATCTTGCAAACACCAGAGGCCTCTGCTGTGTAGTATGTTTGGGCACTTAGTGAGGTACCTTCAGGTTTAACTCTGGGTTTTCAGGGTTATGGAGGTGCTTCACTTCTCACCAGGGTACATCGTCATGGTAACATAGGCTGCAGGCCTAACCTGCTCAGATTACGGTTGAGATAAGAGGTCAACATGCACAAAATCACCGTCCACGGATCAACAAGTTCTCTGGAAATTAGTGTCATCACTCAAGATCTGATGGAGCAGAGGTAGTGAAGGTGGACAAGTTTAAATACCTGAAGTCAACCATTTAAAGTAACGGACAGTGCACAAAAGAGGTGAAGATGAGAGTGCGGACAGGGTGGAGTGGGTGGAGACAAGTGTCAGGGGTGATTTGTCACAGGAGGATAGCAGCAAGAGTGAAAGAGAAGGTTTACAAGATGATAGTAAGACCTGCTATGATGTATGGGTTGGAGACAGTGGCACTGACAAAAAAGACAGGAGGTGGCAGAGTTGAAGATGCTATTTTTGTTAGGAGTGACCAAAAAGGACAGCATTAGAAATTAGCGCATCAGAGGGACAGCCCAGGCTTAGTAGTTTGGAGACAAAGTCAGAGAGGAAAGGATGAGATGGTTTGACCATGTGCAGACAGGAGATGGTGGATGTATTTGGCAAAGCATGTTGAGTATGGAGCTGTCAGGCAGCAGGAGAAGAAGATGTCCACAGATAAGATTCATGGATGCAGTGAAGGAGGACAAGCAGAGGTTTGGTGTGCCAGAAGAGGATGCTACGGTAGATGGAAGTAGAGGATCCATTGTGGCGACCACTAAAGGGAGCAGCTCAAAGAAGATGACCCAATTATCCAGTGGACCCAAGGAGTCTTTAGCTTTCATCGATGTGCATCATGATTCTCAGCAGGTATTTTATTGCCTGCTGAGAATCTTGATGGTGTCATTTCCTGTGGGAGAATTTTAAAGACTCTCCTAAAACAGAGAACACCAAAGCCTCTTGACCTTTCATGGCAATCTGCATTTAAGACTACTCATCATTTCAAATTCTTTTTCTTTGTCCTCAATGTCACCAGGACTTCAGTTGAAAGAATACTACTGAAAATGTTTGACTCACTCTAAGAAATGTCTATGAAATATATTCATTTAAAAAAAACACACTATGCTAATGTGTAATGTGAAAAGCACTTGAGTGGTTTATAGGACCAGAGAGCACTGTACAAATGAAATCCATTAAAAGGCAGAAAGAAAGTCAGGCTAAAACGTAAACTGTGTCAATTAGTAGACTTTGGCTGTCACTAAGGCACAGGTAGGTGTGTCTATAAATACAGTAGTTTACTCAATTAATGCTATACCTACATACTGTCATATACTCCCTGCTATACACACTCTACCTTTGACTACAACAGTTGTGCTGCTGTAGAACAATCAAATTAGCGTACAGCAATCTTGAGTCTAGGCATTTTCCTAACATATCAAACACGTTTCAAGTAAAAATTTATTTTATTTTATACATTTTATAATTGACAGAAATTGCACTACATACAAAGATGAAATTAGGCTAAACAATGGTAAAAGTAATAGTAAATGCCACCACTCAGTCATTCATGCTGGCTCGTTAACCCTGCCTATACCAGTTTCAGTATCTCCATGCATTGTTTCTGTGCTCCATATAACTATCAGGGATGCAGCTTGCGCTGGTGTATAAAGTGAACACCTGTCCGGCTGGAAATCTCTTTGTAACTCAGCGATGCTGTATCTGAATTCCTTTTGCCTTATCACCTCAGCAGCTTTGTATCTAGTTGCAGAAATTTCAGAGAGTAGGTGGGTGGCTGCTATAGATGCTACAAAGACAAGAGAAAAACACACACGGAGAGAGAAAGGGGGGTGAGAGGTGGTGATAAACAGAGTTGGGTGGGGGGTGCCTTGGAACGATAAATCAAGTTCCAGACTAATCTATTTAGCATGCTCTCACCATTATCCTGTCAGTGAAACAGCTAATTAATTAACTGATTCCACAATGAAGAGGTTTTGAATGAGCCCATTTAGATAATTACTACAAGGAGCCGATCGGGCCAGTCATTTACAACTGTCACACAGGTTCCTGCTTTGGCAGCTGCCCTTCACTCTGGCCCTGGTCTTCATTGTCACAAACATCCTCCATACTGCATGGCAACGCCATCGATGTGATGTCTGAGCACAGATATATGAAACATAGGTAGATTTTTTCTTAAATAGTGTGAGTTCAAATAAACTAAAGTCGCACCTCACTGAATCGTTTGAAACCCTAAAAGTGAGAATGTTAGCATTAAAAAGGCAACGAATGAATCCCAGTATATTTACACCTTTCTTGTTTCTGTTTTTGCCAGAATTGTTGCTGTTTCAAAAGCTAACAATTGGACATTTTATCAGCATGCAACAAGGGAATGCAGCAAAGTACAAAGTGAGACTGGGGATTACTGATGAGCACATTTAATGAGAAAAAAAATCCAAAAGATACATGATGAGATTTCCCTTTTACAAATGACAGCCAATGACAATTATCAGCATCATTGGCTGCAAAGTTAATAAAAGCCATTTATGTTCTTGTTTTTCATAATGCAGAGGTTGGAACCTTGTCTGGATGCCTTGATTTGAAAATGAAATAATTCCTTCCTTTTATGCTAAAATGATGCTGATAATCTGATTGGTATTTTCAAAAGCTGCCAGCAGCCACTTGCCCTCAGTGAGGCTGTTTATCAAATCTGACTGAGGTGAGAAATAATTCAAAAGACCGTGAACCTCTGTGTCCTGCTTCTCTCTCACAGATATCGGTGTGACGGTTAGCACTGTTGCCACACAGCAAAGATGGTCCTGAGTTTGAATCCAAGCTGGAGCCTTTCTGTGTGCGTTTAGAAAAGTTTCCCCCGTGTCTGTGTGCGTCGTCTCTCCAGATAACCTGGCTTCCTCCCATGTATGGGTTATGTTAACTGATAATATGTCTTAGCTCACATGGACTGGCAAACTGCCCAGGGAGCACTCGTCCTCTTGCTCTGTGACAACACCTGGCATACGTCTGTATTATCTCTTTTTACACAAACTAATGACATAAAATTCACAAATGATAACATTACTAATGATTTTTAAACATTATTTCTTCTTCCAGTACTGTTAACAGTAAAACAACTAATATTTACATACTTTACCATTTATTACTGATGATGATTAAAGAGCATTAGCATGTATTGCATTCTACTTGTCAACAGTGACATTCTGATGACATTGACACAGAACATTTTACTACATTCTGTTAATGATGATCAAATGTTTGCGTTAACCTTGTAATAAAGGTTTCATTACTGATATGTGTGTCTGTTCTCATTCCCAGGGTCTCAAATGATGGTTTGTCAAAGCTGGCACTTTAAAGATAAGGACAAGGTGTCCTTTTGCCAACACTGCTGTGATGTACCAGTCATGGCAATACTGACACCAGGCTCACTTGCAGCCTTTCACATATGGATGCTTATGGAGGATGCCTATGGAGGACTACTAGGAGTTTTTAATGAAACACCATCTTTTCCTAAATCTAACCATGTACTTTGAGAACCTAAGTCAAACCTAGAAACGCAGAGAACAAAAGTAAAAAATAAGTCAAACAGGACAGAAAACCAGTGGTCTCCCAGAGGACGAGCTTGATATTTATGTCACTGGCACATCACCTGCCTACTTAAATGCTCTGTAAAAGAACTATTATAAACACACTTTTAGCCTTGTAATAGTCATCAAATAGACACACTACATTTTTTTTTTTTTTATAGACTGAAACAAAACACCGGTATAATAATGATACATGGTTTATAAATTAATTATTCAAACAATTAGTAAACATTATTTACTCTCTTTACAACGTTTTTCATTATGATTTATGAAAAACGCTCATTAGAAAGCGTTGCCCAATCATAAGCAAGTTCAACCAGACCTTTTTTCATTGCCAGAACCAGTCCTGTAGTTTCCTTCAATTCATTTTCCACTCAAAATACTACACAGGAAAATCAGAGACTATAATATGTAGCATGGCAGTCCTGCCTTACAATTATGAAAGTGTCTAGATTACAGTTTTTTCACAGTTGTTTTGGATTTGTTGTTGAATTGCAGTTGAAGTTGTCAAAGCAGCTACTACTTGTGCATGTCAGAAATAGCATTTCTTGATCTTTGGAAATATTTGCTAATTATTTAGGGGCTGACCAGCACAGTTGGTTACAATTTGAACAATTACTGGATCTAAATATATATTTGTGAGCAAAATAAATCATATATCTATCATTTGAGTTAAACTTATGTTATGGTATTTCAGTGTGTTGTGTCACTAGATCCAAAATAGTCCACATCTGCAGAGGATGTGAGTCAGATGCAAGAGTTGAATGTAATACTTTTAGAAAGGTATTGCATTACTCGACCTGTGTCACAGATTTTGAAGTAATGTATTTCAAACTAAAGCCACAGTACTAGCACTGTGTTGCAAATACATTATATTTTTTACATGCAGTCTTTTATCACTGTGGGCATGGCCTAAACCAGAACTGGTCTACTTTGTCAATTATAAACATTTTTTACTTAGAATTCAGAGCTGCATTATGATAAAATTGTGAGGTTTTGCAGGTATAAATCTTTCTCTTCTATTTTCTTTTTTTATATAAACAAACTTGCAGTTGAAGTCCTCGATGTACTAAAGCGTCACACCAAAGAAACATGACAAGAGCTGATTTGGTAGACATTGTACAATCAGGTATTTTTTCCAGTGTAAACAGACTAACAGATAACAGCACGTGAAAAAGACGTTGTATGCTAAAAAAACAACAACAGAAAAAACCCACCATAACTATTCTAATCCGAGAGGGTCAAATCTGAAGTGGTCCACTCTAATAAGGAATTAAAGAAAAAAACAAGTTAGGAAGGAAGTTAATTAGCCGTGCAAGACGGGACACCGATACTTAAGCTGCTATCTTTTTAAATTAACAATTACTTGATCAATTCGGTTTGATTAAAGGAACATGATTGCCATTGTCATTGCTTCTTTCTTCTTCTTTTTTTTTGCTAGTGTACAGCATCTCATTACTACTGCAGATTGCATTTGAAGGCTTTTCAGCACATCTTCAAACAGAGTTGGTGGAGTTGTGGATAGCTTTGTATATAGGTCTTATTCCAGTCCACTCCTTATAAAAGACATGTCTTATTCATTAAAACTGAGATTTCAGTGTTAAGAATTACTTTTTATACCTGAGACAAATTGACTGGTGAAAAGACGATGAAAGAAAAGGTATTGAAGTTAAGCTTACACAGTCTTTAATTGTTCCAAACTCTTAACCACATTCAGCATGCATTTAAATTTTAATGGTTTGCTCGAGCTTGTTGTGGTCATGTAGGTTGATGAGGGGAAAAACTGTTCTACACCCCTGGGTCACTCCGGTCACATCACCCAACTGTCCACATATTCACACTCCAGTCCTCTTCATAGTGTGGGAAAGCGTGAGTTAAATCCAGACCACTGCTCTGAGTACAATGGCCCAAAGGTGGTTATCTCATTGCCTGAGTCACTGATCAGGGTTTTGTCTTGTCACCTTTTTTCACTCAAGCAGCATCAGACAGCTCAATCCACTCCATCAGATCAGAGCTGCTCTCTCCATATCTCTCCTTTCCCTCCTTTTCTTTCTCTTTCTCTCAATAATGGTCAATCCCACATCAATACGCAAGGCTTCTTTCACTGTGTCCATTCCCCAAGGTGGCCTCATTACCCTAGGGTGTTTTGTTTGTTTGTTCCTTGGTTAAAGAAGCTGAATTGAGCAGCCGGCAGGGGTGGATTGGAGAGAGAGAAGGGCTAAAAAAAAGGGGAGGGGGAATAAAGATGTGGTTTTACAAGGGAACAAGGGGCAGAGGACACAAGAGCTCCTGTGGCTCTGGAGAGGACAGATCAGCAATCACAGGGCAGGAGGCCATGGGAGAATGCTTGCATCAGTGATGATGATAATAAGAATGATCACAGGCAATATGATGCTGCCACTGATGATGATATATGTTGTGCTCTGTAACGCCATATGTACACGTTAAAGTGAACACACTGAATGTTGTTTTAGTGACTCCCAGGAATGCTGTCAGCTTGTTCATATGTGCAGGTAAATTGCGTGACCAGGCATGAGTGTTTACTTCAAGCATGCTGTCACAGACAATCTTTGAAGTGCTTTCCTAAATACTAGTCATAGGAGAGAGCATTTACTCACTACAAATACAGCCTGCTATTATTGCTCTAGTTTTACTGTTATTCAGATAATAACTCATTGATTAATTAAGTGAAGTGAAAAATACACTTCGGTTTAGAGAAAGGTATAGTACGTCAATCCTGATCATAGACTGTATGGAAAATATGGACGTATCTACCCTTGTTTTTGTGTTTTGGATTATTTTTTTATTTGTTCAAAAAGCCGTTGGCATACTTCGACAAATGGAGAGTTTTGGAAATTTATGAGCTGTTGCTAGCACTTTTCAGAAGATGCATTTTTTTATTCACTCAGTGTTCTGAGTACTATTTGCCAGGCATATCTGTCCTTTGTTGATCATCCCAGACACTGAGACAATGTTCCACATTTTAATAAGCTTATGTTTAACAAATATGTTGCTCAAAAGGAGATGTGCATCCTTACTAAAACCCAAAGAGAGCAACAACTGAAATAACAATTAATTATTTAAGTACTTTTTGTAATAGAAAAAAAGGGAATAGGAGTGTAAAATGACAACTTCATAATCTCATAAAATCAATATATTTATGATTTTTGTATTTACTTATCATGTTAGTTGAGAAAAACACAAAATAAAGTACTTGTATTTGTTCTTTATAGAACTGATAACAAAACTGTAATCGTTTTTTTTTTTTGTTTGTTTTTTTTAGGGTTTTTGTGTTTTGTTTTGTTTTTTAAAACTAAGATATATAAAATTTTCAGATTACCTCTCAGCATTAGTAACACAACCGGTATTACCTCACATAATCACGCTCTTTGCTCTAACGCATTACGTATGGTGGGATTGGCCACTGGACCAAACAGAAACTCCATGTCAACACACTTTACAAGGACATGTTGCATAGAAATAAAGTCCCTGTGTACAGTTTTCATGAAGATACAATTTAACTATGGAGGCCAAACACATTTTTTCATACAACGCTGTAATCGGGCTTTTTAGCATTTAACATGGGAGTCATTCCTGGAGCCAACCTCTAATGGCCATTAGAGGAACATCAGTTTTTGACATTTCCAGATTCATTTTCATGCATGATTTTGATGCCTTGTAATGCCTCACTTCCACAAGAAGTAAGCAACATTTGTCAAGCAAATATTTCCTGTTACATAACCCAAACGTTTAAATGTGGAAATTGATTTTATCATTGGAAAGTCTTATAAAAAAATTCAAAGAGGTGTCAAATAGTATTAAGGTTAAAAATTAAAAAATGAAATAAAACTAAAAATAATACATCACAGTTGAAATCCAGGATAACAAAGATAACCAAAAAGCAAAGCAAGTGGTTATAGCTATTATTTCAAAAGGGATAATAAGACAGGGTACTTAATTCACCTCTTTATACGTTACACAGTGAACTGTTTCAAAACTTTAAACTGACCATCCAAGTTGTTAACATGTATCTTATATTTCTGCTGATTTCCTTTCATATTTGTGAATCTGAATAGAAAATGACATATTCACACCAACCCACACACGCACACACTTTACACTTAGCGAAGGACATGAAGGCCGATTAATTACTAGGAGTAGGTCATTTTAAATCTGGTGGAAGGACAGCCTGTTGTTCCTGCAGAATGGGTTGTAATTAAAGGAAGCCGAGCTGCAGCAGGCAGAAAAGGCCACACATCAGCCCCTCATGGGCCTAAGATGCCACTGATGGGAATTTATGGTTCCCCCTCGCATGTGTACGTGCCCACTGCACCGCTTCAAGCCTTCTAAATCACCTTGCAGCCTGGAAATAACTGTTAAGATGCAACAAAAGTGAGCACCCTTTATAAAAAAAACTGGAAAGTTTCCTATGTATAACAAAAAAAACATTAGCTGTACATTATGCAAATATAATATGTGTTCACTAAGAAGAGGTCACTAGGAGATAACGTGAAATATAGTCAATAGGTAGCAGTCAATAGAGGCAGACATCGTGCGTCACGTCCACAAGAAGTACAATTTAGTATAGACAAATTTGAGAATGCTCTCTTCCCAAACAAATAGTGAATTGATTTTATGACTCCTCTCCAGCGGGGGAAGGGGATTTATTTGAACAAGCCTAAAGTGTCTACAGTACTTGACTAGGCAATGAAAACGGGACACTACATATTAAACTATTTTTCTCTCCCTTTCCATAAAAATAATATTTTTTTCTCATTTTCTACTTTTCTGCAACATTCGTCGTCATTACATCCTGCCTCAAATACACATCTTCTTTTTTCTTTTGCTCCCTCCCTTTTTTGTCCCCTTCCCCTGAACCGCGCACACATCTGCCCGCTTTTACCTCTCTGGGAAAATTTTTAACACCTCGATTCCTCTCTTCTGCCGCTCAGTTCTTTCCCTATCACTCCATAAAACACTCCTTCTACCCGCTGCTTTCTGACGTCTCTCCTTCCACCTCCATCCATCTCCTCCTCAGTCCCTCCCTCCCCTTTCCCTCTCTATCCCCTCCCGACTACCCTACCACCACCACCACCACCTCTCTCGCTCTCACAGCCGTTCACTCCATTTTTCTGCACATGAGATTTGCCTAACAATAAGTGGCTCTGCCCAAGGTCAGATAAGAGAAGCACAGCCCAGGAAGCAACAGCCACTGTTTCTTTCATCCCTTTTTTTTCTCTCCTCTCTCTCCTCACAGCTTTCGAATTATCTCTGCAGCACATAATAATAATTACTGAGGACGGCAACATAGAGATAAGAATGCAGGAGCTGAAATGGCGAGAGAGAAAGAGAGAGGGGGGGAGGGAGGGAGAGAGAGAGAGAACAAGAGAAGGGGGACAGGTTAGAAAAACTATAGCAGCAAGAAGAAGCATAGTAAAGGTATATTAGAGAGGCTGTGAGGCATGAGAGAATGAGGATGGAAGGTAGAAGTCAGATGACAATGTAGAGACAGGCACGAGGAGAAGCAATAAAGGAAAAGTCCAGGGAAAAAAAGAAAAGGAAAAAAAACATGTTGGTGTTATTCCATATTTTTTTCACAGTCCAAAAAAATCCCACGACTAGACTAAAATCAACAATGTATTAGTCCTTTTAAAATAACTTCCCAGTGCTGGCCTTAAGCTATAAGGCAATTGGTTCCTACCGAAGACATAAAATGAAAAACAGCTCGCTGATATATGATTTAATTTCCGAAAGTAAATTTCCAAAGCTAGGGACTGTAATTTTTAACATATACTGAAAAGCAAGGATGAATTATAGAATTTGTTGGGGAACATTTTCCACTACCAATTAATGCGTAGTTTGTGCTCTGTTGTGAGTATTTACCAGTTCAATGTGACTGGGATTTATGTCCATATTGACTGATTCTGCAACTTATTTAGCTCCGGTGCAAATGTTACATGCCAGCAGTTATAATAATGCAACAACATGCTACTAAATGCGGCAGAGTGGCTGACTGATCAGAGTGATAACAACTGGTAACAACTGAGCTCTATGACACAGAGGAATGGGACACCGTATATCAACATAATCACGACGTCATTGTTGGTATGGGTCATTTTGGAGATTTGTTGCCACCTCAAACATCTTGTGCACGTTGGCGGTATTTCCCCACTTTGTTGTGAGCAGTGTTTGGTTCGTTACTCAATAAAAGTAATGTATTACAGATATTACACAGAACACTTTTCTTTAAAATAATCCAGAATGAATGACCTGAAATGAATTGTCTCATAATTACCATTTATCAATATAAACCTATAGACTACAGTCCCACACATCAAATCCCTATTCTAATGAGAACATCTTATGATCTTTCTCTTAGTATTTAGATATGAACACAAGTATCACATAGATATCACCAGTGATTCTACTGTACAAACATGAAGAGGTAGAAACAGACACTGCAGTCTGACTGCTCATTAGGTTGTTACCTGTTAAAGTTCAAGGTCTGGCTGGTGGGCTAGGGTCGCATTCACTCAGCTAACATCCCTCTGGGTTCTTGGCTAGTTTAGCATGAGCATGGTGTCTGTACATTTTCTTGCAACGACTACAGTTTTTGGAATAATCCCACTGTTCTGTTCTGCATGCAATTAACACTTTACCATCGCACAATTGTTCTGTTGTGGAATAAAAATGAATGCCTATATCCACACTCACACTGCACTGCTACTTTCCTCCTCCTGCACACAAACTGAAATCAGCTGATTGTAGCACATGTGCAAGTGGAACCGATAAGAGGAATCAGTAGGCAAGCAGACTAACCATTCCAATGAACTGAACTCCTGGGACCGTTTTCAGTTCTCATCCCTAGCCTATCTGGAAGCTTGCCGTGTAGTTTCTGTGAGTGAAATTGTATTGGTCAACAAAACTGCTAGCATATACAGATAACTCAGCACTCCACCCACTCCACTCCTGTCCCAATATTGTCACTTCATCTTCAGAGATTACACAAATCCGAGTGGGTGACAGTGCAGTGGCTACATCCATCCTTTATATACAGTCTATGGTTGACATTTAAGTGATAAATAATTCTAGCAGCTATATTGCCCTTAAGATTTGTCCATCAGCAGTAAAGGCGTAAATAGTGTTGCTTTATTTTGAAGCCACAATAACTGAAACAGAAGCTTTGGTTAGAGAGATAGTTGGGTCAACAAAATGATGGGTTTTGATATAACAGGCTGACAATGTCTAATAATTATATTCACCATTTTTCACCATCTTAACTAGGCAAATGTTTTTTTCTTTCTGATTCAAGTTCTTTGACTGTTATTCTTCTGGAACTGTGATTTTTAGATGCATTGGAAGGCACTGAGAATGGATGTTGTTCTACAATATGGGAAGAAGCTGAGAACGCACTTATATGTGTAGCACATGTTTTTTGGCATTTAATTTGGAGGACTTGTTTATATGGTAATACACAGAAAACATGACTTAGTAACACGAATAAACTAAGTATTTAAGTAATCATTTTTTTAGACTCTTTCATACCCAGACAAATTTCTTCATTAATTTCTGGCAAACTTCTGCCCGTGTGTCATCTAATCCAAGCGAGAAGTAAATCCAAGCAGACACAAAACAAAGGAAATTGCTTTCTCTCTTTTTAATGCTAACATGTGGTTCCATAGCATTTCTGCACCTGTGACAATACAGCCCTCGCTCTCTCATCAGACCTGTGCTCTGCAGGGGTCAAATTGCCATTTTGCCTCACGATGAAGTGTCTCCTAAATTGATTATATTTTCTCAATCACTCTGAAAAAGAAAAAGAAAAGAGGGCAATTTCTCTTCATGAGTTGTTACACCTGCACACACACTCATCTGCTTGGCTGACTGCTGGGTACTGGCAAAAGCTATAAACATGTAGAACTTGCAGGGTGTCAGTCAGAACACACATATTAAGAGTCTCAGAAATTCTGATTATCTTGGCTCACAGGAATGATTTCAACAAAAAGTCAAGCAAACACAAGCACCTACACAAGCACACATACACAAATTTGTTCCTCGAGCCATCCTGCCCTGCCTAACCCCTGACCTCCATATCGCAGGGAGCAGGGTAAGCTTCAAAGTCCCTGAGCTGCTGCTCCCATACCCCTCCACACACACGCACACACAAACGCTAACCGCCACTGCTCGCCACCTCCACCCACCCATGTCTCACCCCTCAGTACTCCGCCCCCAACCCCCAGAGGACCTGCTATCAGCTGGGCTGAGCCCTTCTGCACCAGCCTGATATCCACGTAGGACTGGAGGGAGGGGCACCAGCAGGGGTGAAGTACAGAGAGCTGTGATTTACAGTGAGAGACAGAGAGTGAATAAGAAGCAGTCTTTCTGTATTTCTATTTGTTATCGTGGCTCTGTCTTTGTGTGCACCTTCCATATGTGTGCGTGTATGTCCTTCTTTCTCTGTGTGTAGCGATGATTATCACTAATGTGTTATTACTTGAAATGATGGCAGATTAGCCCCCACCTCCACTGGCCAAACCATCCCAGTTCCACCCCCTCTCACCATCCATCCACTGCCCCAGTGTCACCTCTCAGAGTGCCGGCTATAGTAATGCCATTTTGACCACTTCTTATCTCCCAGCTCAGGCCCTGTCACCTGGGTGACCCATGAACTAACCATCAAGACAGAAAGAGAAGAAAGAGGAGTAGGAGGGGTTTAGCAAGTTTGAATGGATGACTTAAGAACATGAGGACAGAAAGGCAGGGTTTAGTGAGGGCGGCTTCTCTACTTCTAAAATAGCAGTGTTAGCAAAAAATGTTTTTGTTTGAGAAAAAGATCCAGCACAGTTAATATTTCTTCACTTTCGAAAAGAGAGCCAAAGAGAGATTTGTGGAAACATTCAAGCCTTTAAATGAAGGTCTCCCATGTCAAAGTTCACTGTCTTGGATTGTGCCAGAGCACTGTACCATAAGATTATAGATATATAAAAGATGGATGCAACCACAATGGCCCTCTTCCTATTGAAAAAACAAAAGTTGTATCCAAGATGGCCAACTTCTAAATGGCCACCATGGTCACCACCCATCTTGAGGAGTTTGCCCCCTCACATATACTAATGTGCCACAAACAGAACTTTAATATCACCAACCATTCCCATTTTATTACAGTTTATCCATATAAATGGCCCACCCTGTACTTCTCATACCTGTGGTGTTTCTGTGAAAACCTTTAAGGTTAGCTATGCATCATCAAGGGCTGCACAAGACTGAGGCAGTCAGCAGGCTGTACAGCAGGTTGCAAGACTCACTTCAGAAATTACAATGCTTTGAAATGCTTTTTATCATGACCATCTACTTTAACCTTTGGTGTCAAAATGTGAGACTTTGCAGACTTTCCCTTTATAGAGCCACATGAAAAGTACAATTAATGCAGTCTTGACGGTAGAGTTTACGTTGTTCCCTTACTGGTCTCCCTGTGTGTCCTTAAGTGTTATTCATTCTGTAAAGCTGTTTTTTCTTTGTGTCCTTATTTTAGTTATTGCTTCTCACTTTCCATTTTATTTTGACTGTCTTTTATCTCCTGTGTATTTCATTTAATTTTGCTTTCCTTTTTATCGTTGTCTTGATTAGTTTCAGCCAGCCCTTGTTCCCTAGCTGTGTCCACTTCCCCTAATTCTCTTGGGTGTATTTATAATTTTATTTTTTTTTTTAGATCTTTCTGTTAGCTTCGCCTCATGTGTTCACTGAAGAAGTTTAGGTTTTTGGTGTTTATTTTTTTCTCTGTGAACATTTGCTTCAGTATCATGGACTGCTGAAAATAATACATCCTAATTAATGCATAGTTTTCAGTTTAACCTGATTCCGAGTTCCCTGAGTAATTTCTGGGGACAGCTCTGGGAATTCCTGAGGAATAACAATTGATTGGCACGAGTCTGGGCTATGACTGTTTTGTGACAGTTGGTCAGAAACATGCTCATGAGGTCATTTTGTGGTGGTGTTTGTTCTGTTCCTCCTTGCACAAAGAAGTAGATACTAATCCTTCAGCTGGGTTGATGCTCTTCTAAAGCCCTACCTAATTCTCCCTTGTAACAGCCTTTCTCCTGGTATCTTTACCACACTCTTGAAGACAGCAAATATTCTTGCAACAGAAAATATGGATGTTCCACCCTGGATGATCCAGTGTTTTTCTGGCATCCAATCATCTGGAATATTACCAGTTTTTCTTTTATAGTGTGGCTGCCAAAACTGAAAGAAAACTGGAGACTGTCACAATGAGGTTTAAATGTGACCGTATCTGTGTTTGATATGATATCCCTCTAAGTACCACTAAAGTCCTAAAAATTAGAACTAATTATGCTATTGCTGAACAGGTTGATTATGCATCCAAGATATTTATCTTGGAATGGGTTAGAAAAGATTAAATAGAAATAGAACTCATTGTGATCTTACACAATTACAACAACAGCAACATGGTGGGAGATTTCAGGCAATGTGGACTTATAGAAATATCATAGCCAGTTCTTCCAGAAAATACTGAGAAAGATACAATGCTCCTGGGGTCTGCTATGAATTTGACAGTGACTGTACATATGTACATCTGATTTGCATACTTGTCTGTGCAAAATCCAACACCCTCCTGTCTGATTTGGAGGCAGACTTTATCTCTATGTTTTTTCTCTCCAAATCTGCCAATGACTGACTGTTAACCCTTCAGAAATTTATCATTTGGCTGCATTGATTAAAAGATGAGTGAACTTATTATGCATTAAAGCATCATGTCAAAGCCCTGGCACGGCAAGATAGCGGCCTTATCTCGTCTCTACCTGATAAGAGACAACATGGGAGAGAGACAGGGCAGCGGCAGCAGCAGCAGGGTGGAGGGGGAGGCAATGAGCGGGTGGAGAGGTAGGCGAAAGAAGCAGAGCTGGAGGAGAGATACAAGACAGGAGGCTGGGGTAAAGGGTGGTGGGAGGTGGAGATGCAATTTAATGGAGAAACACAAAACTGAGGATATAGAACATTTAGAGCAGATGGAAGAGAATGAAAAAATTGAGAGGGATAGCAGAAAAATCTAATGTTGCCTCTGTCATAACATTAACCTCTTAACTTTGATTCTTATATTGCTTTTTCTGTCTGTATTTGAATTTTTCTCTGTTTTAATTTTTACTGTCCAGTGGCAGACTGGCAACTTGTCCCGAGTGTAACACACATTTTGCCCTAAGACAGCCACAACCTCAGCTGGCTAATCATAAGAGATGGATGAATGGATGGATGGATGAATGGATGGATGGATGGATGGATGGATGGATGGTCTAGTGGCTTATCTTTCTTTTTCCCTCTCTCATTCTCTCTCCCTCTCGCTCTCTCTCTCTTCAGAAGGTGTAGGGAGTCATGAGGGAGACAATGCAAACACAGGCCCTCTGAATAGAGAATGGGAAGAAGACAGCTGTTGGAGATGACAGCGATGGCTGTTAAAACGCAATCTGTCTCTCTTCCCACCGGCCTGTTGCAGACACACACACACACACGCACGCATTCATCTGCATAGACTGTGGCTCATGTCTTTTCACAGAGGCCAGGATGTCACGGTGACACTCCCAACTGTCAAACATGAGTGTGAGAGCACACACTTCACAGCATGTGTCATGACGCACACATATGTAAATGCGCAGTATGCGAACAATGAGCACACGATGAAACGTGTCTCTATGACACACCGGTGTATAGAAAAGGTATAACAATGGATTAACATGGCACAAGCATGAGAGGGTAAGTGAAGGCTATGTGAATTTCGTACCATATTGATCACTGGTGAAGGAAATATTAAACAATTACTTAACTCATTCACTGCCAGCCATTGGCCATTTTAAAACAGTGACTTGATATGTGCAGACTTCAACAAATTTACACAAGGGCAAAACTTTGAAGCTAAGACCAAAATAGTGTGCAAGTTTTGCTTATTTGTGCACAGAAGGAATGGCATTTAACTGGAAATATTCCTAACTACAGAGAGAGCAGGTTAAACATAAAACAGTGAGTGTGGGAGAGACTGGTTTAAAGTCTATTAGTCAGCCTGCAATCAGCACAAACAGCTAACTGATGGGATTCTGGGGTGGACAGAGCAATGTAAACGGGCAATTTGCTCTGTATCTGGCATCCTCATCCCCCCCATGGAGGAGTAAAGAGGTGTGAGGGAGGGGGTGCAAGGAAGAGGAAAAGCAAGAAATCGCAAGTAGCGACAATCCTCTGTCGTTTTTGTTGGTGTGTGTGTGTGTGTGTGTGTGTGTGTGTGTGTGTGTGTGTGTGTGTGTTGCAGTGTGTGAGCAGTATCTCAGACTGCATACTCCACTGACAGCAGGAGATAAACATAGGCCTGTGCTACTGACCACATGATTTATCAACATGAATTTCACCCCCATCCACTATCTCCCTCCTTCACTTTCTCACTCACTATGCAGACTCAGGTGGAGCTCGCATGAAAACGCACCAGTCCACTCATTAACTGTCAAAATGCACTAATGAGAAATAAAGAGACTGTCTGAATTTTCTGGATTGAGGAGAATGAGCAGCACACCAGCACACACAAAAGAAGAGAATGAAAGAGAGACAAAGAAAAGGAAGGGCAAGGCAGACAAAGAAGAAAATGTCAGAACAAACTTATTTTACAAAGATGACCAAAAAAAGAAAAACAGAAGACAGCATTAATCCGAAAGTATTAAAGATGAGAAGTGTCACAGACGTTGTTAAATATAAAGAGAAGGCCTTGCATTAAAGCTGTTTTCTTGCAGTCAAAGAAATATTCAGAGCTAGTGAGAAAACCTTGATGGGCACTCACTATTATGTACATGAATCTATGCACGTGCACATAGACGCACACACACCTTGCAATTAGACTGTTCCCTCTGCTCGGTTTGTGCGAGGGGGCTCTGGTGTTGAAAAGGGTGTTAATACCTTGTCTTCCTGCATCCTCACTCCTTCCTCTCCTTCCTTTATTTCGTTCCTGTTACCCCCCTCAGCTTCTCCCCCACTTGGAGCACGATTGGGGCAAAAGGTGCCAGACACTCTGAGCCAGACCAGGGACTAACTCTGCTGGAGAGGGAGAGGGAGAAAGAAATAATGATGTAAAGAGGCTTGGAATTGTGCGCGTGTGTGCGCGTGTGTGTGTGAGCCTGCGTGTGTGTACAAGCAGTTTTCCATGTGTCTGGTTCGAACAAGTGTTAGCCTGTTTACTTACTGTTTGGACTGTGTTGATTGTCCCCCTCTAACCTTGCTTTGCTTGATGAGAATGACTTTACAGAAGTGCTAACTAGAACCCAAATGCTAGCCTACAGATAGCATGTCTCCCTCCACAATCTACTTTCTATCTGATAAACCATTCAAAGGAAAGCTGAGCAGTGATGGCAGTGAAGAACGTTACACTGATTTGGACCATTAGAAAATCCCACCTGTGTTTCCTTTACAGGCATAATTTTTCTCTGGGCTAAGCTTTAAGATGACCCGTTCTACTCCTCAGTTTGACATTTATTTTTCTAGGATTCTACTAGAACAGCTTTGTATGACTCAGAGTTCAACATAATCCTTATTTATTATTTATCTTATACTTCAATGCAAACCCACATTGCAACCTATGTCTGAAAAAAGCCATTTAAGCTCTTTTCCCTTCAAGGCCACCCTTGTTTTAAATCAACATCCTGTTTAAACAGCAGTTAGGAAGGGGTTTTGTGCTCACAGTCCGAGCTGTGCTCGAGATGACCATATTAGTGAAATCCTCTCTGTTTGTCAAGACTACTAAAACTTGTCTGAAAAGGAGCATTTAGAGCAGCCTGAAGCCTGAGAGTTTGGCTCACCAAGATCACTTCTACATACGCTGATCTCTTTATTTGAAACTTAAGCAGTGTTTAATATGAGCATCCACCACTGTAACAGGATATGTGACAGAAAATTAGCACAACAGGTTCAATTAAAGCCTTGAAAGGGACTCCAAAAACTGTTGTCCCTAGGTGTGGTTGCACTTGTGCATATTAAATTAACAGTATATCCTTTTCATGGTTCGTACACTGTCACGAACTGAGCTGCAGTTCTCAGTCTGGTGTGCATGATTAGATTTTTTCTACCTAGTACTCACAAATATTGAAAAATAGACACTATTCAGGGAAGCTAGAAAAAAAAGACAAAAAGAAAAGTCCAGTTAGTCTATTCTTGGATCTTATCCTTTTCTGCACACATGGCATATTGATCAGGATTGTTTTTAACAGACTGCTGTGAGGTCCATTAACCTATGGTGATGACAAAGCATTAAGAGGCTAATGTGTCCCTAGGGACTATAAAGGGCCAAAGAAGGATGACTGGGACAGTTCAGCAGACAACACTGCTCTGCTCCTTTTATTCGGAGTATTATTAGTTTAAAGCAATGATGCTGATGGCTTAAAGTCTCTCAGGAAGATCTAATAATAAGATTTCTGTGCCTATTATACTGTAAATATCAATGAAAAGCACTCCATTGTGTTTTGTACAGTTTTATGTCCATATTTATGTGGATTTCATGCTTTAGCTAATGAATTTACACCTTAACTGACCAATAACATCCCTTTTTGGCTTTATTATTTACAATCCAAACACACTGATGCTGAAATTGTCAGAACTAGCCACAACTAGCCAGGACCAGCTGTGAATTATCCAATCAGTGTGGAGCCAATATGTATCACATTAGTCATAAACTTTTTCACAAGTATATTTTTTTAATCTAAATAAAATGCAGAGGTAACACTATATAACCGGGTTAATAAACAGTAAATTAGAAGGTAATTAAAATTCATTAATTTTATTAGTTAATTTACTTTTCACAAACAATGAAATAATAATCCATAAAACCATAAAAATTGTCAAATAATTGGTTTGTAAAACAAACTATCAGAGTAACTCTCTGAATAATTATTTAAAATATACTTGCTGTAAAAGAAAAAAGCATGCTGACATATAACTGATGATGCATTAATGGCACAAATCGAAAGACTGGGATCTGGGGCCTGCAGTTTGTGTCCTTTTTCATTCACTGTTTAGTTTTTGACATGTGAGGAATTCAGTTGCCCTCATGTGCCACAACATGTATTTCAGGGCCAACACTGAGGAACACCTTTGATGTTGTAGAAAACAGAGCATTTCATTTCAAAAATCACACTAGTAACAATAAAAAATATATAGATCATGGTATATAACACATTATGTGCAGATATCATCAGAACGCTATCTCCTATAAGCTGTGATGCAATAATAATATATTCAAAATGTAATTAGTTTTCATTTAAAAAGCTGACCTACAGTTAAACTATAGCATCAGTGATGACTGCTAAACAATATTATTGTTTATGTACAAGTAAAATACAGTAAAGTACAGTAAAAGTGCTATTTACTACAGCTTACATAACTATCAGTTCGCTGTATACTGGCGCTGGTTACTAATGTTGAATGAAAAACTGATATGAAGCATGAGACACTGTCTTTGTTTAACCTTTGCCAGCAAGAGAGTAGCTTTAGGCCTCATATTTCCAAAGATAGAAACGCTGAGCAACATAGCAACACTGCTAATTATCCTGAGCAGTCAGATAACTAGGCAAGTTTAAAAATACAAGAACAGGCACCACTTTAAATATGAAGAAGTCATGAAAAAAAATATATAACAAATATATATATATATATATATATATATTAGGGGTGCAACGATACTCGTATCGATATTGAACCGTTCGATACAGCGCTTTCGGTTCGGTACGCATATGTATCGAACAATACAAAATTTTTAATTTATTTGATCAACTTTTCTTCTGACGATGCTGTCTGTGTTGAGAGCTCATTGGATCTGCGTTCGACTACTCCGCCTAGGCTGCACTGTCAAGCGCAGATCCACTGAGCGTAGCACAAGCTAGCAAGACAGAAGCTAAGCTCGTTGCAACATGGCAAATTGAACCTCCCCCATCCTCATTCAGATCTGGCCTTTGGAACTATTGTGGTCTTCATGTGAAGAATGACCCTGAAGGTAAGCACGTCATGGACAAAAGTAAAACAGTATGTCGGATGTGCCACACAATGCTCAATTACATGGGTGGGAACTACTGCATTAGCGCAATTTGCTCGTTAACGTGTTGACGCTGTCCAGCCCCACGCACGGGGCGATCCGCGGTAGCTCGTCAACGGAGATTTGCCGTGTTGTGGCGTTAATGTCATTTCAGATTAACGCTGACAGCACTAGTGGGAACACAATGAATATGACTGCACATTTACGCCGACATCATCCTAGTGCAAAGACAAGTGGAAGCAGACAAAAACAACAAGCACTAGTGATGTGTCGGTGGCGAATGAAAGGGGATCTTTGACGTGAACGACACGAGCCGGCTCCCTATCGCAAGCCGTGGGATTTTTTTTCCTTTTCTCACGCTCTCTCTCTCTCTTTTTCCGCTTCACTCAGCATGTGAGCCTTGTGCTTTGCGCTGGGAAGAGAGGGGAGGGGCGGTACTTACACTCGCAGTAGCACAGGAACAGAGCGGGAGGAAGAGAGAGAGAAAGAGAGCCAGGGACAACAACGTCACATTAGAAAGGTATAGTAATCATCCACATCCAATAAAGGATTCAGAAAGTTTATTCATGCAGGCCTATATGACAGAGAATGTGCATCTTCTTTTTGTTTTCATATTTTAATTTATATTTAATTGTGTTGTGGTTTGCAGTGTTTTGTGTTGTTTCAGTTTAAATTTGTTTAAAAGGAAAAAGCTGAAAATTTAAATAGTTAAAAGTTGAACTGTGACTAGTTGGTTTTTGTATTATATGATTTAGGCATGGATATGATTTATGTATTACATTTTATGTGGAGTGAATAAATAAAAGTATATTTACAGTGGCCCCTAGAGACAAAGTACGTATAAACTTCAAAACACGTATGAACTCTGAAGTACGTACAAATCCTAAAGCATGTACAAACTCCAAAACACGTAAAAACTCCAAAACAGGTACAAAACATAACAGAAGTTGTATAAAAGGCCCCAAAGTTCATATAATAGTTTTACTGGTGTTTATAAGTTTATATAAGTTCATGTAATGTTCCGTCTTCTGTCAGTTTGGGCCAGCCCACCTTCTAGTGACATCATCCGGTTAGTAAGGTGGGCAGTTTAATGGCGGCTGGGCAGTGTTGGTCCGGAGGGGGTGCACTGATTCCTGGGGCATGTTAGGTGTGCGTAGGGTTGCCAACCGTCCCTTAAAAAACGGAATCGTCCCGTATTTCGAAACAAAAGTACACGTCCCGTATTGAGCTAATAAGGGACGCACTTTGTCCCGTAATACAGTGAGAATCAAAAGTAGTCTATAAATGTTAATGGAATTAACGCTTTGTTTGAAAACATAATTCCCAGCCCCTCTCCTGCTTTGTGACCAATGAGCTGACAGCACACTTATGACAATTCGAGTATGACAATTCAGATTATCTCATTGGTCGAGGAAAGGTCGCTTGCGGAGAAAATACCGGAAGACAACAGATGACCACAACAACAAGCATGGCCAACAGGGAAACAAACGCCGACACTGCGGTGCACGTCTCGGATGACAGTACACCTAAAGCTGGGCAGACACTGCGATTTTTTTCAGTCACGTTATTCAGCTCTTGCTCAAACTGCACGATTGACTCGCAGGGATTAGAAGTTTGCAGGTCACGATGCAGGTCTCACACTATACGGCCCGATGCTCTGATGCGACCTGAGTGCTCACACTGTGCCAACATAACATGAAGGTTATAACAGAAAATCTGTCGCTCGCTCTCTCTGTCTTTCACTCACACAGACACACCACCATCAACTTTGCTAAATTGCTAATGAAAAACATGATCAGGCAGCTGTGATTGAGCAGCAGTGTAAATCCAACTATTTTCACGGTTGTTGTGGTCGTGATAATTTTGTGATGCCACATCGAAAAGGCTCGGATGAGCTTTCCAAAGTTCTACAAGTGCCTCCATCACTTGTGTCCAGATCACACGCTGCACAGCCGTGCTGCGCCGTCTTTTTCACCGATGTTTACGTGTTTGCGCATGAGCAGTGTGAGCGGCTGTGGTGACACCCTCACGAGCGATTGATGATCGGGAGCTGGTCGTGAGGTGTTAATCGCTTCTCGTTACCCCACGTATACTACACGATGCACGATGAAGGCCAAAATCGGGCCGATCACCAAATCGGTCGCACGACTCAAAAATCGGCTCAAAATGGGCCAAAAATCGCACAGTGTAAGCCCAGCGTTAGAGCAGCAATGTTTGTTCCCCTCAGAGAAAGAAAAGAAAAAAGGCTGCAAAAGTACAGGGAGGACTGGGAAAAGGAAAACACCTGGCTGGGAAAGTGCACGATAACACCTATAAAGCGCACTGCACTGTGTGCCGGCGCACTTTTTCCATAGGCATGCTTCTAGTGGTGGGCACAAGAAGAACATGAGGGGCGTGAAAGCTCGGGGAACCCTTAACCAATTTTTTGTCCACCAGGCCACGGCAGAAGCAGATATGGTATGTAAACACTGGTTTGTTGTTTAAACCCTCTGGTTAAGGTTAATATGGGCATGTGCGGTGAATATCAGCGCTATGTGGCCAGAAGTGTGATAATATCATTTATTTTGTGTAATAAACAACTGCAAGGATGGATGATTACAACAAATAGATGAATAATACATAAAAGTAATACATAGATGAATAATGATGATGAGTTAAGGTGCGTAATCATGGGAACAAGCGGGTTTACAAACAGGAGCAGCTGATTAGCATTGGAAAAGCTGAAATAATACCTCAACTGAAGCCAATTGTACTAAATGCACTATATGTGCACTGTTACAAGAATATTTTTCGTTCTATTGCTTTCTATTAATTTATATAATTTTAAGTTAAGCAGGACAGAGTTCTTTTAAAGAAAGATTTACTTATATTCTCAAAAGTTAAGCATGACAGGCTTCTGTTTAAGAAAGAGACCTGTTTTACTGTGTTAATGTTGTCATTTTGAGCTAAAAATAAATGGCTAAATGATCATTTGTTTCCCATATGGTCATATCACAAAGAATATGCATCTGCTTAAATCAAATTCAAGTCAAATGGTTAAAAAATAATTTCACACACACAAAAAAAGAGCTACCACACTGGGAAGGGTGAAGACAACTGGGTTGCCCGGCCCTGGCCACGAGGTGTCCCTTATTTATTTTTCAGGGAGTTGGCAACCCTAGGTGTGCGTAAATGACAAGTGAGTAGTGACTTGTGTTATATTCTGCCCTTGTTTGTGTCAGTACTGTAGTACGTTACCATTTAGGAGCTAATGTAGTCCATAGTTGGAGCTGTAGGCCACGCATGCAACGCGTGAGTTCACCCTCATTTCATAAGCTAATTTATGTTGTTAGCTTACCCCGGTTTAGCTTTGTTGACGCATGTACGGTCGTTCGTATGTCCATAATGTCGTTCCTGTGTTATCAGACCTTCTCTGTATGTTGTATGTGATACTTGTGATTGTTTACTTTGAAGTAGCGGAGTTTGTAGCGAACAATTAGGTATGTGGATTAATAAAATAGCGAACGTAGTTTGACCGGAAGTATAGCGTCCCGCTTGCCCTTCACAATAAGAGCATTATAGCGGATTATAACGGGGGATGCTTTTATTTTGTATAACTACCGGAAGTAGTTCCTGTGTACTGACGGTTGCTTAACCTCGCACTGATGCTATTTAGTTGCATAGTGTGAGCAGTTTGAAGTGTATTATATTTTTCTGATCTTTATATTTGATAATGTTAACTATGTTGTATTATGTTTATATTTGAGTATTTGACTTGTCTATTATCTTTATTGATTGTTATTTCCCTTGTTTATTTCCTTGTAGGAAACCACACACACACACACCCAGACACACACTTATGTACACCCGCTGTGTTTACAGCCCCAGAAATTAAGTGGTGACAATAAAGTGCCTCAAACGGAACCTCAAGCTCCCTCCTTCTTTCGTACTCTGGGACAATTTGGCCTTAAGTGGTGTTCTGACCGACACACCGGGGTGACCGTAGTGCTCAAAGACTGAATCAGTGCCACAGCCGTGCCTATCTTTGACATCTCCACTACATTAATTGGTCCTTCGAGCCGGAGGCACTAGGTTCGCCTCAGAGATGGAACCAGGCCCAGAGTACGAGGCTCGTGGCGCACGCCCCAAACGACATGCTCGCCCACCTGTGCGCTACGCAGATTATGAGGTGGAGTACCCAGGCTACATTAGCCAGGCATATAGAGAGGATGTAGAGCTCAGACACCAAGAGGACAAGGCCAGGATGACCTCCCTCGCTTCCCCCTTTAGCTGCAACCTAGCCAGCCCTCAGTGGAGGCGGGATGCTATTCTCCATGAGACAGCCTCGCGCTATGGAGCTCAGAGCCAACAGCACATTCAGGAGAATCAGCTAGCCCCTCAGCTGTATCCAGAGAGATGACATGGGGAACAAGCCTATGATCACTCTACTCCTCTACCCTTCGTGCTCCCCTATACACATCCAAATAAGGAAATAAGTGCAGAGTTAGAGGATATCCGTCAGGAGCGCCACCTCATCCAGCGGACCCAGCAACGTATGTCATCAGATCTGGTCGAACTCAAGGCACTGCGAGCAGAAATGAGACAGTTAGTGGAAGCTGTCCAGAGCATGCAGGGCCCATCTTCTCTCCAAACCAGTAAGTTAATGCAGTCACCGCTACCGGGTGATGCACCAGAGATTGAGGAGGATGATGATTGGCCTGCCCCACCACCGTGGCCAGATCCAACTGAGGAAGCACCACTGCCTAGTGACCCACCAGTGTTGAACCCCCATCGCCAAGATGCATGTGTGTTTCCAGCCATTAAGACGGAGGCAATGGCAATCCCACCTGCTAATATGGTCGTGGACCACCCAGGACAGAGTCTGTCATCAGATCCTCCACCAGCTCTCAGGTTTCCAGATAAAGCCTCCCATAATTCACCTCCCTGGTTCAAGCCGGTTCATCTCCCACCTCGCTCAGGCAGTTTCCCACTGGGTGGGTCCAAGCATCCGCGCGCCGCCTATGGGGACAGTAAGACTGAGCATGGCTGTAATCCAGCATCCCCTGAGCAGCAGTTCAATCTGTCCTCTCCACAGCCACTGCCGGACAGACCAAATCCGGGCAGGACTCCTATCACCTCAGAGACAGTTTACCGTGGTCCCCGCCCAACAATTCCCAACTTCTCCAGTCGAGACCCTAGTGAGTTTGCTAGGCTTAAGATGGCATTGGGGAATCTTCTACCTGAGGACGCGACTGAGCTGTTCAAGTATCAAGTGTTGGTTGATCACCTGCACCTAGAGGAGGCCAGATTAATAGCTGATGCTTACCTCAACTCTACCACACCCTTCACTGATACGATGGAGGCCCTCAATGACAAATTCGGCCAGCCACATCAGATAGTGCTGAGGCGTATTGCTGCGATGATGGACTCACCTGACATCAGGCGTGGAGACGTCTCGGCATTTGAGAGATTTGCCCTCCAGATACAGTCACTGGTGGGGATGTTAAGGACACTAGGCCCAGAAGGAGAAGTGGAACTACACTGTGGTTCGCATGTTGCTCGTCTGCTTAGTAAACTACCCCCCGAGCAGAGAGCAGAGTTCCGCCGCTGCATGTTTCAACAAGGTGTGAGTATGCATACCTTGGCAGATCTCGCAGGGTGGCTTAAGTATGAGTCCTGGTGCCAAGACTCTGAAGGGCAGCTAGCAGTGAAAGGGACAAAGGAGAAACAGTGGTCCAGGCCTGAGGTGTGCCAGAGTAAGAGATCCATCACAGTCCTTCATGGTGCAAAGGAGGTAACGACGAATCCACAGGCTGTGAGGCCAGGTGGTGTGGCCAGTAAGAACAAGCCATACTGTCCATTCTGTAACACGGAAGAGCACTATCTCAGTCAGTGCACAATGGTATCCAAGTTGACAAAGGACCAGCTAACAGAGTGGATAAAGAGTAACAAGAGGTGCTGGCGCTGCGCACGGTCACACCAGGCAGCCCAGTGCAATCTGAGGAAGACTTGCAGCCTCTGCCAAGGGAAGCACCTGCAGGTACTGCATGATGTCAATGTTAGAACACCTAAAGGGTCACTAACAACAGCGGTGGTGAGCGGTGACTCGAAGGCAGCAACCGACGTCCTGTATCTAGACAGACCCACTGAAGGCTGCAAAGTCCTTCTAAAGATCGTCAAAGTCTGCATTCATTATGGCAAGCGAACAATCAGCACTTATGCTGTACTGGATGACGGGTCAGAGAGGACAATGCTTCTGCCAGAGGCTGCCGAGAAGTTAGGCATGCAAGGGATCGCAGAGGACGTCCCACTGCGCACGATTAGGCAGGACGTGCAGACTCTCAGAGGTGAGTCAGTGTCGTTCTCTGTTTCTTCTCCATCAAGGCCCAGGACCAGGTTCAAGATTGCTGGGGCCTTCACTGCTGCACCCATCGGACTTGCAGGCCACACTTATCCCATGGAGCAACTCAGAGAAAGGTACAAGCACCTGATTGGCCTTCCGATCCACACCTTGTTAAATGTGAAACCTTTGCTACTCATTGGCAGTGACCATCCCCATCTGGTTACCCCTGTTGAACCAGTCAGGCTGGGACCTCCAGGAGGGCCTGCTGCTATTCGTACCAGGCTAGGTTGGGCGCTACAAGGGCCAGCAAGTATAGTTGGCCAGCTTACCCAACCGCAGCAGTGCTTGCTGACGACTGTTGCACCTCAGGTCAGTGAGTTAATGAAACGTGGAGAAACTGTGGCAGGTCGACATTGTTCCATTCCGAAACGAGAAGCTTGTTACTCGTTCAAGGCAAGACCAAGAGGCCATATGCATTCTGGAGACCAGAACTGTCCGAATAGAGGTTGAAGGCATACGTCGCTATGCCACCCCACTGCTTCGCCGGAAGGGGATGCCTCTACTGCAGGCAACTAAAGATGCCGTCATGCCAAGTCTACGAGGTGTGGAGAGAAGGCTGGCCAAAGACCCAGAACGAGCTGAAGCCTACAAGGCGGAGAGGCTGATCCTACAGAGGGCCCAGATGGATAGTTTCCCGGAGGAGTACAACCTGTTGAAAGTCGGTAAGCCAGTTCCCAGGAGCAGTCGTCTTCTCTCTCTGTCACCCGAGGTGGATGAGACCAGACAGCTCATTTGTGTTGGAGATTTGGCTCTGGAGACACTCCATCCGATTATCCTGTCGCCCGTAGAGGAACACCTGCCGAGTTGTTTTCAGACCAGGGGACCAACTTCAGGGGAGGTGAGAGGGAACTGCGTGAGACCTTTCTGAAGATGGCCCCGGAACTACAACAGCTTCTAGCACCCCAGAGGATCAGCTTCCACTTTAATCCTCCAGGTGCCCCACACTTTGGGGGAGCATGGGAAAGGGAGATCCGGTCGGTTAAGTATGCCCTCTATGCCACCGTTGGTGCTCAGTCAGTTCCAGAAGAAGTGCTTCGCACTGTACTCATCGAAGTGGAAGGGATACTCAATAGTAAGCCCCTGGGGTATGTGTCTTCCGATGCCAGAGATGCAGATCCAGTGACTCCCAATGTTCTTCTGATGGGGCGGCCGGATGGATCGCTACCTCAGGTAGTATACCCAGAGAGTGAGCTGGGTATATATATATATATATATTTATATATATATATATATTAATAAGGAAGTCAATGTAAAAGTGAGTCACTAAAACTGTCTACAGATGTTTAGAGCTAAACATTTTGAGACCTTTTTCTTTTTTACACGATTTCTTTTCCAAATAAGATAGGCTAACCTGTACTGGTTTAAATCCTGTCCGATATCTTGCCTGTTTTTCCCTGCATTATTTCACTTCTGTATAGCAGCGTGATTATCTCAATAGGTGCAGTGTTATTATCACGGACAGGTGAATCGAGGTGTAATAAAACAAAATGATCCTTCAACAACCAGCTAGTTGGCGGACAGTGTGAAAGAAAGAGCTTCATGAAGAATTCTACACTGGTTGTCTTCAAAGTATTCAGTGAGCTGACAGAGCAGGATGAAGAATGTGCAGCAATTTCATGTTAATTTATTTGTTGTCTCATACTCATTCTGTGCCTGTGGCAAGCATCAGGCAGATCCAACAATGCAACTGTCCTCCTGTCATCCACTCACTTTTCTTATTTCATGCTCAGCTGGGAAGCCATGTTGTCTCTGTGACTGTGGTATCTGGCATTCAATCAAAACATCTGTGGGGCTGAAGCTGTTCTTCTTCAAATTACTTATTTGCATGTTTTCTTGATTATTTTCCTGACATGTGAAAAGTGCTGTGGAGATTCCTGCAAAGAAGCAGAAATCCTTCGGTCCTTTCACACCTTTATTCTTCTCATTTCTGGTCTTTTTTTTCTAGCTTGGGCCCTTTTTCAGCCTCTACTATTTCTTTATCAGATTCCCTTCCTCCATAATTACCACTTATTAATTTTAAATGAGAGCCCTAACACGTTGCATGGTTTTAATACAGCCTGTTAATATGAGAGGTAATTTATGGGCTGTGGGTGGGATGGAGGGATGACGGAATGACTGTCGTCCATCACAGAAATCATTATAGACTAGAAGCTCTCACTCTCACTTTATCTTAGAAAAAAGCTCTTGCTGACTCCTTAGCAGGAACTGATGATACGCAGGTGAGTGTCAGGTAACCCTCAAACAGACCACATATGAAAAAAGACACTCATTTAAATGTCTTTCTAAATTATCAGTGTGTTCAACTGTGAGAAGAAACCCAGAGCAAACATATTTCCCCATCTCTGCTCACACTCTTTCTCTTCTTCCATTCCACAATTTCCTTTCTTCTCCTCTCCACTCCTGTCTTTGTGTTGCATGCCCCATTTCAGAGGCTTTTCAGGGGCTGAAGTGGCGCTTGGCTATGCTGAAGTGTCTGCACTGCTGTGCCTGAGCCTGCAATTCACTGACTATATATATATGTGTGTGTGTGTGTGTGTGTGTGTGTGTGTGTGTGTGTGTGTGTGTGTGTGTGTGCCTGAGCCTGCAATTCACCAATTTCACCGCTAATTAGCCCACAAAGGCTACCGGCAGGGAGGAGCAGAGGAGAAGGAGGGAGAAGAAGGTGGAAAGGGGTGGCATACACGGGAGGTCCAGGCCTGGTGGGGGTGGTGATGCTGGCACAGCTGAGACACATGGCACGGGACCAGACAGACATCTTTGTGTGTGTGTGTGTGTGTGTGTGTGTGTGTGTGTGTGTGTGAGGGAAAGAGAGAGAGAGAGAGAGAGATGGTGGAGAGCATATGTGTTTCTGTGAATCTGTAGCAGTGTGTCAGCACATGTATCCCATGGTCATTCTCTCCTGCTCTGGTGATGGCTGGGTTGGTTGCAGCTGTAGTTCAGCAAGTCTTAACTCCTGAGGCTAGTCCCAGCATGCCCAGTAGTCCCACTATGCCCGTTGGCACAGGCTACTGGTTCTCTGCCATCACTCTCTCTCTATCTCAGAGAAAGGAAGCGAGCAAGAGAGAGAGCGAGAGAGGTTCGCGTCCTTCTTGCCAATTGTTTTACTACACAGCAGACAGGGGCCTTCCAGGGAGGCAGGCTGCCTGCCATCAGAACTGTGGAGACTGTCCAGTGTTTTTATTTTTGTTGTTTATTTGTTTGTTTCTTTCATTGTGTTCTATGTGCTCTGTGTATTTCCACATGTACACACATTTACATGTCTATGCAACCTAAGATTTGCACAGTATGTGTACAGGCTGTTTATATTTGCATACAGTATACAGTTCTAAACGCACACAAACAGACACACAATATGTGTGTGTATCTTCTCGTGCATGTGTGAATGTTCATACTGATATGTACGCAAACATATGCCTGTGTTTGTGTACATATGGATATGCACACAAACATATACTCGGTCCCTAAATAATTGAACAGTGACTTTGTTTTTATCATTTTACCTCTGCATGGCATCACTTTAAATTTGAAATAATCCAATCAAGGTATGACTGAAGTGTAGGGTATCACCCTTAATTCAAGGAGGTTTATAATTATAAATAGAGGGATTATGTTTAATACTTGGATGAGTGAGTGGTGGAGCAGGGACTGGAGCTACGGTTCATGTTGTTGCCCATTTCCTGTCCAAAGACATGCATGTTAAGTTAATTGGTGATTCCGAATTGGCTGTAGGCATGGATTTAAGTGTGAATGGTTGTCTGTCTCTCTGCCATGTAATGGGTTGGTGCCCACTGTCCCGCTCCAGCATCTTGCAGCCGTAGTTGGTTGCATGAATGGTTGGACGGATGGCCAACGCTGAGGCCAGGTGAGTGACTTTGACTTAAGAAGCTCTTAGATTGCTAAAGCTTCATATTTTATACCACCTGCACTGTGATATAGTGCCTTGTTGGTTTTGGCCATTTGACAAAATCGGAGAAGAAAGTAAAGCCCTATGTAGAACAATCAATGTTGACATAGGAAGTAGTATTGTCAGGACCCAGGCTCCCCAGTGGACTGTCTCTTTTTCTCTGCTTGGTTTCCAGATCATCTGTGGCTGGGGCTCTTGAGTCTGTGCCAATCAGGGGGCTCCTACTTGAGGCATGGGATGACTGCCAGTCATCACTAAAAGGTTGATCTACACTGGAAGTGAAACCCTGGCTTCTGAAACTCAGTCTTCTTCTCGAGTATTTCCTGTGGCATCACCTTAGTGTCTTTTGTCCTCCCTGTCCTCCCTGGACTCCGGACATATTTTTAGCGTGTTCCCTTCATGTCAAATTAATTATGGTGGTATAAAGAGAAAAAAATATGAAAAGTCACTGATGGCAGATGGATGGATAATTATGAAAAGAGAAAAGAAATAAATGTATTGTTTAATAGTTACTTATGTTCTTATTGCTACATGTCAATACTTGTATGCAATAAAGGTGGTGAAGTATGGGGGGGGGGGGGGGGGGGGGGGGGGGGCATGTAGGTCATGTAGAATTTATCAATAATGGCAAGTACTGCAATAAAAACATGAAATATTAATATAGATATAGATATGTTAGAATGAAACAAGGACAGGCAGAAGGAGAAAAAAAATCTGGCCTTGCTCATTACCCTGACTTTTGTATTAGAAGGTGAAAGAGATGAGATGAAAGAATCAAAACACAGAAAGCACTGACAGTAGGGAGGTAGGAAGGTAGGAAGGAAGGTAGGTAGGTAGGAAGAAATGAGAGGGAGAGGAAGGGAGGAAGTAAGCCAGGTAGGTAATGGTATATGAGTAATTGCATTAAAGGAAGTTTGCTGATTGACAGTTTTCAAAAGATGCCCATTTAGCAGACTGGAGTAGAAAGGGGTTTGTGTGTGAGTGACACCTTCCTTGCCCTGTCTCTTCTCCGTGCTCACAGCTGATGGATTAAAGCTCTGGACAGGTTTCGGCCCTATTGATCTTACCTGCCACGGCTGCTCACATCAGTTGCCGGAGGAGGGATAAGACGGGACAGAGGGCAGCGGGCAGCAGGAGGGTTGCAAAATGTTTTCACACCTACCTGGTTTGAACCTTATTTTATGTGAACTTGGGGCGATTAATCAGCATTTTATTCCAGCATTAACTGTTTATCTCCAACCAAAAAAAGTCTGTAAATTCAAGTGAGAATAGGGAAGTTAATGTTGTTTGCAAGGTTTGAGCGGGTGGAAACATTTTGCTAATTAGGTGTTTCTGGACTAAATGAAAAACATCTTGTTTGCTACTTTTTAACAAGTCTGTGAAGGCTACATGGAGCCATAATGAGGTCATAATGCTACTTATCAGCATGATTATCTCTTTGAATTCATGATAATAAAAAGTCATCCTCCTACCCAAATAAAGACACAGAACACAAAACAAAAGTCTGCAAGCAGTTCTGTGAGGCTTTGAGTGTTAAAAAGAAAATTCTAGCATGCTGATATTAGGTAGTGTGTGTTTACAGAACCCTGTTCATCATTTTAGTTCAGCATATCAGCGTCCATGTCACGACAGATAAACTGAAAGATATGTTTGGCCAACTTATTTTCTCGCATTTCACTTTTTTGGTACACTTAAAGATAACTGAGTTTAGTTAGCGAATGTGAAAACACCCCGGGGCGACGTTTGTCACCACAGATTCAGTATCGAGACTCATTTCATGTGGTAGACTATCACCATCCTCCATGCTGGCTTATCTAACTAACTGATAAATAACACAGTCTGTCACAATGATAACAAGGTCAATTCAATAGGCTGACCAACAGCAATGTTTTCCCCAAAGCGTTGAGCAGTCACATCTGATGCCTGCGCTGACCTCCATGCTAATGAACAAAACACAGGAGAGAGAGGGAGAGGGAGATAGAGCGAAAGAGAGAACAAATGAATATGAATGAAAGGCAAATCTATCAGAAACACGCCTCCTTTAAATAACCCCCTCCCTCGTTCCCCTCCTCCACTCCTTTCCTCACGCTCCCATCCCCTCCAACCCGTTATATTTTATTCTCCAACGCGTGGTGAATTTAATAAATATATGCAAATGTGTGCTGTGGAACATGACGAGTGTAAATCAGGCGAGGATGTTCTTTGAGCGCTGCTGAGATTGAGGCTGAGAGCTGACCCTGGGTTAATCATTTTTCACTTCCCTATCGCATTCAGTTCTGCTGCCTGTGTGCATGTGTGTTCCTCTGTGTGTGTGTGTGTGTGTGTGTGTGTGTGTGTGTGTGTGTGTGTGTGTGTGTGTGTGTGTGTGTGTGTGTGTGTGCATACGTGTACAACTGTGCTTCTTGCATATGTGTCCATCTGTGCTAGGGGCAATACACAAGGCATTAAAACTTTGTACACACGATTGTATTTACTTTAAAAATTTATGCAAAATGATGCTAGCAGTTTCAAAATCTAAAATCTTAAATCTAAATTTTGTTTTTTCACAAGTTTACTTTAGATTTATTTCCATAGAGGTATATGCTGATTAATTATTATGCTGATATTTAAATAATATAGATTTTAAAGAGCTTTAAAGTAGCAGTGAAAGGTTAGAAGATAGTAGTGCTTTGTCATTGCTTCTGGGCTGCACATGCTTGGAAATGGAATAATCTAAAGCAGTTAGATTCACTAACTCTTTGTGTCGACTCAAACTGTCATTGTCATTTAATCCTTTTGTTTTGCCCTGTTTTGTTCATCTGTGGTTAGACTGACAATTGTAAACGATGCAATGTTAGCGCACTATCAGCGATCTAAATGGCCCAGGTGTGTAATGACTGCTGCCTCTTGGACTCGTGCTTAATTACTTTTCTTACATTTCAAGCCAGCAAAAGCGTTAACACATCGTTTTCCGGTTTGACAATGCAATGCAACCATCACACACTGAGATCTATTTCACACTGTTGTTTGGTCCAACTGTAAGTGTAGATTAGTATTTTAAAAGTACCAGTAGCACTGGACAAGTGACAGATTCATCAATGACTACTCCAGTTGAGGTTAGATATTAATTAACATCCTCAACCTTGCATAAAGGGACATCCCCCATCTTATAGATTTGATATAATTAACTTGCATTTTATCAAAATGCGGCAGTTATATATATATATAACTAAGGTGAGATCAAAATCTTCAGCGATTACACCAAAGGGCTACCTCGGGAGCTGAAAAAAATTAAGTCGACACTGAAGCCACAAACTGCAGTTTCTCTAAGTGTCACTTGAGGTTGGCTCTAAAAGGAAGTCAGTCCCTACAGACTCACATGTTAAAATGTTCAACTTTACAACACTAAAAAGTGATATAAAATATACAGATATTCTTTTTTATAACTCATCCACCTGGTTACTAGAGTTAAGGGACACAGGCTGCTGCATATTGGTGTCTGCTATGTCTCAACTTTACGAATGTAGCTTGCTAACCCAGCTAGCGTATAGCTAATAAGGCAACCTTTTGGATCCAACAAAAAAACCAACAACAACAACACTGAAGCTTCAAAATGTTGAGGCCAAAACCAGTTGGAGATGCCACAGTAGCCATGTCCATGTTTTATACTGTCTGTGCTACATGTTAGCAAAAAACGCATCAGATTCATGGGTTTCAGTCTCTTGTGTGCAATTTCAGAGAAAATACAAACAAATCATCACAATAGTGTAGTAGTAGTGATTAGTAGAGGTTCAGAGGAAGACCATATAATGCATTAACTCAGAAATCATCATAAATAATATAAAAATACTACTATCAAATCTGTTCTCCTGGTTATGATTCTGGCCCTGTTTTCACTCAAAACCAAACATGTTCTGTTTTATTTACCATATTCGTTGACATACTGAATGACATGCTCAACTTTTGCAGCTGAAATTTAAAAAAATCATTGCTCAGGGAAGACAGTGAAAAAATATGTCTTGTGGGTCATCCTATTTTATTTTATTTTTTAAGCCAGCCTTTGGTATCGTCAGAGCTTCAAAGGTTGAAACTGAATGTTAAAAATAAAGTTGCGGGTGTGAATCATGCAAACAGAACCAAAATACACTTAGAATAACAAACTGACAGGTGGCCCCGGTGGCAGCAGAGACATTCAAAGAAGAGTTCTTGTTTAGGTGTCAGAAGTTTTAGTCTCTGCTGAGAACAGAGGTCACTGCTACTGGAGCTTTTGCTGCTTAGAAATTCATGTTCTAACTTTTCATAAATGCGTCTTCGAAACTAACAGAGACCCACTGTGTTCTGATCTTTGCCTCTTTGCTGTGCTTTTTTTTCTTGTGAAATGTAAACACATTCAAAGATGACATTCACTGGTTTGCGATTTGCTCACATCATTATTCACATCTGAGTCAGAGCCCAGAATTTATTCCCAACTTGTAAATGTCCAGCTAATGTAAGAACAAAAGTATCTATATTTAGGAGTGATCTTTAAGACGGGTGGCTGTCTAAATACATTCTACCTGTCATGCTTTACCCTATTTCTTGTCATATATATGCTATTATAGGGGTTGGTGGTCATGTTAAATATGGCCAAAGTTTCAAATAATGAGATCAGTGACGTTGGTGAGAGAGGATATCCCTAATATGGTCATCCAAGGTACACACTGACTGTGAACACAGAAGCCCCACCTACCTGCTGTTTACAAGGAGCAGCCGAAGAGCTAAATAGGGTTGTTTCAGGCAATAGATGAGCCCAGTATAAAATAAATAAGGATCATTCTGAACTGTTAATTGTACAAAGCTACTCTAGTCCAAGAATAAGAAATATGCAATTGACAGAGGTGGGACCAAGTCATTGTTTTGCAAGTCTCAAGTAAGTCTCAAGTCTTTATCCTCAAGTCTCAAGTCAAGTCTCAAGTAATGTCAGGCAAGTCAGAGTCGAGTCTCAAGTCACTGGTGTAAAAGTCCGAGTCAAGTCACAAGTCTGAAACTTTGAATTTCAAGTCCTTTCGAGTCTTTAAAAAAAAAAACGAAAAAATAATGTTGCAGTTATGCTAAATGTAAATATTAGACCATGTAATTTTAAAATCTGTGTTTTTCTCAACACATGACAAAATAGTGAACTTAGAAAATATACACAAATTGTGAAATTGCACCTCTTTAAAATGCAGCTCAATTAAACCTAGCTCCAAGAATAATTTTCACCGACAGTTCTGAGATAAGCTGCATGTTATTCTTGGATGCGGTTGTAGGACCGGCTTTAAAATCGCATGACAAAAATATCATACACATTAAAAAAAACTGTATCACCAACGTAGCCTGGACAACATTTGCTAGTTAGATGAAGTCAGCTATCTCATCTTAGCATATTTATATGCATATTTATATTCATACGGTTCTTGGAGTGAGTGCATACACTCATGAAGTTTAGTAACTTCCGGTCACTGCAACAAGCCCAGGTACAGTTTACCGACAGATGGGTGCAGGACCTTGAAATGCACCGTGTCGAACGAAAGACCATCGTACGTATCATAAGTTTACCAGTCTCACAAATTGTCGTCATAAATACACATTCCTTAACCGTTTATTAATAGGACCTTTGAGCTCAACGGTAATTAATTAGTAGTGGAAATAATTTCTGGTACCCATCACAGAAATGTAGCAGTGACAACAATATTGTATGCTGTAATCGTACTGGGCAATTAGTGATACAAAAAACCTGTTTTATCCTGTTCTAAAACAGGATAAATAAAAGTATATGTTTTTGTCAATGTACCATAATAACAGAAGCGAAACGCAATATTGTGTCAGGACAATTCACTATTTATGCACAATAAATAAAGGAGCATAGCGCGACAATTTCTGTTCAGCGCCAGACTTGCTTGTAACCTATATCACCAATTATGTTATGAAAATGACGTATTAACTACTAAAAAACACTGACCTTCGTGTAAATGCTTGGAGCAGACTAACCTGTGAGCTGGAGGGTTCTGGGACGTTATATTTGATCTTTGAATGGCTGCAATCCAGGCCATCCGTCGCATCTTTGTTACTTCGGAAACATGGCTTGAACAATTTCTCTTCAACGACGTAATCCGATAACAACCGATCTCTTTACCCGTCGGCTTCCCGTGGCTGTCATGCGACCGGCTATTGTAGTTAATAATACAACGGCTTCTTGACATTTTTGTGTTTCTTTTTATCGCTGTATAACTGATTTTAATTGAAAGCCTGCGTGCGCTAGTACCGCTTGCCACGAGTTCCCAGAATCCTTTGCGGTTCTACCCGTGAATGACGTCACATTTTCAATCTCTATATAATATGCATGTTAAATTTTATATTTGGGGTAAAATATCAAGTCTTTTCAAGTAAACCAGTTCAAGTCCAATTCAAGTCCCAAGTCATTGGTGTAAAAGTCCAAGTCATGTCACAAGTCTTAGAACATTTTTTCAAGTCAAGTCTAAAGTCATAAAATTAATGACTCGAGTCTGACTCGAGTCCAAGTCATGTGACTCGAGTCCACACCTCTGGCAATTGAAAATGAACTGAAGAGATTCCTTTAAAGCAGGGGTCACCAACACGGTGTCCGCGGGCATCAGGTCGCGCGCAAGGACCACATGAGTCGCCCATGGGCCTGTTCTAAAAATAGCTCACCATAACAACTTGCCAGTATGCTGCATCTATTTTTTATTTTTTCTTGCTATTTTTTTTTTAATCACAATTGAACTTCATCAGAAACAAACACAACACGCCTCTCTGATGCACATCTGCAAGACTCACTCAGAGTTGCAGTGTCAAGTTATACCCCAGATTACAACACACTGGTGAACAGCATGCAATGCCAGGTTTCCCACTAATAGACAAAGAAAGCCATATTAGATGTTCTCAGTGGCAACATTACAGTGTCGTGTCAAAGTTGAATTTAATTATTGAAAAACAAATGTGTTTGTTAAGTGTAACATGTGACAATTTGCTTTAAAATGCTGCCAATTTAGTGAAAAGTTCTGTAAAATTTGAAAGTTGATTTTTGTATGTTACATACATACAAAAATAATGTATGTAACAGTGCATGATTTGTTAAAATTTGTTAGTGGTAAGTGAAAATGTTGTAGAAGTGATCACTTCAAAATGTAAATACTATCAGAGATTTATAGAAATAGAGCGTTGCATATTCATATTTATCAGTTTCCTACCTTGTTTCCTACTTGCATAATTATGGTGAAAAATAATTAACATAATAAGTGTCTTTACATAGATGAATATCATTAATTATTAATGATAACACATAATTAAGTTAAATTGAGGAAATTTGTTACTTGAGAAGTGTATGTCAAACTGGTAGCCCTTCACATTAATCAGTACCCAAGAAGTAGCTCTCACTTTCAAAAAGGTTGGTGACCCCTGCTTTAAAGTATTACAAACTCAGGTGATGTTCATGTTGCTGTTCATATTTTCAATTGTGACACCTGTTGCTCTATTATTTGTTTGGTGTCACCTGAAGCTACTTGAAATCCTCCCACATCCATCACTCGGAATATTTTTCAGACAGACAGTTAAACTTCAGGGATATCTGTCTGTCATAGAACATCAGCCATTGTAACTCCATTTTACCTGCTTTGGTGCAAATGAAAGTGACAACAGGTGCACCGGAGAGGCAACAACAAGATAACCCCCAAAAGAGGAGTAGTTTTCTAGGAGACAGCCACCTTTTTGAAGTTATTTTGTTTGTTTGTTTTTAGTTCAAGTTTAGCTTTTCTGCTAGTGTCCTTTTAACTGCTGGTACATGAGACAGTACCTGCAGTGCATTCAGCTTGCACAGGTAGTCCAGCTCCTTCAGGAGGACACACCCATAGTGTAATTTCAAAACAGTTTGGCGTGTTTCTCATGGCTTCAGTCCAGCATTTCCTGGAATACTGTGATGAAACAGTACTCCTTCCTTTTTTATCGAAAGACTGAATGTACTATATACAGTAAAAATCCCTATATAGCCTAATATTCAGACCAAAATAATGCAATTTGTCATTTTGCATAGTCAGCCGTTTTAAATGACCAGGGCTGACAGGCACATAATATCAGAATAATAGCTGCAAAATTATTTGTTTAAATTAAACATGTTTAAGATTAGCATCACTTGTTGGTGCTATGCAGACATGAGCCTGTAGACTAGCAACATCTGTTTCCCTTTCCTCAGCATTTCATCACACAGCTTCACCAGAAATACAATTTGGATTGTATTGAAGAAGACGTTGTTTAGAGGATAACATCTACATTTTTTCTTTAATAAAACCAAAACCAACAGTCAGTTTGATCAACTAGCCAGCATTATTTGTACGTCCAAAGACTATTATATCTCTTCCTCAAAAACAAAACAAAAAACCCACCTCTTCCTTTATTATGATGGACAGTCATAAACACACACCTTTTTTGTCACAAATGCTCATAAGAACAACATTGTGTGGAGCTGAAAACACTCCCCCGCAAATGTGCTGCTTGCTACAGTTTCCATAGCATTTACTAAAAAACAACACTGACACACTGGCTGTAGTAGTCTTTCATAAAAAATGTTTAAAAAAAAAAGATTTACATCACCAACAGAAATCTGTGGGCTTGAGGCTGAGCGACAACAAGAGGGTACGAGAGGTTGGAAGACTAATGATTTGTTGGGTTTGATACTTTTATTGGATTACTTAACAAAAAATGAAGAAAAAAAAAGAGTCAAAATCAAAAAAATTAACATGCTGGGTAATTTTGCTCCAACCTCCTTCATTATCATTTGCAGAATATGAACAAGTAGTTAATATTCATGCAATACTAGAAGGTAAAAGTGTTAATTTTACTATATCTCTTCTTTCTGTGATCATACATATGAGCAGGGTCTTCACCTTACAATATAAAGTGCCTTGAGGCAACTGTTGTTGTGATTTTGCACTATATAAATAAAACTGAATTGCACTGAATTTAAGTACACAGCCAAGTAACTAATGACATTAGACCAAGCGCACTAGTATAATACAAAAAGAGAAAATGTAAATTGTAAATATAAAACACTCAAATTGACTCTACGTGGCTTCTGTACCTGCTCACAATTAGTTTATAGAAAGCAACAAATCTATTAAAAGGAGCCTATTATTTTGAGAATGTACAGATTTCGATTCTTATGATAGTGAATCATCATACGAAACATACATATCAGCCTCCCACCTACTTTTTCAGATCTTCTGTTTACTGCCAGGAGCATCCAGTCAGGGTAGGAGATGGGAGCTAAAACAGCTTGTTTTATACAGAGGATGAACTGAAGGACTGAACAAAGATGAACTTGAACAGGGATTTACACAAAGCTGCTCCAGCAGAGTCCTAGAATAAAAATATGGAGCTGTAGCAATAAGTCCTCTTTAAATGTTTCTATGCTGCTAAATACAAGTTTGTAATGTGTTTTGTTTTGTAAAATTATGACATGTTCCCCTCAGAAAATGAACTTAAAATTTCTGAGGGGAATTTTTGTTTGTTTTTAGTTCAAGTTTAGCTTTTCTGCTAGTGTCCTTTTAACTGCTGGTAACATGAGACAGTACCTGCAGTGCAGTGCAAGCACTTTGCATTAAAGGTGTGTCTGTGAATAAAACTGAAAGGAGTTAATACGAGTAATAAAATGAACTAACAGATGCTCTCTTTTTCACCTTGTTATCAGCTCACATCATTGAAGCAAAGAAATACCAAGCAGTATAGTAATTTTCCTGCTAATGCTTTGTATCTCAGATAAAAACTAAACGGCGTGCTATTTGTTTTCTCCAGCTCTGAAACAAACTCTTCTAAAGGTAAACATCACCAGTGAGAAACACTTGAGAAAACCCTTAAGAGGCACATCAGTCCATGTGGAGCTGCTTCGAGTGAGGAGCACCCTCACCGTCTTCACATGCAGCACATTCCTGTCCTTCATTGATTGCTGGATGCCTCACCACAGGCTTTTCTCTGCTCTTTTCAAATGATTGCGCTTCTAATCAAACATAATTTACTCACTATCTCGGCCCTCTCCGCAGCCCCTCTCACCCCTCACTCGCTCACCCTCACCCATCCTCACCCCTCGCTAGACCCTAGCCCAGGGCCTGTTGCCAAGGCAACCGGGATCTCATTTCTGAAGTGTCAGTTTGCATTATTGTCTTCACGCTTTCCAGCAATAACCTCTCTTCTCTCTCTATCTCTCTTCCTCTCTCCAGTCAGTTTTTATGTTCCTGCCTCATAAACACACATATACATACATCCCCTACACACACCCACACCCACTCCTTGGTCTCATAGTGCTTCATTTCAGTCCCTTTCGACTTTATCCTTTAGTTATTTTGTCAGTGCTAACCACTTGAAATTCCAGTCTATTTTATCTTTGAAGGCTATTTGGGTTATATAAAGCAACGCAAACAAAACACGATGCACAGAGAATATTCTGTCATAGCGTAAAATACATCACCTGAAATAAGACCACACTGAACATCTGAGTGATTTAATTGGAAATCCTTATTTGTGAAATTTATTTCCCAAAAATGGGACCTAACACATAGATGTGTCCAAACACTGAAGCAGTTTTTTTGCTTTCTTTTGTTTGTTTTGTATATTTCAATTTGGAACACACAAATATATACTCAAGTTTACATGGTTTTTTTTTTATTTTTGGAGCAAGCTGGAGCACTTTTCAAATCAAGTGAAAAGTGTAGTGGTGGACTCTTCCAACAATTCCTGGACACTGGAAAACCATTATAAATTTGGTTGCTACAGTTCCTTCAATGGCCACTTGAGGCTGTCTCCAAAAGTGGGTTAATCTTCACTGATTCAATTTCAATGTAGAGTAATATGGTTCGAATATGGAGCATGAAACTGATGTGCTGCACACAGAGTTTATAGCTATTGCTAATTGTCAACCTTCGTCTCTTGTTAAATTCTCTTTTTTACCACTGGCCTGGAGGTGAGCCCATTTTACAAGCATAGTAACTCCATTATTGTTTGTGCAAGAGACAAAATTTAAGAAAAAGAGATGAGCTTTGCAAGGCTATCTGGTCTATCATAGTAGCACAAAGCTATTGCTGTTCATACACAGACAGAAAAATCAGCTCCCCCTGGATTATACCGTGTGTGCTTTACATTACCATAACTCCTCAACCACTTGGGGCTAGAAAAATTCAAATGGTCCCTCTCATTTTACAGTCAAAATAAATCCAGGAAGGCTATCTGGTACTTGGATGATAAAGGGTTAAAATGCCCAACTTTGAAGGAGAAAATATTTTGTGCACCTGCAATAACATAAGTTTTTGTCTCTGAATCAATTTCTAATTTTATAACTATTTCTTTTTCTTTTTGTTTTGAAAGTTGCAGGTTTTGACTGGCAGCTAATTCAACACAGGCTTTCTGCTTGACCTTAACTCCACAAACTACAGTCCCTGAACTGGAATTCTCTGCTATGTTTGGTGCTTCTTGAAGCATTTTTAATTAAAATTGTCTGACATATTGGTCTTGTTGTACACCTCAAAAAGATGTTCTTTACTTTTAGTGTGTTAAATTAGTGGCCTGTTGGTTAGCACTAATTATCCATGTATGCTTGTTGCTCCCATGTAGCTGACTGACCGAGCTCGCTAGCTTTTACTAATAACAGCACTTCAGCTTTTGGTCCATTTGGACAGAATGCAAATAATGAAACATCAAAATAGTGAGTCAAAAAACCAGTTGGTGGCGTTACAGCAGATTTATGGTTGAAATACATTTGTTATGCACTCATTTAAAGTTAATTGATATTCCTACCGTTATCTTTGGCCATGAGCTCTGGGTAGTGACCAAAAGAATAAGATAAGATTTCGTTTAAGATATAAGCAGAGGAAATGAGCTTCCTCCAAAGGCTGGTGCGGCTCCCTTAGAGGAGGAGGAGTTGTATAGCTCAGGGCACTGAGAGTACAGCTGCTACTGCTCCACATCAAAAGAGACAGTTGACATGGTTCGGGCATCTGACTAGGATGCCAGAATCCTGAGTGTCTCCTCGGTGAGGTGTTCTGGGCATGTCCTGCTAAGAGGAGGCCCCGAGGGCAGAACCTGGACATGCTGGAGAGATAATATCTCTCAACTGGCTACAGAATGCCTCAGAGTCCCCCAAGTGAGCTGGAGAAGGTGGCCGGGGAAATCGGGGTCTGGACTTTTCTGCTTAGACTTATTGATAAATTTAAATTTTTTTAAAACAATATGATATTTTATAGGAAGTGTGTCGAGGTGCAATAAATCTGAAAATAATAATACCTGCAAGTGGACAGTTTCTTTTAACTGGATTTGATTACTTACAGAAACAGGAGGCTGGTGATGATCAGAGGCACCTGAATCAATAGAGATTTAAGAGCTCAGGATTGGAGATCTGTTGGAGGTGTCTGATACACAGCCCTAACAGAATTGTAAGCCAATTTTGAAATGAGGTGGGAGCCAAAATAGCAGCAGTGTAAGTAGATGTGTGAAGGTGTTACATACATTTTAGGCAACAGGAGTCAGATTTGAAGAGCATGACTCCACTAAAATCAGCAGCAAAATTTACAAGAAGTGAATGAACACATCTATTGCTTACATGTAGTCGTGTCAGGGCACGTTATGTTGTAAGGTAAAATGTAATACTGGAGACAATCCCATGTGTGCAAGCACTTGGTGATGGAGGGGAGGAAGAGGTCTGAGGCAGAACCACACTCAGGGACTGGTAGCAATCTGCTTATCTGGTAAGAAAACACCCAGTGTATTTGAATTCCAGGAGGAAAAGCTCAGCATGGTCACAGTGACCTCCATCTGGATCTGTATGTGGAGACTTTCCATTTTATGCCGCCATTACTGATAACACTACTGTCACTGCTACTATGAACTGTGATGTCAACGCAGTCCCGTAACCACCTATGTTTATGTTTGAGGTGCACTCAGCTTACTGCAGTAGGTGTTGCAATTCATAAAAGAGAATAATAACAGGTTTACGAATAGAAGTTGAACTGAACAAAGTGACAGCAGAGTTCGTTCATTTTTTCAAAGTTTTTTCAACTCTCATCTTCTTCTTTTTTTTAGCAATCTCCTTCTGAGTTACCTGAGAGTCTCTATGCCCCTTTATCTACATATATTTGAAATATATGCACAGAGTAACCTGCTCACACAGTTGTGCCTCCAGCTTTGCACCAGGTTACAAAAACAGGGAGGTGCACAGCAAGCCAAATCAACACCAAAGCACACCGTGAGCCAGAAGTTGTGACATAATTTTTCTCAGATGCCACCATTCACAAGGGCAACAATGCCAAGCATAGACTGTTAGCGTGATCACTGCCTCATGCCTAAAAAAGAGATTTAAAATTAATTCTCATTAAGGCTTTAGTGAATTCCAGTTCTTTCCTAACATATGATGGTGGATTACCGTGGTCCTGGATAATTATTTACTCCATATTTGTACTCTACAGTGTTAGATTTGGTATTATTTTTGCTATTTTGTATAATGTACTTAATGTATGTATTTTAAAGGCAATCAAATAAAGAAGAACTATAAATAATAAAAATAGCTGTACATTTTCCCCCCAAAAATAAGACTTCTTCCGTGTTTCAGGAAATGTGTTCCCATTTTTGTTTGCCTTGTACATTTGTGGGTGAGGTGATACACAGTATAGTGTTACATTCAGTTCAGGTGATCAACAGGTGGTGGTAATGGGCCAAAAAAACAAAAAACACACACAGGCATTGGTGGCTGCAAAGGCAGCACAGTAGACTACTTACTGGCAAGTATGGCTGTAAACAACACAGGATTCATACTTTGAAGACTGTCAACTTTGCAAATGTATGGAGGAAAGAAGTGAATGCGTCATATAAACAGAATGTGGTTTTGGACATAAAAGTGGATGTAAATACGTTTTGTGGTCAATGAAAATACCGAAATTGCGGCGGGTGTGGATCAGGAGGTAGAGTAGGTCATCTACTAATCAGAAGGTTGATGGTTCAAACCCAACAAAAGTATCCTTGGGAAAGATATCGACGTGGTCTACAGAGTATAAATACGTGTGTGAATATTTGATAAAAAGTACTTTTATGAATCTGTGTGTCAGTGGCTAAAATAGACATGTAGTATAAAATACTTTGAGTGCTCAAGTAGAGTAGAAAAGAGCTCTATGAGAACCAGTCCAATGGCAATGCTACACATGCACATTCAGTGGTGAAAACCATTTTACCTCAATGCTGTTTATGTTGAATGCACTGATCGAGTGTTGTATTTGACACTATAACTAAACTTACCCAATCTTGATTAATCTTTCTTAAATGATTACGTTTTTTTACTTTTGTTTGTTTGTTTGTTTTAGCTTAACTTCCACAGCCCCTTCAGTCTCAGACTCTGCTAACATCTAATTCCAAACAGAAGGACAGGGCAAACAATAAACGGCACACAGCTCCAGCCATGCATCATTTGACCTCTACCTGTGATGAACAGCACTCAGTTGAATTTTTCTATTTGGGTGGACACCAGTGGGATAATTGTCACCTCCACCTCCAGCCACCTACATTTGCATGTATAAACAAAAGTTGGCTGTTTAGACTGCTGACAACAGGAGTTCCTCAATATTGCTGCAGCTATTCCATAGCACTTTGGATAAAATCTCATTTTTTGTCCATTTCTGCTGTTTGCTTTTCATTCAATTTTATACATACATAAAATTATATATACATACATACACATATACACAAACACCCAGCACGCCCCTACGGGCGGTTTATCCTTCAAGCTCGGGTCCTCTACCAGAGGCCTGGGAGCTTGAGGGTCCTGCGCAGTATCTTAGCTGTTCCCAGGACTGCGCTCTTCTGGACAGAGATCTCCGATGTTGTTCCCGGGATCTGCTGGAGCCACTCGCCTAGCTTGGGAGTCACCGCACCTAGTGCTCCGATTACCACGGGGACCACCGTTACCTTCACCCTCCACATCCTCTCGAGCTCTTCTCTGAGCCCTTGGTATTTCTCCAGCTTCTCGTGTTCCTTCTTCCTGATATTGCTGTCATTCGGAACCGCTACATCGATCACTACGGCCGTCTTCTTCTGTTTGTCTACCACCACTATGTCCGGTTGGTTAGCCACCACCATTTTGTCCGTCTGTATCTGGAAGTCCCACAGGATCTTAGCTCGGTCATTCTCCACCACCCTTGGGGGCATCTCCCATTTTGACCTCGGGACTTTCAGGTTATACTCGGCACAGATGTTCCTGTACACTATGCCGGCCACTTGGTTATGGCGTTCCATGTATGCCTTGCCTGCTAGCATCTTGCACCCTGCTGTTATGTACTGGATTGTCTCTGGGGCATCTTTACACAGCCTGCACCTGGGGTCTTGCCTGGTGTGATAGACCCCAGCCTCTATGGATCTTGTGCTCAGAGCTTGTTCTTGTGCTGCCATGATTAGTGCTTCTGTGCTGTCTTTCAGTCCAGCTTTGTCCAGCCACTGGTAGGATTTCTGGATATCAGCCACCTCCTCTATCTGCCGGTGGTACATACCGTGCAGGGGCCTGTCCTTCCATGATGGTTCCTCGTCTCCCTCCTCTTTCTTGGGTTTCTGCTGCCTGAGGTATTCACTGAGCACTCGGTCAGTTGGGGCCATCTTCCCAATGTATTCTTGGATGTTCGTTGTCTCATCCTGGACTGTGGTGCTGACACTCACCAGTCCCCGGCCCCCTTCCTTCCGCTTAGCGTACAGCCTCAGGGTGCTGGACTTGGGGTGAAACCCTCCATGCATGGTAAGGAGCTTTCTTGTCTTTATGTCAGTGGCTTCTATCTCCTCCTTTGGCCAGCCTATTACCCCAGCAGGGTACCTGATCACGGGCAGGGCGTACGTGTTGATGGCCCGGATCTTGTTCTTACCATTCAGGTGACTCCTCAGGACTTGCCTGACCCTCTGCAGGTACTTGGTGGTTGCAGCTTTTCTAGCGGCCTCTTCATGGTTCCCATTCGCCTGCGGGATCCCCAGGTACTTGTAACTGTCCTCTATGTCTGCAATGTTGCCTTCTGGTAGTTCAATCCCCTCAGTTCTGACTACCTTCCCTCTCTTTGTTACCATCCGACTACACTTCTCCAGTCCAAACGACATTCCAATGTCATTGCTGTATATCCTGGTAGTGTGGATCAGTGAATCGATGTCTCGTTCACTCTTGGCATACAGCTTGATGTCATCCATGTACAGGAGGTGGCTGACAACTGCTCCGTATCCGTAGCCAGTCTTGTTAATGATCTCACTGAGGGGGTTCAGGCCTATGCAGAACAGCAGTGGGGACAGAGCATCTCCTTGGTAGATCCCGCACTTGATGGTGACTTGTGCTATGGGCTTGGAGTTGGCCTCTAGTGTTGTACGCCACATCCCCATTGAGTTCCTGATGAAGGCTCTTAGGGTCCCATTGATCTTGTACAATTCTAGGCATTCCAGTATCCAGCTGTGGGGCATTGAGTCATAGGCCTTCTTGTAATCAATCCAGGCAGTGCACAGGTTGGTCAGTCTGGTCTTGCAGTCTCGGCTGATTGTTCTGTCTACCAGTAGCTGGTGTTTTGCGCCTCTGGTATTCTTGCCAATTCCTTTCTGTGTCCCGCTCATGTATTGACCCATGTGCCTGTTCATCTTAGCCGATATGATGCCTGACAGGAGCTTCCATGTAGTACTGGGGCAGGTTATTGGTCGGTAGTTGGAGGGGACCGGTCCCTTCTTGGGGTCCTTGGGGGTCAGGACCGTCCGGCCTTCGGTTAGCCATTCCGGGTGTCTCTCGTTAACTAGCAGCTGGTTCATTTGTGCTGCCAGACGCTCGTGGAGTGCAGTCAGCTTCTTCAGCCAGTAGGCGTGAACCATGTCGGGCCCTGGTGCTGTCCAACTCTTCATACTGGAGACCCTTTCTTGGATATCTGCCACTGTGATGGTTACTGGACCCTGTTCAGGGAGGTCGCTGTGGTCTGCCCTCAGATCCTCTAGCCACTGAGCATTGCCGTTATGGGTTGCGTCCTTCTCCCATATGCTCTTCCAGTATTGCTCCGTCTCCAGCCTTGGTGGTGCTGTTCTCTTATTGTTCCCTTGCCACTGAGAGTACACCTTTGCTGGTTCTGTGGAGAACAGCTGGTTTATTCTCCTGCCTTCTATCTCTCTGGTGTACCTCCTCAAGCGGCTGGCCAAGGCTGTGAGTCTTTGCTTGGCAGTTTCCAAGGCCTCAGGTATGGACAGCTTGCTGTATTTCTTATGCACCTTATTTGTCGCACCTTTCTGCATCTCCGTTAGTTGGCTAACCTCCCTCCGTGCTACTTTGATCTTGCCCTCTAGCCTCCTTCTCCATGGAGGGTACTGCAGCTGGATAGCGTAGTGGTTAGACTACACGCTTTTGGAACAGAGGATCGCAAGTTCGATTCCTGCCTGGGGCGTCTGTATCCAGTAAGGGTCCTAAGGCTAGACCCCCTATGCTAAGCAAGCCTACTGCAGACATGAGCGAGACAGATAAATATGAAGGCATTCCGGCTCGGACGTCGCCCGGATCAACAAGGTCCGCGTCAGGTGTTGAGGAACCAGGGCACCCTGACGAAAAGTGGGCTACTGGAACAAGAAGGCATCGGTGGGCAAGAGACGAAAACAGGGCGTTGTTGGAATGCTACTACGCAAGTAACCCCGGCGGAAGGGGCTACATGAATAGGATGAGGGACCTATGGATTCTTCGATACCCAACATCCACAATGACGGCGAAACAACTAGTAGCTCAGTGTTCCAACATTCAAAAGAAGGGACTATATATATATATATATATATATATATAGGGAATATCTGGCTAAACTCAAGTAAGTTCCAAACATTACCTGGAAGACAGATGGTTTTTTGCTTAAATCCCAAGTCTCCTTAAAAATTGTTGGTGGCTTTTTACCGCAAAGTGTCATATTAATTCTGTGGTTTATTCGTATATCTGTTACAGAGCAACTTTATCATTAATTTAGTGTTCATTTTATAAATATACCGCTAGTTCAGTATTTACTCTTCTGGTCTCTACCAAATGCTCTAAATCACGTGTGTCAAAGTCAAGGCCCACGGGCCACATCCGGCCCGGCGTGCATTTATATCCGGCCCGCGAGATCATTTTATATAGATTTATTATTATTGTTATGCATGGCCCAGCAATATGAGGTGCTAATAATATACAAACAACAGATCCCATAATGCAGTGCTGCAGCCTCCTTGCTGAACGCTAGGCTAACTGGGAAAATTCCTGCGTCAATCAAGTCAAACTTTTATTGCGAAGCTGGCTGCTCACAGTGGTGGAGAGAAAAGTTGATTCTGAAAACAGAGCCTTTCAGCGCCAGTGGGTGACTGAATATATGTTTACAGACATTGCTGGTAAACCCATGTGTCTTATTAGTGGAGCTAATGTGGCTGTAATTAAGGATTTTAATTTAAGACGGCACTACGAGACAAAACATCAGGATAAGCTGAAAAACCTAAATGCAGAGCAGAAACTACAGAAGGTAGAAGAGCTAAAGAAGAATCTGACATTTCAGCAGACGTTTTTCACCAGAGCAAAATCACAAAGTGAAGCTGTTGTGAAAGCAAGTTTTATTGTAGCAGAGGAGACAGCCAAATTAGCCCGGTACCACTCTGAAGAGCTGCATGATGAAGGTGTGCGACGTCTTGTGTCCAGACAAAACGCAGATTTTGGCAAATGTGAGCCTGAGCAGAGATACGATTGCTGATCGGGTTTGTGAGATGGCCACTGATTTAAGAACACAGTTGTGTGAAAGAAGCAAAAACTTCATTGCATACTCTCTTGCTGTGGATGAAAGTATAGACATGATGGACATTGCACAGCTGGCCATCTTCATCCTTGGAGAGGAAATATTGAACATTAAATCGATGCACGGGACAACGACAGGAAAAGACATTTTTTAAAACGTATGTCAACTAGCCAGCAGGATGCGAGTAAAGATGCAGGAGGAAAACTGTACCGTGAGTTAACAGCATATCACTGCATCATACACCAGGAAAGGCTGTGTGGTAAAGTCCTAAAAATGGAGCATGTAATGATCACCATAACGCAAACCGTAAATTTTATCTGAGCTAAAAGTTTAAATCACCTTTAATTTCAGTCTTTTATGTGGGAAATAGATTCGGAGTTTGCCGACATTCTTTATCATACAGAGGTCCGTTGGCTGAGTTGGGGAAAAGTTCTCAATAGAGTTTTTGAGCTCAGCAAGGAAATCTGTCAGTTCATGGACATGGCATGTATGATGCGGTGAAAGCATTTCAAGTGAAGCTGTCACAAATGCACCAGTGCAACTTGCCTCACTTTCCCTGTTGCCAAGAAATGTTGAACCAAATCAGCGCACTTTGCTGAACTGCACCTGTGCAGATTCAGATGGAGCTGCAGTGTAATGATACACTCAAGGGAAAGTACGACACTGAATGGGCCGCACAGTTTATTAGTTCCATTCCTGAAGCAACGCCCAGCTCCGTCTACATGCGGCTCGAACCTTGTGTATGCTTTCATTTATTTTTTCTGGGGTTTTTGGCAGCATGTTCATATTTCTAACTTGCATAATTTTGAGAGGATATATTTTTATGAAGAGCAAAATATTTAAAGTTTATTTTTTAAGTTAATTTAATCTGGAATAATATTCCTGTCTGTTTTTATTCATATTTATGTTTAAAAAACATTGTTTTAGTGTGTTCAATAAATGTTTATCTTGTTTGGCCCGCAACCTAAAGTGTGCCTTGAGTTTTGGCCTCCTGTGCAATTGAGTTTGACACCCCTGCCCTAAATGTTCAAACATGATTAGCAAGTGGCTAACTACCATTTGGTGCTCATAACATTATGTACTTAAATACTGGGAAAAACACCAAATGCAATGAAAGAATTTCTCAGGTGGATGCTTGAACACAGTGAGGTGATTATACAAAGTGAGCAAGAGGCTCATAAAACAGTGAAGTGTTTTTGAAGGTCTGAAGTGAGCATTACCTGTGATCGCATTCTCATTAGAAACTAAGAAGATTGTGAAGTGTTGCTATTCCCTGCACTCTGAAGATGTGTGTGAATGTGTGAAAATGCCGATGTCAGAAAAGAGAGAAAAATCCCTTCCTCTGTTTGATTTTAGCTCCAAACACCAGCTGAAGTGGGCACAAAGGAGATGAAGGATACAGGAACAGAGAAATGCTGATTTATATTGGATGTGCAGACTGCATAGCCATAAGTGAGAATACAGAGGAGTTGCTCAGTGAATACCTTTGTATTGCATAGCTCTAGGAAATTTGGTCTTGATCTATATGGTTTATTAAGTATTCGCGAGCTGACTTTCAAAGTGAGACAAAATAGATAAAAGCTGTGCTGAAATGGTTAACCTTGCAGTTTAAGAAAGATATTAATATATATAATATATGAAAGAAACATAAATTAAAAAAAACACTCTAAGTAGTGACTGAGAAATATGAGCAACTACATACTATCAAATAAAATTATAAAATATTTTTACTTACTTTACTTGAGTGTATACATTTTATCTTTATAATTTTACACTTGCGCAGTGTGGATCTGACTGAGGAGTGAGGACACTTTGTGCTAATATGGTCCTTGTCTATTTTACTCTATCCTGGAAAATCATTTACAAACTGATATCATGTTGGAGTCATCAATGTGAAACTAGCTACTGAGAAAAGAAACTCATCAAGAAAGTGTTTGCTGACGTTACAGATATTGGGCATCAGGGTCAGTTTCTCATAGTCAATACAATCAATTATTTCTTTTTGCAACCACGTAAGTCACCTCTCCGCTAGCCATTAAAAAGAATGCAGGTTTAATCCACTTCTGCACTGGCTTTACTTTACAAACCCATCTTTTATATACAGACTAAGCTATTTCAGTTTGGTCTCACAGGATAGTATTTAGACTATAACAGAAAACCTGCTTTATAAAGTAAGGCTTTAACATGGTAGGGTGTAACAAACAGATGCTACTAGCTGCGTTAGAGAAAAAACAGCTGTTTAGGCCTTTGCTGCTTCAGTAGTGATTTTTAAGCAGTTGTAACATCGAGTTATAGAAGCACCCCTTTAAATCAAACAACAATAACAATACAAAGGATCTTGCTCTAGCTCCTTGTGTGTATCGGCTACTTTTCTCTATCTGAATATGTTTAGATTTGGGGGCATCACATAATGCATCTTCTCAACTGTATTACTTCAGATATTTCCTTATAAAACATCCTGTTTTAAGTTTAAAGAGGTTTAAGAGCTGTAGAGTGCACATTTTGGGGCCAATACTGATGTTGAAAATAACAAACTGGTTTCTAACAGTTATTTTTTACAGTATTTATTTGCTTAATTAACAATTTCGAATTGTCTTTATTTGTTTCATCCTCTGACTTTTTTCAGCTCGTCATCACACATGAAAAAGGATAAGACACACCTGATACACAGTGGCGACTTACAAGAATAAATGACATATGTCAGTATGTTGATATCAGTCAGTAGTGACAGAATTGGCTGATATTAATAATTAGCTGATATATCAATTGAAGGGAACATTTGTTTACAGTGTTCTTATAATTGTAGAGGACTGATTGATTAAAGAATAATATGCTGTGGCTCACTAAATAAACATATTAATTTTTCAGGTTCCAACTTCACTGTTATGAAGATTTTCAGTTTTGTTTTTCTTTTTTTATTATGTTTTTTTTTAACTATATAGCTTTGGGCTTTGAACCTTTGAATCTGTAGGACTCTGTAGGCCTGTGGGTTTTTTTTCCTTTTTCCTTTATATTTTGCAGCTCAAATTATTAATTTGTGGAAAAGAATAAGATTGCCAATAATACAAAAAATACTTGGCTGCAATCCTACTTTTTTTTATTACTATTGATTGATACCAATCAGGTCCTATAAATATAAGCTCTCTCTTTTGTGGTTAAATGATTTCTGCATATGAAAAGAATAAATAGATTAAAATTTGAGTGTGTCTTGAAAATCATAGCTACTGTATTGCCTCTACAACTTCAACTCTGTTGTCTCATCCAAGCAACTCACTTCACAGTGCAGGGCTGAGTTGCCAGGAGCCTCCCAGGACCTGGAAGGTTAATATTTGAAAGAAGGATGGCTCATAAATATGAGCAAAGGGACTTTTAATTAAATAAGCACTTTTTAAATATTCTCCTGGGCCTGCTGCTTTTGTTTAAACATGATTGATTGACTACTATCTCTCCAGGCAGGACCATTAGTTTCGCCACTCCCCACCATACTCTATCCCTCCTCACTTTTCCTCTGTTTTTCCAGATCTGCCAACATCTCTCCTCCCTTTCTCTCTCAATTACCTTCCTTTCCTTAACTCTATTTTCCTCCCTCCTTTTTCTTATTCATTCCACCTCCTCCCTCCCATTTTCTTTTGCGTTCTCCATGCGTCGGCTGTCAGCTTCCCTTCCTTTTCTCTTTTCATCAGTGCACGTCCCTGAGTCTCTCTCAGGAGGCCCATATTTCTCCAAACTCATGACAAGGTAATGAGGCCATGCTAAATCCTACCACGCCCTGGAGCTACATCAGAAGGTGGAGGGGGCAGGTCAGCCCCTGCCCATCCCAGCTGCCTCCACATCTGTGTCAACTGCTTTAAGGCATTTGTCATCACTTGTACTCTGAATTAAAAAAAAGAAAAAGAAAAGAAAAACACTTTCTGATTTCCACGGCAATGCAGCTAAAAAACAAATCTGCTTTTTCAACAACCCCACTCATCCTTTTCTATTTGTCTTTATCTCCTTCTGCTCTTTCTCCCACTTCTTTCTGTTCTTCCTTCATTCCTTCCTCCCTTCAGAGTGGTGCTATAGCAGCAGCCTGCCATGCTCTGCTGATTTCTAGCTGGAAGATGAAGATCGGCGGGGGAGCTCAGTCTGGCTGTGGGCAGCTGAGCGTTGGACAGAACACACATACAGACACACACACAAAGAAAGAAATGGGAAGAGACTGTATGTGAGCCCAGCTATGAGAGGAACTGTAGGTGAACATTTGCACCTTGTCATACTGAAATCTTTAACTTCCGACACACATTATCCTTTTGAGAAAGAAGGACTCTATATTTATGTCTTTACACACGATGGAAGGACGATATATCTCAGCAACTTTGAAAATGTATTTTTGTTTCCAAGGGAGATTCTGCAGTCGCTACATTTGTCACTTGCATTGACATTTTGGTATTCTTTGTTGTTATGTATTTTTTTAAACAGTAAATAAAATAATTAGCATTGCAAACACGCATTAATGATAAGGAAACAGCTCATTGTCTTGAAATTAATTAGGATGGACAACAGGATGTTTTTGATTTTTAACAAAAGTTGCATTTGCACGAACGCACACAGAACAGCAGAACAGGCTTTTTCATAAAAAGAACGAAAAATGGAAAATGTAAGAACAGTCGGCCAAAAATATTCAAATCTGAAGGCAAAGTCATCAAAGCTAGAAAGCACCGTGCCTTCATTAGTGCCTATTGATCAAGTGAACCGGACAACATGTTTACCAAACACTAATGATACTGCTGAAAAGTGAAATGCAAACAGAGAGATTGACATGGACAGGTCCATGTGTGGGATGGAGCGACACTCCACAGAGAGGAGGAGAGCCGGGAGAGGAGGCAGGAGAGGTGATGATGTGATAATGGAGGCGGTGGAGAGAAAACACTCCGAGGGTTGCACGGGAAGAGTATAGAGACGACGGATGCACTCCAAGTATTGGACAGAGGAGCAGGTAAAGTCGGCTGCAGGTGAATGGAAGAGAGGGGGGCTGTGTGGGAGAGAGGGAGGGAGAGGGAGGGAGAGAGAGAGAAAGCGAGAAGGGGCGGGGGCAGGCATATTAAAAATGCAGCAGTGGGGAGCAGGCCGGGGATTCACAGTAATTAGATGACAAAACGGCGGCGGGCTGGAGATGAGAGAGAGGGGTCACACACAATGCCACTGCCGCCGGGTAATTTGTAAGTGTCAATCACCAGCCTGCCAGGGGAAAAGCGAGAGGGAGAGAGGGAAGTGAGAGGGCGACGAGGGAGGAAGGGAGGGAGGAGGGAATGAAGAAGGGGTGCAGGCAGAGATAGAGGGAGTGAGACTGAATATGAGGGTGCTAGCAAGCTGACAGAGAGGAAGGAAGAAAGAGGCTTTTTGGGGTGGGAGGAAAGGAAAAATCAGAACAGGAAGAAAAAACACAAATTTAAAGATAGAACAGTGTGAGACACGACCAGAGGACAAAGAGAATAACTGGAAACTATGATTTGGGGGGGGTTGGTTTTTTTTATCTCTAAAAATCTTGTTAAAAAGTGGTGATATCATTCAGTTTGTCGTTACACATTATTTTCAGTTATGCATTACTCTAAAAACAGAGTATATACACAAATACAATCAAACCCCAAGACAATGCAGGGAGTAACATTTAGTCTGCAGGGCTTGGAGAATTAAAAATAAACTAAATGTTTAGCATAACAGTTTTCAGTTCAGCAGCTTAGTTTTGTTGAGATTAAAAAGTTCTAGAAACAGTGTCTCACTTAGATTGGACAACCATGAATTTTCCTACAGACTTCCCCTCATTATTTGTTTAACAATCGTAGGACCAGCACCACAAATCTGAATGAATTAACTCATAAATTAAAAAATAAAATCTAATAAATAAATTAAACCTCTTTCCACTGTTTTCTGCATGGATGGATACTGTTATAAAATCAAAAACTTTATTTATTTACTTAGAATAAGAGTGGCCAAAAGCCTTTATTTTAGAAGCAGAAGAAAGAATGAGGAAAAATACAAAAATGACCAGAATCAAATGGTCCAGCCTTCCTTAATAAACTGTCAAGTCCCTTCTAAACTTCAAAATTCAGGTGCAACTGCACAGAGAGGTTCAGCTCTCTGAGGCACCACAGGGGTTGAATGAAAATGAGATTAACCTTAACGGGATCAGCAATGTATGTAAATATTCGTTATGTTATAGGCTAATTTATGGCTTTTTCTATGTGATTTGATAGACAAATGAATGTGTGTGTGTGTGTGTGTGTGTGTGTGTGTGTGTGTGTGTGTGTGTGTGTGTGTGTGTGTGTGTGTGTGTCTGCAAGACAGGTCTTTCATTCTTTTCAGAGTGGGTACAATGGGGGTGGGGAGTTGGGGTTTTGGGGGGCAGTTGTTGGCATATTTCCAGCACGCCAGTGAGTGAGGACCCAACACAATGAGCATGGAGCACGGTGATGTTGGACAGCCAGCCCGTGCACGTGCAAACACACATGCACGCATCAACAAAATGGGGTAAAAGCATGTCACAAGAAGAGGAAGGAAAAAAAGTACATAATCTGTCTTTACACATGCAAAATACTTGTGCCGATACTGTAGTGTAGCAGGGAGTCAGGGCTGTAACATAACATGACATAACAGCACTGACATATAAAGGACTCCTCAGGGGGGAAATGTCCTGCACTACAACTGGGTGCTTTATCTCTGGGCTTACACACACCTGTACCGGCATGGATGCATGAATACAGACACGAAAGGTTAAAATACTGCATGCAACCAGAAACTAGGAGCTGGTTTGTTTAATAGTTAAAAAGAAAAACATAACATGGAACAAATATATTTTTCTTTAAAAAATGGGAGATGTTGATTGCTGTTTTTTCTCCTGCTTTTATTGATCCAAACAAATATGGGTACTCAGACAGAAAGAGCTCAGAAATAATTCCTACCCAACAGGTTTAAAAGTTTGTAAACTGCAAATTGGACGAGTATTAATTAAATATGCAGAAATAAAAATCAATTAAAAATCTTCAGAGTTGAAATACACAGATTAGAAAGAATCATCTAAATCTCACATAGACAAAGGTAGAGGAGTAACCTCCATCTCTGCCTTAATTAAATAGAATTTGGAGCACCGCAACACACACATGCACACAAAACACCTTTGAAAGTGTCTTAATTGGGAAATGATTAAAATCCTCTTTTCTTCCTTGTTTATTCTTAAGTTGACAATTAGCAGCTCATAATCAGCAACACAGTTGTTGTTACTTCTCCTCCTCATAACAGCTATTACACGTATTCTTTAAAAAGTTTAAACAGATTTTAATTTACACTGACTACTATGAAAAGAATGCCAAGGCCTTGGACACACTGCCAAAGGTCTAGGAATACTGTGGTTATCGCTTACCCCAGTGCAATCAATCGGAAAAGCTGTAGACATTTTTGATCGTTTGGAAATTGTTTAGTTTAGAAAATACCAGAAAACGAGGGGGGGGAATCCCATCAGATATTACAGTTTGCTTATTAAAAGCAATATTGTACATTAAAACTAGGCTATGGGCATATAAAGTATGTATTATTTGTGGTTCATTGCATTTACTTGAAATCAGTTTTAAAAATTGAAAATTAATGTGGATCTGTTTTTTTTAAACTAGTGGATCATTTAAGTTTTTTAATTTAAAAAGCAGCTTATTTCCACATAAAATGCCACTTGCTTTGATAGCGATCAATAAATGCGGTGAAATGAAAAGTAAAATATTCTGTGGAATGAATTAGAGGGGCACTCTTGAGCAGCATGGAATGGGGAAAAATTTACAGGCACTTGATTATATTTAGTTACATTTCACCAGTGGCAAATTGCTTGTTTTGTCTGACCAACATGTTAAACGAGTTAAAAATATGCAAACTCGTTGCCTCAGAACCATTAAGCACTAACTGAAGATGATGAGTTATAATAACATGTCTATTTCAAGTGTGATATTTCAATTAAGTAGTACAAATAACCTTAAAAAAAACACAAGTCACATGAACCTGATACACTGTGCAGGAGCATGTGTGCTGCACTGTACATAACTTAGGTGTGCTGACTGAAAAAAGTAAACAAACTGCAAAACAGCACACAGACACAGGCAAGTGATTACAGTGAAACACTGATAAGACAAATATGTTGCAGGGTAAAACAGGACAAACAAGTAAGAGTCTCTGCACTTGAAAAGTGTGTGTGCATGTATGTTCATGTGTGCATCCCTCTTATCTCCAATACTGTCTGACCAGAAGGGGGAACCAAAGAGGGGATGAAGAAGGGGGAAAAAGGAATGGAAAATAAATCAATAAATTATGGCTATTGCTACTACAATCACGTCCCGCTAGGGATAGAGTGGTGCTCGGACTCTAGGACAGCAATGGCAGCATGGTTAGGCTTGTAGGGTGAACAATATTACAGTTATCATTAATATTGTAATCATGTATGCTTCAATTCATCCTCTTTCTCTGTAAGATCATCGTGTTTGCCTTTTTTCTGTTAAGTTTGATTTTAGTCCCTATTCTGAGATGCATAGATACCTCTTATAGATGGAAACTGGCCCACTGGGTTTGATCCTTATCAAACTGCCCCCAGACCCTGATGAGTGGGAATAACTTAAAAAACACGATGAAATACATTTTTCCCTAAAACTTAAGTGTTTAATATTACCTTCGATTTTTTTTCCAAACTGCCTTTGCCCCTATACTCAAAAGTTGGACTAATTTAGCTAACAGCTCATTAATAGGCCTGAACATGAACACTCGAGTCTAAGTCATGGTGTTCCGTTGCAAGTTAAACCTCAAGACTGTCCCCTGCCAGATCACAGAGCAACAACAATCAAAGATGAATTGTAACATAACTGATAATGTCCATACAAGGGAAAAAACAAGCATAAATCAGTAGTATTTGAACATCTATGCAGACAATAATTATGGAAAACTCAATTTAAACTTGTTTCTCCTGGAATGTCAAAAATGGCTTGGCTTTGCTTCCTATCATTGTATGGAAACATATTTGAGACTAAATCTGATAGTTGGCCTGGAGTGGCCTGATTAGACAAGCTTGTATTTATATAGTCGTAACAGTAAAGATTAGAAGCACCTTTCTACTGTAACTATGGAGATTTCAGAAAACAAATAATATAAGACAACAGCTGTGCACAGTGCCTCCCCTATTGTGTGTGCGTGTGTGTCAGCGTGTGTGTAACCTGACAGCCTGCCACACAATAGGGGTCCAAGTGAGTGTGAATTCTATTCGTTCCCACAGCTGCCATTAACAGACGGAATGAACAGCCTCTTGCTAATAAAGTGAATAAATAAATAAAGCTTAAGAGGCCTTGTTTACCTCCTCAGTCTCTGTTGATTAGTGCTACTTAACAAAAAAGCAGGATTTGGTATGTATGTGTGGATTAACTCTTTGTCATTACAGTCAGGGTTTATATGTTTACTTTGGTAATTACAGTTACTCGAGAATCATGCTGTTTGGTGGATTGTAAATCAGATTATGGATAATGTAAAACAGCAGCAAGTGAACAAGAAAGCAGCAAAAGTGTCTGCAGAAAGTTTTCGTTTCCACACTTCAGTCATAAACTCAATCACTGTTAAAAGACAAGGCTGTGAGAGGCAGTATTGCTGTTGTTGCTTTACAAATGTAGAAAACCATACAACATGTGGCAGCAGATTTGTATTTCTAGAATTGCTCAACGATTAGTTCATTAAGAGTGAGTGAGTGAGAGTGAGCAGCTTCCGCTTCCTTGGTGTACATCTGGCTGAGGATCTTACGTGGTCAGTACACATAAACAAAACAGTGAAGAAGGCGCAGCAGCGCCTCTTCTTTCTCAGGAGACTGAAAAGATTCGGCATGAGCCCCCGCATCCTCAGGACCTTCTATTGCTGTGCCATTGAGAGCATCCTCACTGGATGCATCACCACCTGGTATGGCAACAGCACCGCTTACAACTGCAAAGCTCTCCAGAGAGTAGTGCGGTGCTCTGAACGGATAATTGGAGGTGAACTTCCCTACCTCCAAGACATCTACAGGAAGCGGTGCCTGAGGAAAGCGGGATGGATCATCAAGGACTCCAGTCACCCCAGCCATAAACTGTTCAGACTGCTTCCATCAGGAAGGAGGTTCTGCAGCATCCGGTCCCGAACCAGCAGACTGAGAGACAGCTTCTTCCACCAGGCCATCAGACTGCTGAACACTTCATAGACACCTCACCTTCACTACTGGAACTTCAACATCATGCACTCCACACTGTATATAAATGCCACTTCTTTTGCACAATATCCAACTACCAACCTCTGTATATTTTATATATTTTATTTATTGTTTACTCTATTTAATTTGTAAAATATGTATACACACACACACACACACGTAGAAAAAACATATTTAGTATACACATCCAGTAATGCATACACTCTTATATTGTACATATATTTATTACTCTCAGATTTAGCCGTCCTTATGTTTTGCTTGTTTTATGTTATTGTATTTTTGCACACCTGTTGCTTGTGAAGCTCGCACACAAGAATTTCACTCGCATTTACTGTACCAATGTACCTGCACATGTGATGTGACAATAAAAGTGATTTGATTCGATTTGATTAGATTAAAAACACTGAATAATCAATTAATTTGCGTCTATTTTGTGTGATGGATTAATACACCCATGCTGCAGTATACGCGGAAATGGTTTAAATAAACTACATGGTGCATGTGAGTGTTTATTGTAATAGCAAAGCCCAAATGAGCATTTTATCATCTTATCATGTGGCTGAGACACACGGGAATAAAAATGCAAGTTACAAACAGAGACATTATAGAAGGAGCTGAAATAGCACTCAAGGAATCCTAAATTGAAGTCTGTGGCAGAATTGTGAAACACTAAAGATGGCGTTTGTCCTACCCTTCCCTTCAAGAGCCAAGTAAGCAGCAGACTTGGGAAACATGTGAGCTACTAATGGTTTTTATAGAGGTTCACAACAGTTTCAGCTGTGTGGTGGCAGCTATACAGTCAAGGTGAAACATAAACTACGCCTGTTTTTGTACTTTGTAGTTGTTATCAGGACATAATAACAGAAATGTGGTCCTTATAAAACCAAAGTTTTGGAAGTCTGCTGGTTTGAAGCATTCAAGTGTGTGTTAACACAGTGTCAAGGAGGGATCTTAAACAAGTAATTGCTCCTGCACATAAGGGAAGGGTTAAAAAGGTCCAAAACAAACAAAAGGGAAAAGATTAATTCCCATATGTGGATGTCCCAATTAGTATGCTGTTAGATAAATAGCATGGTCTCAGTTAGTTTGTTAAAGTTCATGGCAGTGCAATTAGGAAAGGTCTTAACAAGTATGTAAGCTTGTTTGGATAGGTTTGTCAGGAGAAAGACCGTTTTTGGGACAAATATCCTTTGGACAGAGGAGACCACAATGCAGATGTTTGGTCACTGTGTACAGTGGCACATTTGGTGAAAACCAAACTCAGTGTATCAGCTCAAACAACTCAGACCAACTGTCAAGCATGATGGTGAAGGGGTGATGACTTGGGCTCGTTTTCCAGCCACAGGACCTTTCCATCTTGCCATTGAGCCAAGAATGAACTCCTGTTTATTCCAAAGCATTCTAGAGTCATCTCTCCGACAGGTAAAGCGCAACCAAAACTGGATCAAGCAATAATCCCAAACACAGCAGCAAATCGACAACAGAATGGCTGAAAAAGAAAAGAATCAAGGTTTTGCAGCAGGCAGTCAAACTCCAGACCTCAACCCAGCTGAAATGCTGTGGCGGGACATTAAGACAGCTTTCTATAATTGAATGCTGTTGTAAAGAACAGCGGGTCAAAATTCCTCCACAACAATGAGAGAGACCGATAAAGTCATACACAAGGTGATTATTCTAGTTATTGCCGCTAAAGGTGGTTCTAAAAGCTTTTGAATCATGGAGTGTTTTCACACACAGCGTCTGCTCTTTGGCTTTGTTTTTGTTAACTGATCACACTGTGCAATATGTCATGTGTTGTTCATCTAACTTAGAATTCATCTAATTTAAAACTTTGTAAGTAGATAATTCAATATCCAGTCCTGACTTTTTACCATCACTGTATCCACTTGTCTAAGTTGTAAAGATCTAAGTTGTTTTTTGTTTTTTCTTGGCTTACTCTATCCACAATATGCTCAATGAGATGAGCAGAGATGCTGATGGTGTCAACATTCTGGACTGGTATTTAATACATAAAAATATTATAATATTACATGTAATATTATCATGTTCATAGCATATATTATTATATTACATTAATTATTATAAATAAATAAATACAAACTCAAAATTTATTTTGTGGATTAAATTATCTAAAGGTTCTTCCACTGACATGAAATTAATGGTCGTCTCCCCCTTCAATAGGAGTTTTACAGTACCTCAGTCAAGTCAAGAAAGCTGCCAGGTAGCAAGAGAAAGAGTTTTATATCAGAGTTAATTTACTGGATAGTGTTTTGTTGGCATTCTCCCCAGAATTTCTGTTTTCCCAAATAGAAGAACTTGAAGTCTTGTTAAGCCAAATTGTTATTTGATGATGGTCAAAATAGGTATAGGTAATAGATGGGAAAAGATGACTGTAAATCTTTGGTGACTCATACAAGAATAGAGTAGAATCAGCTGACATTTTCTTGTTAACCTTATATAAACAGAAAGAAAATCTGTGGGAAAAGGTGTAGCTTCGCTTTGCATAAGAAGACAGAACACAGACAAAGCAGCAGGGAGCCTCTGATTTTTTTTTCTCTGCACTGTCTACCATATTCTGACTATTTTGTGTTTTTTGTGGTTTTAACTTTCTTCAATTGGTTTGACATTTTATGAACTCACAGCAATTTTAAAGTAAGATCAACTCCAAGTCACATTTTAAGGTGGTCAGTTTAAGTGATTCACAATGGATACGTTCTTGTGGGGGTTTTTAAGTGTGTTACCTCTTCTTTAAAGCTGCTTTAACATCACACCTGAGTTTTCGTCCTAGAATACAAAAGCAGCAATGCAAAACAGTATTTTAAGATACCCTTTACACTATATTACACACACACACACACACACACACACACACACACACAGAGAGACACACACATCATTATCTTTTCTCACTTATCTCTAGTGGTATCTAGCCATGTAGATACTCTTGTATTTGAAATATCTTTCACTGACTTTACTGCCTACATGCAGAAACAATACAGGTGAACCTGTCTGGTGTTCACATTCAAGGCTGTAGCTATAATTGACAATACTTAGGTCATGTCCTTGAATTTTCTTTAAGGAGTATGGTGTTTTTAGTCATCCCAAAGAAATGTATTTTTTTCTTTGAAACCACATTTTGTCTTGTCACATGTTATTGCTCTATGTGTGACAGGATAATGTCACTTCAAGGTCTTCAAGGTCTATTTTTTTATCGTATGCAGGAATGCAATTTGACTGTTGATTTTGGAGGAGGTTTCCTGGAGAGAGGTACTGAAGGTAATGTAATTACTTTAAAAAGGGAGATTTCTGAACTCAGCTTTTCTAAAAATAGCAGCTATTGCATAGCCTACACAGACTGTATATAAAAAATGGATGCAGCCACGCGGATGTGACCCAATGGTCACCATTTTTGGCATTTTGAAACCAATTGTGACTAATAATGTGGGGTCTGACTGTGAAAATGAGACACCGAAGGCTCATTGGCTAATAATTATGACTCACAAGGAGTTAGTCAAACTGAGTAGTCACAGTCCTGATGTGTTAGCATCATTTTTCAGACCAAGAAAATCCATCTATGTTTTACTAAGATTTTAAAATGTGTTGCAAATCGCAACAAATTCACACCATAAAGTGTGGCCACATTGTGACATTCTTACAATGCTCAAAGCTGAAAAAGCAGTCATCAGTGTTCTAGGAATCTCAGGAGATTTAGGTGTTCAGAAGATAGAACAGACATTTCCTGATTCGACTAAATGGACAAATACGTTGTTTTATAACTTGGACTACTGTTAACACTATTACTGCTTTTGGCAGAAATAACAAGCAAGAAATAAAGCGACTTTTATGGTCCTCTAGTGCTGATCCAGCTATAAGAGGAACAATGATGGAAGGGGAGGATCAGTGGGAAAATGTTTAGCTGCTGGTTGAAAGACTATAGTGCGAGGCGGGTATAGAGAGTGAATGGAGATAGAGACAGAGGATAGAGGGAGGTGCTGGTGGTGGTGGTGGGAGGGTGCAACAAGATGGAGAGAGACTGCCTGCACATACTGTCAAGGCAGTTAATATAAGGTGTGGAGATAAGGCCCCACAGACAAACATTGACCAAATCAGGCATTTCAGCAGCGCAGCCTGAACTGTCAGTCAGCCTGAGAGACAGACCAACAATCAGCACTCTACCTCTGATAAGGGCTCTACTGGGCGCGTGCAGGAAATAGCCAATCTGCAGCCGGCCTGGCAAGGAGGGAGGATGGCGGGGAGTGGGATGATGGAGAGCAAAGGGGTTAGAGGGAGGGAGTGGATGTATAGACAACAAGTGAGGGGAAAGTGGCCTATAAATTTCCAGAGAAATGTGGACCGAGAGTTCACGGAAAGTGATAATACCTGAGAGAAAAAAGGGGAAAGAAGGAAAGAAGAGAGAAACAGGATATTCCTGCGTACCACACCCAAATCCTTTCAGAGAGAAAGCGATTCAGTAGGGAATATAAGTGACTTGGTTAAAAAAGAGAGGGAGAAAGAGAGAGAGAGAGAGGGAGAGACAAGAGGTGTGATATCGACTCTTAAAATAGCGTCTCTCCCCAGTTTTTTGTCACCTGGGAACAGCTTGCACAGAGAATGTGAGAACTTGGTTTAGACCAGCACCTTACATTAATGATTTGCCAACAGCTTTGACTAGCTCATTCTTCAACATGCCATTCGCCTTGCCTCGCACACAATAGCATCATTTCATCCTCTCTATTGATTAATGGAGCATATAGTGTGTGCAGGCGCGTGCACGTGTTTGCAGGCCTGAATGTTTTTCAGCGTGCCTGAGTGACGAATAACGCTCCCTATTTAATGAAAGGCTCTGTACAGGCTACGAAATTCCCTCATAACAAAATAAACACATCCAAAATACTGGAGCGGATGCCAATGGAAATCCAAGTCAGTTGGAAGGCCACTCCTCGTATCTTGGATCCACACTGGCCCCTGTAGGTGACATCGAGGCACTGCAGGCTGGCACCAAGTTTGAAGAAATAAATTCCCAGCTGTTTACCTTTGTCAAACACATTTAGGCTCCTCCAAGCAAAACAGTAAGGAGCCCCAACAGCTGGCGAGTATTTATTTTCAGAAGTGGAGTCAGAGGGGTGTCTGAGCTTCCTTGATCATGAACCAAACTGCCATTACCATGACCACTGATAACAGTAGGAATCGTAAACAAGCTAATCACCGAGGGCCTATTTGTATTCTCGTTTGTGTTTGCACACGCTGATGTGCAGGGGGGAGGGCGCAAAAACTAGAGAACAGGCGAGGGTGGCAGGGGAGAACGGGGAGGGTCTCCGATGGAGGGTGGAGTGCGTGTGAAAGGGTTAAGTTCCCTCCCTGGCTGCATGCTGCTTTCCCTTGCTCTGTCAAGCCCCATTAAACCTGCTACACCACAGCAATATGGTGCCATCAATTACAGGCACGCTGCCATCAATGCAGAGTGCAGAGGAGAGGAGAGGCAGGAGCACATAAACAGGACAAACGGCCACATAAAAGACATAAAGCCCTGCAGCCTGCCTCTCTCAAACACACACAAACACTCTCTCTCTCTGCACCTTTTACCTTTTTGAGGTGTCATTCTGTTTCTGAATGAGTCTGGGTTTGTTTCAAATACAGATGGGAAAGAAAAAAAAACTGCACAATGCATGCATTCCTGACTCTTTCATGATACTGAGGCAAATTTATGAAAAAGGCTAAAAACTATGTGAAGATTTAGGCTCACTGTGTTAACTGCAGTGTGCTTCTACTGCCCCCGTGTGACAGATGAAAACCCAGTCACCAGTACAGAGCCAAAATAAAAGTCCAAACTTTTAAAAGCGCATATTAACTTTACAGCACTTCATGCTCATCATCAAAACACCGAAAGATCCAAAAGCAGTGAGAAATCTTCAAAGTGACACAAATCTGCATTTCATCTCTTTTGCATGTCTCAAATTCTTTGCTGCATTTCTCTCTCGGGTTCAGACAAAGAACCATTTGTCTGAGATGGAAAGCCATTTTTACTGACCAGCGAAGAGAAAAAGAGCCACTCTTTACCTTTGGGTGCCGTACTGTCTTCAGTACAACAGGTCAGTGAAAGACACTGACAATGTCACAAAGCAACTGAAAATCAAACACTGGGAAAATCGTGAAGATGCAATGTTGCTGTGCACCACATACTGCTGCTGCTGAGAGGCATACCTCTGCACTCACTTTAAACACCTTCAACATGTCTCTGAGAATGAAATCGGCTGAATTTGAATCAGGTATCTTTTTTTTTTTTAAATTACATCAAATACAAGCAACTATTCCAGTACATATTCTTTGCATGCTATAAAAATGTGGAATTGGTGTATGTTGCCGCAGAGTAAAAGAGACAAATCTGATAAGTAAATTGTTAGATTTTTTTAAAGATGTGATATAAAAAACAAAAACGTTCACGATGAATAGACATTTCTCAGTAGAAAATATTCAAATTAAAACATTTATTTTTGTCTTCTTTTGTGTCTCACTCGTTTGATAGCAACTGGGCAAAAAGCTTTACCCACCAAAATCTGACAGAGTAATAAGGAGACACACCGCACACCCATTTTGAAATAGTTAGAATCTTAAAGAACTGAATTAGGCAATTTTTTATTTATTTATTTTTTACTTCTTTTTTTTTACATCAATGACACTTGATTAAGCGATGTAGGCAGCTTTAATTTTTCAATACAGCAGACACTCCCTCATAACATATCTTACAGTTAATTGTCGGTGTCTGAACCACATAAAAAGATTAACACTGATTATTTACACCACACATTCATCTTTTAAAAGGAGGAGGAAAATGATACCAGAACACCTATATTTATTTGTAATCTAGGTAAACCAGTCCTTTAAGATGTAAAACAGAGAAACGTACACACAAGTTAAACGTAAAGTAACCTACATATTTACAAATGGCCTCCAACTGCCAGAGTTTTAGGTCGAGTTTATCTGTGAGGAAGAACTACTGCTGCCGGAGCTCTTGGTTTTCTGCCCTCTAGTGGCACTGGGCTGCCGCTGCACTCTCTGGCTGGAAGCCTCCCTGCTCTTCTCACTGTGGCTGGTACCGGCTTTACTGCGCACTCCTGAAACGAAGCAAAAAAGAAAATGCACTCAGGGAAAGGAGGAAATAAATGTTTAGGTAACTGTTATAGGACTGCTTCGCATATACCATGCAATATGGCATTTTAGAAAAATAAAAATGGAAATAATAATGACGGGGAATGAGAAAGTGCAGCTGATAAAACAGCTAGTTTTCTTATATACTTGACACTAACTATGAAGTGGCGAGAAAGTGCCCTCAGAAATTATGAACTGCAAATATAGCATGTGTCAAGAGACCAGACTATTTTACTGGTGAAGGAAGAAAATATTTTTTTATTTTTTTTTATTTTATTATTCTTCAGCACAACTGAAGAATAGACAACCCGAACTCTCTTTAGCTGTTTATTTAAGTAGCCTTCAAGAACATTTCTCTAGGCTTCTGAAGAACATTTGTTTTCTTCTCTGTCGAGATGATTCAATACCACTTCAATAATGGTGAGGTCAGAGTTTTAGGAAGGCCAATCCATGACCGATTTGTGTTCTAGTTTGTGTTTTTCTATCCAGGTATGATTGTGTGCATTGGCAGTATGTCTGGGCTCACTGCCATGTGGGAAAAATAAACCTGTTGGCAGCTAGATTTCTTTCTTTCTTTTAGCTTTCCAGATGGGACTGTATGGTGGATCAAAAACTGACGGTACTTTCTATGTTCTCAATTCAAGAGAATATTTTGACACGTTTATTTAAAGTTTCACATTTGATTCATCACTCTATAAGACCTGATGCCACTGATTTTCAGTCTAGGTCTTTTGAAATATGGCATACTTCTGCATTTTCTCTCTGTTTCCCTTCCTTAAGAATGGCTTCTTGATGGCCACACGTTCCACTGAGCATATTTCAAATGAGGCTTCAGCAAAGAGTAGATGGATCAGCTGAAGGGCCAGATCCACCTCTCAGGTCCTGTGTCAGTTGTTTCTGGAACTTTTTCCCTATGTCTTAAACATATGACTGTCAGATACTGTCCATGTACCGCAGACAGTTTTCTGACCCGCCAACTTCTTGGTTTGTCCTTCACTTCTCCAATGTTAACTTTGGCATTTTTTAAAGATCCAGACAAAGAATTGTTTTCTTGAATATTTTACAGGTCAGTTTCAACTGGCTCAACAGGAAAGAAAAATAAATAAATCACACCTTTAAAGATGATCAACTACAAGGACTGGACTGAAAAGGAGTGAAAAAGCAGTCAAAGAAAAACTCTGAAGGACCTTTAGAAAGCCTGGAGCAATATTTCTTAAGACCACTTTAAAAATACTGGAAATTACCAGTACTACCCCTCAGATTCCTAGAAGACATGCCTACAGAATCAATTTCAAAACCCTACATCATTATATTCTTGAAAAACCTTTAGGTCAAGGTTAGTGAGATTAAAACTCACCCGAGAGTTTTAGTAGAATCACCTATGGTATCAATTTGAAGGTGCTATGTCGCTTCGTTCTCAAGTTATTGCATTCACAAACTTAAGTGTCCACACTTAAGTCCACAATATCCCATAAGCCTTAGCAAAAATAATAATACAGGAAAAAAAAATATATATATATATTGTTCCAGCTGATAGTGATATTGTTCATTGTTTTACAAAAAAGTATTTCTATAGCGTTTATACTCTCCATTTGTACTATAATCACAGATTTTAGCATTCTTTTTTTATTTTGAAATTGCTTCTTCAAGTTAAAGTTCTGTGTGTGTGTGTGTGCATGCATATATATATATATATATATATATATATATATATATATATATATATATATATCACTAAACTGATTTAACCATTTAGAAACACAAAATCAAGCCATTGGGGTTGCTTAGGGTTAAGGTTCTTAGCAAGTCAAATGTTTAATCTGTTATTTAAAAAGTCATAAAAAGCTTGGTGCTCGCACACTTTTCTCCGCTTTATTTGTCAAGTTTAAGTTTCTGACCATTTATACTGAAGAACACTTCTTCAGTAAGTGAAATCCTGAAAATAGAACTCAGTAAGTGCATATTGTATGAACCAAGTCAAGATCCTCTTTTCTTGTTCCGTCACAGGTTAACCATCACACAGCAACATAAAAGACTTTTTTTTTTAACTTGTAAATTCAAGCTACTCTTGTGTAAAAGAGTCAATAAAAAGAGTACTTCAGAGTTTCTTTTATAACTTTCTAGCCACTTAAAAACAAAGGGAAAAAAATCCACTGCACGGTGAATAAATCTCCTTGAGTATGAAAACATCCAAGGGCAAATTCAATTTTTGCGATCCACACACAATTGCATGCATGCACATATAACGAAAGCACAGCATGCAGTTTGTTTTCCAAAATCCTGCTCCATATCAAATGGCACATAAATACAACTTTTGTTAATGAGTAAGGCAAGCAAGTTGGCAGATGGAGGTGATGGACAGAGTGCAGCAAAAGGGACCTTGAGAGTGAGGAGAACTAGTGTCTTGGGGGCCGTAGACCACAATCTTAGTGTTGACCCTTGTGGCTCTGGGGCCTGCTGCTGTGGGGGGAGCTGCGGCAAGTTTAGGGCTCTTTCCAGAGGCCAAAGAGTCCTCTTCTTCAGGAAACAAGACACACAGAAAAAAAGACAGAAAGGAAAGAACTGACTGGGATAGAGAGGAAATCAGAAAAGCCTGCAACACAGTGAGGATGAGCAATTTGTAGATGAGTTTGCATGACTATGCCTGTCTTCAGATGCCCTCCTTTTATGTGGAAAACTGTGCTGTGTGGGGTGAAGTGAAGATTGGATTTAGTTAGTGAGGTGGGGTAAGGGAAGAGTGCAGCACAGAACCTCTGCTACAGCACGTACAGAACTTAAATGGAGGAATGTGATTATTTCACACACTTAAAAAGCAAAGAGAGGAGCAAAGAAAGGATATAACATAAATTGTTAGAAAAAAAAAACAACTTTAACATTCTGAGTCTTTGCATCAAAAATCATATCTGTAGCCACACACACGCTTGTTGTTATCAGAAATTACTGTTACCAACAACTGGGCTTGTTTGCATTGGAAAGTAGGTTGGTCTTAGGATCCCCTCTGACCAGTCCTCTTCCCTAATGTTCTATTCTTGGACCTTTGATGTTGTCCATTCCCACCAGATCATACACCAATCAAGCATAACATTATCACCAACTGCCTAATATTGTGTTGGTCCACATGGACTCCACTAGACGCCCTAGAGGTGTGCATTGGTATCTGGGACCAAGAGGTTAGCAACAGACCCTTTAAGTCCTTTAAGCTGTGAGGTGGGGACTCCATGGATCAGACTTCTTTGTCCAGCATATCTCACAGATGTTCGATTAGACTGAGATTTGGGAATTTTGATAGTTTATACAACAATAGTTTATCGATTAAAAAAAACAAAAAAAAACGACATACATAATTTATGCTAATATAATAATGATTTGTGGCATAACTATGCTACACTTTACAAAAAACAGTGATGAGTTCTTTCTCCTTCTAGCCTTGGCTTTCATTAAAGGTGCAGAGTTTTATATATAACTCAACACCTCAAAGACTAAGGAACTGGTTGTGGACTTCGGGAGGTCCAGAGAAGGTCCACTGCCGGTTCAGATAGAGGGGGAGGAGGTGGAGGTGGTCAACAAGTACAAGTACCTCGGGCTGTGGGTGGACAATAAACTGGACTGGTCATGCAACACAGAGCATCTGTATAAAAAAGCCCAAAGCCGACTGTACTTCCTCAGGAGGCTGCGGTCTTTTAACATCTGCAGGAAGCTCCTGAGGATGTTTTACCAGTCAGTGGTTGCTGGAGTACTTTTCTATGCTGTGGTGTGCTGGGGGAGCAGCACAGCAAAGAAGGACTCATCCAGGCTGGAGAAACTGATCAGGAAGGCTGGCTCTGTGGTCGGCATGAAGCTGGACACTCTGGTGACAGTGGCAGAGAAAAGGACACTAAAAAAAACTGCTGGACATTATGAACAATACTGGGCATCCTCTGCACACGGCCATAAACAACCAGAGGAGTCTGTTCAGTGACAGGTTGCTTCTCCCAAAGACAAGAACTAACAGACTTAAAAACTCCTTTGTCCCACACGCCATCAGACTGTTTAACTCCTCTCTGGAGGGGAGAGGGAGGGGAAACAGGAGGACAAAGGAGGGGGGAACAACTAAGCTGTAGTGCCTCTTCACCTCACTGTGCAATACTTTTGTTAATAGTCAATGGTGCAATAGACCTCAATACTTGAAATGTGCAATTCACTTGTATTTTTATTTTTATTCCTATTTATTCTATTTATCCCCTTCATATATTTTATTTATATATGTCTCTGTATTTATATATGTGTGTGTGTGTATATATATATATAATATTCTGTAACTGTAACTTCTGTCGGTGCTGTGCTTTTGGAAACCGAATTTCCCAGAGGAACCCACCCGAGGGATTAATAAAGTTCTATCTTATCTTATCTTATATTGACAAAAATGTGAACCCACAATGATTAAAAAGAGCAAAACACATCCTGAACTTTTCTGACTTTCAGAGGGTTAAACTGTAGGTGACAAATGACAGCCCTCTTTTCCTAAGTCAATTGTGACCTGGGGGGTGACATCTGAATCTTAACTAGTGTTTGTGGCTGCTGCATCCTGGACTGACCAATGGTGGGTTAGGAGGACCCAACAGAGGGGGAAAACAGGAACGGACTACAATAAAGCAGTATAAATGGGGAGACTAAAACTTCCCAGCCTGATTTCTGCAATGTTTCTTAGTTAAAAGAAGGTAGACTATGTGAGCTGAAAGATAGTCAACATTTAAATGACAAATATACATAATACTTTCAGTTGCATTACATCCCATTCTTCAGATACTAACCTCTGGCTTCTGTGTGCGCTGTGGTCATGCTTGTGGTGTGGGCGCCAGCTGAAAGGTCTCCACCACAGCTTTCAGCTACCCTCTGTCCTGCACACATTGCCTTCAAGGTCTGGAAGACTGCTTGAGGAGCCACATTCATCTTCAGCAAGTCCACTATGATTCTGTGAGGAGGAGGAAGGGGGTGAGGACATAAAACCATGGTCTTCCATGTAACCCACAGATAAGGCTATTATTAGACATACTTAAAAACCTCCTGATCCACAGTAATTCCTGCAGCCTGAGTAAGTTCGAACAGCTCAATTTCTTCAGCGCTGAGGACTTTCTTCTTCTTTATTGCATATTTCTGCACGTTAGATGTGACAACCAGCGCAGGGGAGTCAGGGGCGGAAGGAATCGTTTGTTGTGCTTGTTGAGACATCACTAATGAACTGAGGGGTTAGATTAAATAAGAAAGTAAAATAAGGTGCAATGACTAAAAGACAATACAGCGTAAACAATGAGAAACACGGCGTAAGTGAACTTCCTCTCCGAATCAAAAATATCAAAATTTATCAAAAATATAACCACAATGAGACTTAAATGATTAACACAGCAAACGCCTGGTTCCTTAAAATTAAAATTATACCTACCATTACGAGCGAAATGCTCAACGTTTAGTCGCTTCTGTTTGAGCCAAGCGTGACGCGCCAAAAATACGTCATTGTCATGCGTTTCATACGTAATCCTCTCAAAAATGAAATAAAATAAAAAAGTATGTTTTAAAAAGTTACATTATTCAGTTGTCCGTCACGTCTTCATTTAAGATTTTAAATCCGTGCTTTAAAACCCCATATTAATTTTAAAAACTCTTTCCAGGAGAAAATCTTGCCGCTACTCAGCTATTTTCAAATGCCCCTGGTTGTTTTTGGGGGCAGGGTATTTTTTCGTAAATTGAACATAAATGACTGTAAATATATAGGCACGGTAGCCTATGCTAGTAGAGATGCTGAAAGAGCGAAAAAGAACAAAACCGGAAGTGCTTCTGGGGATTGTCCTCTCAAACCTGCTCGGGTCTCTGCGCCGTCGTCCAAGAATGGCCGCTGCTGCAGCAGGAATAAACAAGCAGGGCGCCGTAGCGACGATGGAGCCCTGTATCCGACACGGGAGAGGAGCTAATGGGAGCACGGTTAAGGTTGTAATGTTGTCACTGCAATCTTAGATCCAACTACATGTCGATCGGTGGTGTTTGGCTATTTTGTTATGTTGAGCGAATGACCGACATCAGGCTTGCCTCTGACGCTTTTGATTTTGGGCGAACGCTGCTGCGTTGGCGTCGTTGGCAGGAGGATGTCAGAGCTTTATTTTATAGATCGGACCAGAGTCATGTGTAAACACTGTTTCACAAGACGATCTTTTTTTTAGCGCTGCATTATAAACTTAGACTGGTGCACGTTGACATGGCTGGTATTTGTGCCCGCATCATGCTAGCAGATGAGCTGGCTGGTCTTCCGTCGGTAGTTGGCGTCAGTGCTAGCTGTTGTTCACTGCTGCAGCTCCTCTGTGAGGGAGCCCAGCTCAGAGTGTGATCGTGTCAGAAGATGCTTTTCGTACTGCTTTCAATGTATTCACTTAAAGATCACTGAAAGTAGAAATCAGAAGTGTTATCCAGCTGTAACGCTACAGGTCAAGATGACTGCATCCGACTAGTTATTGTTCTGTCTGAGACCTTATAGAGCATCTCTCTGCAGTAACCCAGAAGCATCTGTACCCTCCTGTGATCGGGTGCTTTAATACTGGTATTGGTTTATTTGCAGGTGCTGGAATGTGGTGTTTGTGAGGATGTCTTCTCTCTCCAGGGGGACAAGGTCCCTCGTCTTCTGCTCTGCGGCCACACAGTGTGCCATGACTGTCTAACCCGGTTGCCCCTCCATGGCAGAGCGGTCCGCTGCCCCTTTGACAGGCAGGTCACTGAGCTGGGTGAGTGATGTCATCACGCTTTCCAGCATCGTGTATATAGCGGACACTATATGTGTAATAACTGCTATATAAATCGTTGTAAGTGAAATTCAGTGGCTGAATCCTGAGACTGATCGTTCTTCTAAAAACAAGAGCATAAAAGAGCTTTCAAAACCAACTAAGAACCTTAGAACAACATCCTGTGATCTTCACATTTCTCTTTATTTGACTTCATGCAAGCCCCATTAAAAAAGAGACTTTTACCCAGAAGTTGTGAAAAATTGAAGTTGTCTTTATTACAGAAAACATTATTCTTGCTGCAGAAATCCATCATCCAGTTGAGGCTAAGGGTGTTTTTGAGGGCATGGAGCTCTACAGTACTTGCATTATTTGCCTTTCAAAGTGAGTTTGCTTTCTTCACATTTGCTTAGGGGACTCTGGAGTTTGGGGTCTAAAGAAAAACTTTGCTCTGCTTGAACTCTTGGAGAGACTCCAGAATGGAGCGACTAACCAGTCAGGAATGGCAGAGGACGCCTTGAAAGGCATGGGAGAAGTAAGGCAGCTATGATTTTACTGATAAGAGATGTGTCACCTTCACACCTTCTGCATGCTTTATCCTCAATCCATCTTTTTATAAACTAGTGTATAATTCGCTGCGACGAGGATGAGAGCCACACAGCCTCCATGTACTGTACCGTGTGTGCCACCCACCTGTGTGGCGAGTGCTCTCAGCTCACCCACTCCACTCGCACACTGGCCAAACACCGGCGGGTGCCACTGGCTGATAAGCCCCACGAGAAGACCTTGTGCCCTCAGCATCAGGTCCATGCCATCGAGTTTGTCTGCCTGGAGGAAGCTTGTCAGTCCGGGCCCCTCATGTGCTGTGTATGTAAGGAGTACGGCAAGCACCAGGGCCATAAGGTAGCTGGAAAACTTGTTCCCATATTAGATATAGTCACTGAAAAAGATATGGTTATATATATATGTTATATTGCCCTATTTTCCCTAACAGCATGCTGTTCTTGAGACTGAAGCCAATCAGATTCGTGCATCCATTCTGGACATGGCCCACTGTATCCGAACCTTCACAGAGGAGGTGTCCGAGTACTCGAGGAAGTTGGTGGGCATCGTGCAGCAGATAGAAGGTGGCGAGCAGATAGTTGAGGATGGAGTAGGCATGGCACACACTGAACATGTAAGACAAAGGGCTTCTTAATAAAACACGAATGATCATGCTTCTGTTTTGGCTCTTAGATCTTTCCCATGTGTGCTTCAGGTCCCCGGCACAGCAGAGAGCGCCCGCTCCTGCGTCCGAGCTTACTTTGCAGATCTGCACGAGACCCTGTGTCGGCAGGAGGAGATGGCGCTGAGCGTGGTGGACGCCCATGTAAGGGAGAGGCTCATCTGGCTGAGGCAGCAGCAGGAGGATATGACCATCCTGCTGTCTCAGGTGTCCACCGCCTGCCTGCACTGTGAGAAAACACTTCAGCAGGTAGGAGATGTGAGGAGTACTGGTGAGTTTAGGAACTTGTTTCTTTCTTTTCCTCACCCCAATTAAGATCAAAGCTGTGGTGATTTTGGGGAAATGCTTGCGTAATGCCGTTAAAGGTGTGATGTGCGTTGCTTCTTTTGTCTTTTAGGACGACTGCAGAGTTGTTCTGGCAAAGCAGGAGATCAACTGTTTGCTGGAGACGCTTCAGAAGCAGCAACACCAGTTCACTGAGCTGGCAGATCACATTCAGCTGGATGCCGGCATCCCAGTCACCTTCACTAAGGTACACGCTGTCGCTGCTCATAGAAATTTGCTTCTGTAAACCAAATGTGTCGCAAAAAATGGAAAGGCCTTGGGTTTTCCTATAAATGTAGTAATGACACTGAAAATGTCTTTTCAGGACAACAGGGTCCACATTGGTCCAAAGATGGAGATCCGCGTAGTGACTCTGGGGCTCGATGGCGCTGGAAAAACCACCATCCTATTCAAGCTGAAACAAGACGAGTTCATGCAGCCCATCCCAACCATTGGTAAATGCACTTGCAGTTTAATGGTTCACAGAGTCACTTTAGAGTCAGGATAATACAAGTCTTTCTTTTTTTATATATATATATTATCCTATATAAAGCTTGCTTTTGATCTTTGTCCAAGGTTTCAATGTGGAGACGGTTGAATATAAGAACCTAAAATTCACCATCTGGGATGTGGGTGGGAAGCACAAGCTCAGACCCCTCTGGAAACACTATTATCTAAACACTCAAGGTATGTTTTGTGCTTTCTGTGCTTTGGATATTTATAGCATGTTCTTGGATTTAACTAGTACTTTTGTGTGACTTGGACCACTGACAGGTGAAGTGAATAACTTGGAGCATCTAGTTAAATGCACAGTTTAGCTGGGAAATCTTGGCTTTGTGTGTATTTCACTTTGACGCTCACAGACGGTATATAAAAGACAAATGTAGTCACGGTGCCCATTGGGTCCAGTTTTAAGGCAGAAGTGAGGTCCAGCAGAGAGCTGATTGCAGGTGGTGTGGATACCCAAGTTTGTGAGGCGATGTAGGATTTTTAAAGTCATTCAATACTGTATTTGCATCTGCTGAAAACCTCTGGGAGTTTTAATCTTGGTAACACTGACTTTAATAGCAAGGTCAATGGTCAACTTTCAGAAAATAGCATATGATTTTCAAACATCCATTTATCCATCTGCTAGGTGTCTAAAGGTTTAGCACTGGTGACCACCAGTATTTTTTGAATGAAGCTCTGGAGATAGTGGATATACTTGACAAAAGATGTTGAAGATGGAGCTGTCAGCAGGGGGTATATAGGAAGTTCACAGAGAACACTCATAGATGTAGTGAAAGATGACAGGGTTAAACTGACAGAGGAGGATGCTAGGGTAGGGTGACATGGCAGATGATCCCCTGTGGCGACCCCTAAAGGGAGTAGCCAATAGGAGTTCTCTACAGATTGACTCAATTTCATAGGCAGGCTCAAGGGTGTGGTGCCAGTGAGAGGTCAAATGCACTGTGATGTAAGGAAACACCAGCAAATGGAGAAAAAAAACTGTCCAAAAACACACAACCGAAATGAAAATAAACACAACAAAATATCTTTACGGCGACAATAATGTGACTGAACAGCTGCAGAAGTGACAGAAACCAAAGCATGTGTAGGGTTGAAACGAAACACATGTAAAAGAAGGGGAAGATTCATCAGTGATTTGAGGGAGAAAATGTTGCATTGTAGTGTTTGTTACAATCACATAACTCACATAATACTCTCGATACATGTTTGCTATTAGCCGTTTGCTGTCACTTTCGCAGCAGTTCCATCACATTATCGTCTCCCCAAAAACACTTCCGTTTAGTTTTGTGATTTAAAGAAAAAAGTTAATTCTTTTATTGATTGATTTTTGGTGTGAGCTTTGCACAATTTGTTTCTATTTCCATTGTGTCTTATTGAAATTATGTTTTGTGAGCTTTTGTAGCGTTTTTCTCGTTGCTTGTGTTTTGTAAGTTCCAGTTTGTTTGACCTCTTAGGGCCAACGTAAAAGTGGCTATTTGAGTTACTTCAGTTTTTTGAAGCTCTGAGTTTGCTTCATTTTTCAGCCCTATAAACTGCTGCTTTGTGCCAGCTTCTTAAACATTTTTTAACAATTCCTCCTGCCACAGTCTAAAAACTGTTCCGGTATGGCTCCGGGCATACAACAAAGAGCATAAGGCACTGACCGAGAATCCAAACTCCCCAGATCCCTATCCAAACAAAGGTCTGTGGAACAAGCCTGATCCATGGTGGCCCTATCTCCCCACCCAAAAGATCCTAGCTAATGTCCCAGTGCATGATTCCACAGACACTGGGACTGTATCTGACTGTTCAGAGCTGTAGGACTTACAGTGTATTAGTGTGTGATTTTACTGTTTCCCTCGATCAGTGTATGTTGACTTTAAGGTTTCTGAGAAACATTTGATCCCTATCATGTCACTAAAGCATTGCAGGTTTGAAGGAAAAATCATTGTTGTTCATGAGTAAATAGACCTTTGCTTGCCAGACAAGCTTTTTGACTCCGTGCATTAAAAAAAAAAAAAAAAGAGTAATTGATTGGCTTTTTTTGTCATCTTTTTCGCAGCCATCTACTTCTAACCCACAGTACTGTGTAAAGTGATGGAATCATTAATGTTGTTACACTGTATCCTCTGCAGACCTGAAATATCTCCGGGAAATGTCAAGGCAATCCATCAGATAGTTGACATTTATGGTACAGACTGAACCATAAATGTCAACCTCTTTGTGGTGTGAGCGGAAAAGTCAGAGGATCACCAATGTCAGCCGGTTTCATCCTTCGGGATCCATGCATATCAAACCAAAAAAAAAGAACGGCTGACAGTGGCCACTGATGGGTTAAGGGAAATCACGGCACACCACAGAGTGATTGGTCAGACAACAGACCACAATAGTCTAGAGGTACTAGTAAAAGAGAGATTTTTTTTTTAATTTCAAATTCCTGGCGGGGTGTAAAGAGATGTCTTTGTTGCACCTTCAATCTGTGTGTGGTTTCAGCACAGGGAGGGAATTAAACAAAGTTAGAAAAATATACCAAAATAAACCCATCGGTTACATTGGCTAAATGAGAAACAGGTTGATTTACAGCCTCACTAAACTGTGAGGCCACACAGCGTGGTTCTGGCTAACAGCAAAGCAAACCCTCATTTATCTTGCAAAATTTAACATATTCCAGCTATCATGAGTTTATTAACTTTAAAGTGTAGGCATGTGAAAGGCTTGTCGTTTACTTTAAAATAAATTGAGGACAATACAAGCACACTGGCTGAAGTACATCAAGCATGGGTTCTGTTCAGAAGGAAGAATACCAGACACATTCACTTGGTCTTAACATAATCTACAAATAACCTTTGATTTATATATTAGAGAGCTCCACATTTTTTGTCTTGGACTCTACTGAAGTAGCTTTGTGCTTGACTCACAGTTTAAAATAATCCTTATTTTATGAGGTGCGGTGATGGGCCTCAGGAAGTTTTAGCTGTTTTCCTTTAAGCAGGCTTTATTGTGATCAGCTGCCCCTCAGGAACAAGATTTACCCCTCACCCACCTGCATAGCATGTGGCCATTTTTCAAACCTTTGTGGATATTGTGTTTTTACTTGATTTGTTTTTGTTTTACATTGGTTGCTTTCCATTTTTCATTTTAGGTTTTACCTTTTTGGGCTTTTAGTACATAGGACAGTAAAGACAGGAAAATGAGCTCTTACAGGTTGGCTAAATGATGCCCATGTCAGGCGGGGTCCCTGTATAATAGGCTGACTTGGTGCCAGATGTGATTAAAAAAAACATAGAAGCACAGAAGCCTGTAGACAACTGTGCTGTTAGGTGCTAAGCTAAACTGTCCACAAATTCAAGTGAACAGCTGTCACCAGGCGCTTTGTTGCCAACATTTCAGTTGTTCACTAGCATACAAACAGTTGCATTACTGTCCTGTTGCTGGTGTTTAGTAGCAATACTTTCATCCTGGGAAGTAGCAATAGTTTCCCAGAGAGTTTGTAGTGCGGAGATCTGGTGGAAGTGTATTCCAAAGTCTTACGGGTAGGTTCTGTGTCCCATGGTAGTCGGGTGAGCAGGTATAACAGACAAAAGAGAAAATGAAAAAGAGCAGAGTGGACAAAAGGGTGAATACGTATGGAAAAGATCAGATAAATATGGAAGAGCGAGGTTATGAAGGGCTTCGAAAGTAAGAAGGAGGATCTTAAAATTGATTTGTAGGTGAACTGGAAGCCAATGGAGCTGTTTAAGAACTGTTGTTATATGTTCAGTGGATCTAATTCTGGATACAATACGAACAGCTGAATTTTGAATTAACTGCAGTTTATGGAGAGATTTATGAGGTAGACCATAGAGAAGAGAATTATAATAATATAAACAAGATGTGACAAGAGCATTAATAAGTATGGCGGTAAAGTGGTGCTGTTTGGAGAAAGTGAGGGATGCCCAGGGATGCCCAGGCTTATTGCATGTTTGGGCCGTCTTGACATCCACTCATGAGTGTATCCACTGTGTGGCTTTTCCATGCAAACTACTCCACTGCAGGCTAGCTTGCCAGGCTAACCTGTTGGGCAGCAACCCTTTGCTGTGTGAGGCTGCTACAGCACAAGGAGAAATTGTGATGCGCAATGATTTGGCCACAATGCTGTGCAGAGACAGACCCTCAGCCCATCGCTACTGCTTTCCCGTTGCTGGAGGTCCACGGAGTATGTGAGGGTTTCCCCCCCTGCTGATGTCACCCTGGGAGGTGATGCTAATGAAGTCTGAACTTTTAGCTCATAGGAAATATTTGAATTTATTTTTGTCACATTTATACAAGCATCACCCTTCACAGCATTTGTATGATGGAAGAAAGGGAAAGGCATCATAGGTCTGCTTTAACAGTAAACCAGATGTAGACAACTGTTCTGAACTGAGCCTACTATGACTGCACTGGGGAGAAAGCACCTACTGCTCTTAACAGAAGAGGGGTGGTGTCAGCCTTTTAGTGCTACATGTACAAAACGTTGTACCCATAGCCATAGTTGTTGTCAGTCTTGATGAGAAAGGCGTACAGACCACTATTGGTAAATCTCTTTCTTTCAACTCTCATATTTGTGCAGCGGTGGTGTTTGTGATTGACAGCTGCCACCGGGACAGACTCATGGAGGCCCACAGTGAGCTGGCCAAACTGCTGACAGAGAAGGAGCTGCGAGATGCCTTGCTGCTCATCTTTGCAAATAAACAGGTAGTGTAAAGAAAAAAAAAAAGACACGTAATCTTGATTAAGCTCAGATGCCAGGTTGCATCACCTGTCCACTTTACAGGACGTTCCCGGCGCTGTGTCTGTGGAGGAGATGACGGAGCTACTAAGTCTGCACAAGCTGTGCTGTGGGAGGAGCTGGCACATTCAGGGCTGTGACGCCCGCAGCGGGATGGGCCTCCACGAGGGGCTGGATTGGCTCTCCAGACAGCTGGTAGCTGCCGGCGTCCTGGACGTCGCCTAAATGCCGCCTCCCTCCACATGCGGACTCTTTTCACTCTCCCCCCCAACCCCCTGAAATCTGAACACAAACCCCCAGCCTCTGAGCCTGGTTCATCAGTTCTCCAAAAACTTTTTAACATGAGCTTCACTACAAGGCTGCAGCTTTAAACCCGACTTCTCCACCTTTCCATCTCTGAGCACCATTGTCCACACAGAAAACAAAAGACGTATATATCTTCTCTAGCTTCGTAATATGGGAACTACAAATATGTCTTCAAGCCTGCCCTTCCTGCTACTCCCGACCTCTGAGAAATAGTCACTGGACCTAAATCCTGAGTTGAGACTACGTCCTCCCATCCTGCTTTATGCCTTCATGTGGCTTACACACTTCATTTTTTCTTCATAGTTTAGGTGATGAGCTGTTTATCTGGCATTTATAGCTTTTGAACTTAGGTCCAGTTAAATGTTAGACATGCTCCTTGTGCCCTGACAAAGTGAACTGTGTCTGTTTTTTCTACCCCACATGTTAACTCACCATAACCCTCCAAATATGTGACCTTGAACTGAACTAAATGCACACCGGTCCATGTTGTGATGATAGTATCATTTATGTATGCTTTTTAGTGCGCTTCAAATCGTCCTGTTTAGTCCCCTTTCAGTTTATTCCAGTACACTTGCAGGTTAAGTGAGATGGAACAGAAACATTGCTATGGTGTAAAGGGGACCTCTTATGCACACTTTCAGCTCCATAATTTTAGTCTTGGATTAAATTTGGAGTAGCTTTGCATGATTCTCAAATCAGAATACTACATAGTCATCTTATACTGGGGCTTTGGTGACAGTCTGCCCCACCACTTGGACTTTGCTCCAAAGTAAGGTTTCAAAAAGCTTTTTATTCCCCCATGGAAGTTCTAGTTATTCCACTTCCTTCCATAGATTTCAATTCAGGATTCTTTGGCTGCCACACGTCTGCAACAAGCTGTTTTCTTCTGATTCACACCCTTACACATTACACAACTGTATGCCTGCCATGACCATATTAGGATATCCTCTCACGCTGGCATCATAAAGAGCCAAACTTATTATAATGTCACCAATAACATACAAATAGCAGAAAGGAAGGAAAAGCATAATAGGTCTACTTTAAATGAACACAGTGGCTTCAAGCAGTCTAATGTTCAGATTTTGCCTGGTCATCTACCGTGAGCAATAGCAGCTGATTTTTTTCTTTGGATCTTTGTGTGCAAAGTTTTTTGTTTTGTTTTTAAGAGTGTGAACATATTTAAAAGCCACAGCTGGTAAGGTTTGATTTGAATGTAGTGTTTTCTGTTACTAAGCAACTGTTTACTGAGCTCACTGATGAGCGGGACGAGCAGACTTTACTTTGATACAAGCTGTTGTGGGTTTAAAAAAAAAAAAAAAAAAAAAATCAGAGTTTTTAAATGCACCGACTCTGCCTCTGTTTTGTTGAGCGTACTGCACGCAGAATTTGTCGACTGCACTCGTCTGCCGCCTCGCTCCAGAGTTTCCATTTGAAAGCAAATGAACCACCTGCTGTTTCTTAAGTAGACTATGAGTGCGAAAGAAAAAAAAAAGTCGTGAAAATATTCCTCTATCCTACACAAGTTTTCTTTTATGTTTTTGTTTTTCTGGAGTGCTTTTAAGATGGTACACCGGTAATCAGCCTTCAGTAATTCTGTAATGTGAAAGTAGTGAAACGTTAAACCTAACACTTACACTTGTCTTGTTATTGAGGAACCATCATTTAAGTTTGATCTTTATTCATTGCTATGTAATGTTAACTATTTGTACTTATGTATAAAAATATTTAAACAACTACAAAAAGAAAAATGCACGTGTGAAAAGCCTTGACGCATAGTTTGCGACATCATTTCAATTTGTTTTGGGGTTTTTTGGAAACGTAGAAGCACAAAGTGCATTGAAACCTTTGTTACCAGTGGACTTGAATATGGCTTTTGTAAATTATACATAATGTGATGCTCTATAATAAATTTATTCGACTGGTAAAGTGACTGATGGTTAAAAAACACCTCAAGATGAACATTCAAAGCACTTCTTACTACAAATATTCTTCACACAGTCACACAGCACTTGTCTCTATCATTCTCTCTCTCTCTCTCTCACACACACACACACACACACACACACACACACACACACACACACACACACACACTCTCTCTCACACACACACGCACGCATCGGGGCAACTCAGGGTTCAGCATCTTGCCCGATGATACTTCGACATGTAAACTGGAGACACTCTTATAACAACATTTGGTCTTCTTTAATAAATCGCTGTACATTACATGACAAAGGCATACAATTACTTTATGGTGATGTTAATAATGCTGATGTCTTCATATGGCTTGTCAGTCTTCGGGTTGACTTTGGCATTGGAGATCCTCTGGACTGCCTCCATGCCTTTAGTGCACCTCCCAAACACAGTGTGCTTGTTGTCAAGCCAGGGCTGCAGAAAAACAGAAGCACATAAAGAATTTAAAAAGAAAAAAAAAAAAAATCACACATATGTTGATCTTATAAGCACTTGTTGTCCATTGCTGACCGAGGTCATTATCCTTAACTAAATAAAAAGCATTTTAGTTAAATAAAAGGCAAAAAGCAAGACATTTGAAAAACACAACTAAGTTAAACGAGGGTGGTGCAGAGGTTAGCACCGTCAAATCGAGAGGGCTTGGATTCAGCATCTGGGTGGAGCCTTCTTGTATGCTGTTTGCACACTCTCTCCGGGTACTCTGGCTTCATCCCACAGTCCAAAAATATGTATGTCTTACCTAACAGTACTGCCATCCTTGTTTACACCTTGGTTACTCTAACTCTCTTTTCTGTCTTCCTCTAATGTCCATACAACTTCAACCACTGCTTGCATCATCACCAAAACTCCTTCCATTGGATTCCACAGCCGTCCTTCAGCAGCTCCACCGACTTCTGGTAGATTTGATTACAAGATTTTGCTCCTCGCATTTAAGGAGATTCACAACCTCACTCCACAGTACCTCTCTGAGCTGCTGCCATTTGCACTCTCAGGTCTTCTTTCTATTTCAGAGTCCCTCCTTCCCATTTAAATACCATATAGAGCCTTCAACTGTTAAGCAGCTAAGAAAATGCACGGATGGATAGAACTAACCCCAAACTAACCAAATTTAAGTCTTAGTCAGATCAAATCTGTCAACACAACCTGCAAAATGAGGCTTTGGTGCACATTTATCGAGACTTAGGTGGATTTTTTGTTTCTGCATTAAACCAATGCTGAAACTATGTTATAAGTGCAAACCTTCTCAAGCATACACCAGTAACTACTCAATAACCTGCCCTGCTCTTCTGACAACTGTAGCTACATGTGGTTTGGTTCAGCCTGCAATGTCATTGTTTACTCCTATTCATGTCTGGTAAATATTTTCTCCCCATACTTTTAAATTGACTGGAAGAGATTTGCTAACTAGAGTTTTGGCACCAAAACTGCAAAGCAAGACGGGTATAAATGCTGATTAACCATTATGTGTAGTAAGCTCTGCATAGAGTCAACACAGAATCTTTATCCTGAGAAAAAAATCCCCCATATAACAACAAAAAGACTCAAACTAACAATTCATAAAAAGTCAATTGAAAACTATATAAAAAACAAACAAACTCAAAATTAAAAAAAGAGAATTACTATAGTTTTGTTTTATCTCAAACTTCACCCCCCATTTAGAATAATTTGTGTATTAAACCGTGAGTCTGGCTCATGTAGTGATGTTGTGGATTTTGAAAACTTTGGTAAATGTGATGCACCAGGTCTGTGTAGGCTTCCGTTACACTCTGAGTGCCTGACAGTATTCGTGTTTACTGTTGCCATGTTACACAGAAACAGAATGAAACCCAACACTCTGCTTGGTCATTTACATGTAACGTTACAAGATTGCTGACACTGATGCTGTTCCAGGAGCGACACCAGACTTTGCTGAATCCTGCATTTTCTGCTGCATTGCAAACGGTGTGTTAATATAAATTAAAAATGACTTCATCTGTAGTTATGGTGAAAGGAAAGTGCACAGGAATTTTTAAGGTTTTACATATCAAGATGTAATAAAACATTATCTAGGTGTTATGAGCACTTCGGTAAATACAACCTTTCAACATTTCAAGCAGGTTGAGGTGTGGACTTTGGGTGGTCCATGGAAACACCTTGATTCTTTTCTTTTTAGTCATTCTGTAGTAGGTTTGCCACTGTGCTTGGGATCATTTGCCTGTTGCACAACCCACTTTCACTTTAGCTGTCAGACAGATGGCTTCACATTTGACTCTAGAATAACTTTGGTTTACACAGAAGTTTCACAGTCAAGTGAATGGCTGAAAGATGCCCAGGTCTAACCATCACCTCACCAATTACATGTTTAGGAGCTGATGTGAGCGGTTTGCGCTGCCATGCCATTTGGTTTCACCAAACCTGACACATTATGACCATAAGTCCTGAGATTTGTTAAATGAATATGAGACAGTGTCATATTTTGTTCTTCGTCTGCGGTTGTTTTGAGCTAATTTACCCAATTACCTAAATTCTTTTTATTATGACCTGTTAAATAAAATCTTAGAGCCAATAAAGGGTGTAATTTATATAATCTTTTTTTTACCATAATTCTAATTATAAGTTTGAAACGGTAATATCACCATCTTACATGTAGCTGTCGTACTTTTTCAGAAAAGTAAATTGACATCTTATTCACACGATGATAAAATACACGTCTGAAAGTGGTTTTAGTTGGGCTACTTACAGTGGGTACCACGGTGATAAAAAACTGTGAGCCATTGGTGCCCGGGCCTCCGTTTGCCATGCTAAGTGTGTATGGGCGGTCGTGTCTCAGCGTGGCGTGGAACTCGTCTTCAAACTCCCCTCCCCAGATGCTCTCTCCTCCCATGCCTGTTCCTGTGGGGTCTCCAGTCTGAATCATGAAGCCCTGTCAACGACAAAGAGAAAAACACTCAGAGCCAGAATCCCACAGTTGATCGCCAAGCTTCATAAAGAAAAAGGACAACGTACCTTGATCACTCTGTGGAATATGTGGCCATTGTAGTATCCATTCCTGCTGTGGACGCAGAAGTTCTCCACAGTTTTGGGGCATCTAAAACCAAAGAGAGGAAAAGTTCTGTTCCTGTCTTCTAAAGTGAAAGGAGGAGCCAAAAGCATTCACACTGAGGACTTACTCCACAGGGAAAAGCTTGATGTGGATGTCTCCCATAGTGGTGTGGATGATGGCACTGTCAGACACTCTCTTGGGGCCCTCGGCCTGCGTGGCGGCCATCACCTCTTCTTTTGAGGGCTTCTCGTTAAAGATGTCTCTGTCGGAATCGGCGCTCTTGGTATCCTCTGGTTCTCTCTTCGAAAACTTCAAAAAGAGACGACAAAAAACTTATAGTAAGATAGGAAAAAATGCAGCGCTGTCACTTTGAAATGAATGCCTTTCTGTCTCACCAAGTAAAAGCGGTTCTTCTTAAAAGCACTACAGAAGATGGTTGGGTCAGGCTCTACGTTCTGTAAGGCAGGGTTGTCAGAAGCTTTCATCTCCACAGTGGGTGCCACTTGCATGGCCTTTGCAACACCTTGGAACAAACTCAGCTGAACCACACGGATGTTCTCCAGCTTCCCAAGGATCCGCACACATCTAGAAAACAAGAAACACAGGGCTCGGGAGTTATATGTCTATATAACTCTGTATGTGACGTTATCGCATTTGATTTCATTAGTTTGTATACTACAATTAAAATACTCGTTTACATCTCTTAAACATTATTTTATTACGAAACACAACTGTGATTCAGTCTCCACCTTCATTTGTGAGCATACCTGTTAGTTTCCACATTGATGACCTTGATGCCCAGCATGGTCCCATACAGAACAAAGTGGCCAGTCTCATCAAAGATGATGTTTGCCAGCCGGATACCATCCACCTTCTCTAGTTCTCTCTCCACAGCCATCCGCCTCCCAAACTCCATGTCAGGAAGCTGCTGTCTCATCTGCTGCAGCTCTGTGAACATCTAAGACACATATAGCAGCTGTGATTGGTGTGCAAAATTCATAACGCTAGCAATGATCCAGGCTGAAAGGTGAATGGCAGGTTACCGTTAATGATTCATCAAACACTCGCATTAGTTTTCCTGTTAGGAATCGGAAGATCCTGACTTTCCTATCAGAAGCGATGGTGGCCATCTTCTTCCCATCGGGGGAAAAGGCAAGGCTGGTGGGATAGGTTTTGTGTTTTGCAAATTCATACAAGTCAGTGTCCGTTTTGTATTCCCAATCCACATGTTTGGGGAACTTGAATTCATTTGGAAGGCCTGTCCAGTACTCCAGCATTCCCGCTTTGTCAGCAGACACAATGACTCGAAACTTGGGATTCAGGCGGATTTGGGAAAGCGGTGCGGAGTGCATTTTGTCAAAGACATGGAGGGGGTCGTTGCCTCCCCTGCCATCATAGATGAAGATTTTCCCTGTGGACTTTTCTGAGCAGGCTACTGTGCAGATGGCATCTCCAGGATTATAGATCCACTCAGACTGGCCTGGATGAAAGCTACATATAGACAGATCACAGTAGAGAAACCAATCAAATTAAAGGAGAACTTGCACTCCAAATCTATCAGCAGTAAAAACATTATTGTGTCTGGCCAGAAAATCTTCATTTAGACTCACCCCAACTTCAGCATATTGATCATGTCAAAATTGACCACGTCAAATACTTTCATGGCCTGATCATCACCAACGGAACAGAAAAGGGCCCCTTCCGCACTGACCGCAATGCTTTCTATCACACCTGGGCAAAAAGCAAGAACAGTGTTTATACACATCCTTTTCACTCATTAAAGACATGTTATATTATAAGATACAATGCACTGGGTCTCCATAACTTCCTCTCAGTCCAGTGCCACTAAGAATGTTAAAAAGAAGTTATCACAAATTAAGTTCATACCGAGATGACTTCGAAAGTGTTTGACAAACTCTATCCCCTCGTCCTCCTTCTTCTTCCAAAATTTGACATGGCCATCCTGGCTGGCAGTGAGGATGAAGTCTGACCTGAAACAGCACAATGTTATGGCGTTATTTCAGCTTCAGCCCACTTTTCCCATCCACATCCCATCTACTGATGGAGTTAGACAATCTTTATCTGAAGTAAAGAGAAAATAAAAAATCAGGATTGCGAATATGGATGCATCAAAGTTTTTCTTTGTTTGCCTGATTTGTTTTGGGGGGGTTGTCATTCAATTTATGCCAGGGAAACAGATAATAATACAATAATACACTTTCAGGCTAAAAGTGATAAGACCCAACAGATAAATGTTAGCCATTACTGATAAAATGTCATCTTACAAGCTTACAGGTCAACAGCAAACAACACAGCTTATATCAGCTGATGGAACTTCATTGTTATTACAGATACAGCACTCAGTGGCTTTTCAAACAAACAATGAACAGACACAACCAACTAATAACATGTAATACAGCCTGCAAGGTTCCTCTATAAACAGAAGGCTGCAGGAAATTGGCATGCCTTGTCACTGGAATGATAGAAAATACATCAATAATAATTATTAAAACGGCTGCCCACTCTTAAATGAAAGAATTACTAAATTCTGGTGCTTCGTTTAGATTTCCCAGGTGATGGTATCATACACGTCACCATTTTAGGTTGACTTTCACGTTGGCACAAGCATGAATGCTAACACTGGATCAGCACAAAGAAAATCCTGGAATATGAAGTATGCTGGCAATACTAATAATTGATAGTTTAGGCATTTTAACATTGCATCGCTTTTATTAAGGTGGTTTAATAAGCTGGATGTAAGCGAGTAGTGCTGTAAAGTGGAAACGCTTCCTCACGTATAAAGGAACGTTTCCTTGTAGCTGCTGACTTACTTTGTACAAACTAAGTGTGTGATGACGTCCCTGTGCATATAGCTCCGTTCATACATTGCAGCCGACGGGAGGTTGTCCAGATAGACACGCTCGTACTCGAGTACTGAGAGAAACAAACACACACAGAAGTTAACGGACGGCGTTTGGCGCTTTATTAGCAGTGATTAGAGAGCAGTCGCAAAAAGCTGCCAGTGTGCCGAATGAACAGCCAGAATCCCACCTTTCCTTTTCTTTGCCTTTGTGGCTTCGCTTGGCATGGGTCCAACCCACTCGGCATCTTCTTCGTCCCCATCCCCATCATGATCATCATCTACTTTGCGCTTCAGTTCCACATTCTTTTCAGTAGCCGCCATTGCCGTGATCGCCCGTGTGGTCCTTCCGTAAATACAGTACTTCCGTTCAGCGCCTAAATCTCTGATTTCTTTGTGCAGTTGTTTTTGTTTCAAGTCTAAGTTGCTAAAATTCTACAATTATTAATTATAAACAACATGTTATGTGTCTCACCTTTTCTCAAGAATGCATAATTATTAGGATTAATGAGATTACGCTGTAATTACACGGAACTTGTTGTTTCCAGAGGGGCTGTTGTGATAGCGCACTAGGAGCGATCCAAAAATCTGTTTCTCGGGGTGAAGTACCGAGCTAGTTTTGGATTGTTTTGTCATCAACACTCTCGGAGTTTGATTCACGTGCGAATAAAAGCTTTTTATATATTTTATGGAAACAGAAAAAAAACAAATTAAGTGACGTTCTTTGAAAAAAACGGAACAGAAAATCAATAATTAAACCGAAACCCCCTATGTTCTCGGAAGTAAACAATCAACTCATGTATCGCCAATATGGCTGTAAAGAGTGAAATGTGAAATGTATCACATTTAAAGTTACCTACTGTAACAAACTTTACTATCTGTATTTTCGAGGAACCCAAAGTTCAGATCGTGTGAGAATATATTTTTTATTCTGCTAACAAAACACAGAAACGTAGCGGCAGGATGAGCAACATTTACATTCAAGAGCCACCAACAAATGGGAAGGTAAGCGCCCGTTTACAATTTGAACTTCAGTTTTTTCGTGCATAATGTTGCGGATTTGTAGGCACCATTAGCTAGCCACTCCTAACACTGTTTAGCTCTGAATGTATAATTTCGTGGTCTTTTCGCAGGTCCTGTTAAAGACAACAGCAGGTGATATTGACATTGAGTTGTGGTCCAAGGAGGCTCCTAAAGCATGCAGGAACTTCGTGCAGCTGTGCATGGAAGGTAAGAATTCACCAAGGAAGTGCAGAAACCACTGGAGAACAACGTCAAATTCAGTTTGCGCTAAATTAGGCCGAATTATTCCAGGCGTGCCCTTAAAATATATTGGTTTGGTCAAACTAGCCTCTTTAAGCATTAGGCCATGCGCGTGTAAGTGTCATATTTTTATCTTATTTTGAAGATTATTGATGGACTAAATGTGAGTAAATGTTGAGTCTTAGCCATCGTTACTTATATAATTCTTGTAAGCAGAGAAATGGCTGTTATGAGTGTACATAAGACTTTATTTAATCCCAGAAACTATATTCAGCTGAGCACTGTCTTTATTTAAATGTCCTTGTTGGCTCAGATTTCTTGAGGGAACTGTTGTTGCCTTATTGTTTATTTAGTATACAGTATGTCTTGATCTTCTAGGTTATTATGATGGTACAGTGTTCCACAGAGTGGTGCCTGATTTCATCGTTCAGGGGGGAGATCCTACTGGGACAGGGGCAGGCGGAGAGTCCATCTATGGCCGACCATTCAAGGTGAGGCTGCTTTTCTTCTCATTTTATTTTTAATTCTGAAGTGGATTTCTAATTCCTATGAGCAGGTGACACTAAAATACGATGTCTTCTAAACTTTCTTTCGCCTTTCAGGATGAGTTTCACTCTAGGTTGCGCTTCAATCGGAGGGGTTTGGTTGCCATGGCAAATGCAGGGCCACATGACAATGGCAGTCAGTTTTTTCTCACCTTGGGACGTGCAGATGAACTCAACAATAAACATACCATATTTGGCAAGGTAAATCTGTAAGAACATGATGACTTATTCTCTATCTGTATTCATGATTGAATGCTGTCTTCAATGAATATATGAATATACCAAGATGAGTGGCGTTTTCCCCAGGCAGGATGTGCTAAGAGTGTGCCTGACCATTTCTATTTTCTGCAATCCCCACTCCAGGTCACTGGAGACACCGTGTATAACATGCTCAGATTAGCAGAAGTTGAGTGTGATGGTGAGGAAAGACCTCTGAATCCTCACAAGATCAAATCTGCTGAGGTATTTTAGTTCATTCTATTTTACCTGCTCAGCAATATGTTTATCTAGCTTCTGTAATTTAAGCTTTTCTTTTTGTCTGTCCTAGGTGTTACATTCTCCATTTGATGACATCATACCTCGTGAAATAAAGAAACTCAAAAAGGAAAAGGATAAAGAAGAGACGAAGAAATCACAGTCAAAAGCCACAAAGTGAGTGCTCGGCCTTCATCTGTCTTTCTGATTGAAACAAGATCAAGACTGTACCCAGGAGCACCTGCATTTTTGTACATAAGGGAATATATTATGCTTATTTCCATATCTATATATAGATATATATTTTCTTGCACTTTACTAGAGTAGCTTTGCATGATTCACAGTGTAAAATATTACTCATTTGTCTTGTACTGAGTCTTATACTGGACCTTGGTCTATGGTTCATCATTTATGTAAAAAAGGTTGAACCTTTAAGGTAACCCATTCTATATGCCAATGTTTTTAGTTACCCCCAGTGTTGTTGCTCCTTTAGCTTATCACCTGCCAGAAGACTACAGAGGTCATAGACCACAAAGTTATTCTGAAGTGAAATCAAGTGTTTACAAACAGTGAAAGTGTCCACTGTAGCTGCTGTTTATGCTTCTCATACACCGATCAGGCATAACACTGACAGTGGTCACACTGATTATCTCTTCATCATGGCACATGTTAGTAGGTGAGATATGTTAGGCAGAAAATTAACTTTTTCCCCCCAATTGATGTTAGAAGCAGGAAAAATATGCAGTGGTCAGTGTCATTGGCGGCCTGGCTTATAAGGCTTATTGAGGCGCGAGTGATGGCTGGCCCGTGTTTCAATCCAACAGTTGAGATACTGTAGCTCAAACTGCCAAAAATGTATTGCTGTTTCTGATAGAATCACAATACACTGTACAGTTGTGTATGCATAGGCACAGACCAGTCAGCATGCCCATGCTGACCCCTGTCCACCACAGAAAGCACCAAGCAGTAGTACTGAACTACAGAGCAATGGAAGAAGGTGGCCTGGTCTGATGAATTACGTGGATGTGCATCGTTTACCTGCCTTACACCTACAATCAGGCCTGTTTCATTTTTCAAAAATGGTGTGAGGACAAGAAGCACAACAGTGAGTTTTAAGTGTTGACTTGGCATCCAAATTCTATTTAGAGGATCTGTTGCTAGCATCATGGTGCCAGATACCATAGCACACCTTCAGCAGTCTTGTCGAGTCAGGGACCGACACAATATTAGGCAGGTGGCCATAATGCCTGATTGGTGTATGTGCTGTTATCCCTGATCTTTGGTGTTTTGTGTATATGTTGGTGTTAAAATGTTAGAAAACAATATATTCACACAGATTGCTTAGGTCAGTATGAAACCTCTGCTTTTGGTCTCTTGGCACCTAGGGATTTATTGTACCTGTGCTAACATCATTATTATTATTATTATTTGAAACTTTGGCTCTGGTTTATACACTATATGGACAAAAGTGTCTGGCTACTTACACGCTACATCTACAGGAGCTGATCGGCCATTGAAACCCATGCCACGAAGCCAGTAGCACCTCATAATTGTGCTGATGTGAGGCTGAGAACTCTGTAGTTTCTAGGTCAGCAGAGCATTGATGATTACATGCATTGTGCCTCAGCATCTCAGTAACTTTATATGGTCTGCCACGCTGTGATTGAGTTGCTGTGGTTTCTAAAGCCTTCCTCTTTGGAATAATGCCACTTACAATTGATCATGGAATATCTTGGATGGAAGAAATTTCACAAACTAACTTGCTGATCCTAATTCAGGTCTATGCTCCGTGTCATGAAGCTTTTTAGAGCGACCATTCTTTCACAAATGTTGTGAAGGCAGACTGCATGGCTTACATACACCTGAGGCAATGTGACTTAAAACACCTGAATGCAAAGATTGGCAGGTCCAGTATATTTGGCCTCTCTTTGAAGAACCTGAATGATAGCCTGAACTAGAGGTAAAAAGTTTAATAGGTCCTCTTTAAACTCATTACTGTTTGCTACATGTTTAATTTATTTTTAGTGCCAATAATGTTATTGATAAAGATTTATAACAATATGTTATTTCCCTGCAATTACCCATGTTGGTGTGTTTTGTAGGAATTTCAGTCTTTTATCATTTGGAGAGGAAGCTGAAGAAGATGAGGAGATGGTGAACCAAGTCAGCCAGGTACTGGATCATAAAACCATTATATGTGGGCACCTCTGACATTTACTCTTGTGCCACTCACACATCATAACTAGGTGTATATTAGAAATATTAAAAAATTTCAAAAAGTACATAGACATGTAAATAACTGTTGTCTGGGCATTTTTCTTTTCTTTTTTTAAATAGACATTCAAGGGAAAAAGCAAAAGCAGCCATGACCTTTTGAAAGATGATCCCAGACTGAGCTCTGTTCCAGCAGTTGATAAGTAATTCATTAATAGTTATAAAACTATTTTAATTTCCTTTTTAAATTTGAATTATTAAAAAGTCTGAACCTATGTTTGCTCTGCTCACAGGGGTAAGAAGAAAAAAGCATCTGCATCTGGTGATGCAGCTTTGGTAAGTCTTTTAGATTTTCCTCCATTTGCACTCAGAGGCGAAGTATCAGCGTTAAGTGTTTGATGTGTTTCTCCAGTCAGGTGACGAGGCTGACGATGATGTTGAGGACGACATGGACACAGATGAGGAATATGACTCGGAGAAGAAAGAGAAGATCAGAGAGCTCATAAGTAAAAAGCTAAAGAAGGAAAAGGGTGGAGAGAAAGTGGCAGAGCCCATTGAAGAGGAGCAAGAAAAAAAGATGAGCCGCAGGTATGTTTTTTTTCCTTGGTTGTTTGTTTGGTTTTTTGCAACCCTGCTGCAAATAAATTAAACTAAACTACTAGAAAAATTTAAAACGTAGCTACTGCATAATGATCTCTCTGAAATTATGTATTTTGAAAAATTTTACCACTAAAAGCTGTTGTGTATAGTTAAAATTACATGGCTGCTAAAAACAAAAAAAATAGTATTTCATAGTTTTTTCAGCAGCGTCTTATGGTTGTTGTTGAACTTGTAATGTGGTGTGACATCCTGGTGGGGGAGCTATTGGACTATGTAATATATAGATGATGCTAAACCTTACCTATTGCTGATTGTTATTGTAACTTTTATTTTTCTGACAAGGAAAATATTTAGTGAGTCCAAGAGACAAAATGTTACTTTTCAATGTTCATAGCTGCATATTTTTTTCTTTTTTCAATTAGGTAATTGTTAGTCTGAGATTCCTAAAGACATAGCAGTGCAACACAATGATAAACAACAATTTGAAACCCACAAATTTCATTCAGATGTGATAAATAAAAGCACCAAATTTCAGTTTATGAGAAGCAGGAAATGGTAAACCTTTAGCATCTTTACTAGAAAAATGTCATTGTTTTAGCTCCACCTTGACCTAATCTTGAAATTTCATGACAACAAGAACAAATTCAAGAGAGATGAGAAGGATTTGTATAATATTTTAACAGCTCAGTGGCCTAGACACAGTAGAAACAATCATTAGCTCGTATTAATTAGTGCCTCTCTGCAGCAGCAAATCCTCTTGAACAGTCATGCTACAGTTTCTCTGATGCAGTCGTGGTTGGATTGCTGGAGGACTTTGTTGTACAAATTAATGTATATTTAACAATTTAGATTTGGTGTTACTTGTTCGTGAGCTATTTTAGATTGTCATCCTTTAGTGCCACCCTTACAGCCACTTTGATGCTGCCTTGCTCACCATACTGGAAAGAAGGTTTCCAGACTGAGGCACTTGAGGCATGTAGGGAGGAGTGGTTCATACCTTGGCGTCACTATTTGAAACTTTAGTCATGTTTAATTTGAGCACCCACCATTGTAACTATATATGTCACAGAAGATAAGAAAATGCATAATAGATACCCCTTTTTAAGTCATTAGTAGCAAAAATTTATCTTTAACAGGCATATATTAACTGGATTTATTTAAAATATTCCTCAGATGTATTTAAGCATTCTAATGTGAGAGATTTCTAACCTGAAATAGATGGAGAACCTTAATCTTTATTCGATTTTTAGATAAAAGTGAGCCCAATTAGTTATGAAAAAAAGTAATAGGGCCAACTTGGTTCTTTTTATTCATGTGTAGTGATTTATCCAGTTTCAAGAGCTGGATCCAGAGAATATTTGAAGCTTTGGCTTGAAATGAGTTAAATTACAAATACGTTATCACAATACATTTTTACAGGACCCTGTGTAGTCTTACAAAATAGTTAGTACACCCGATCATAGCTTTAGCAGCATTCACTGGAAATAATTGTTTTGTGTTTGACCCTATCAATCTCTCACATCGCTGTGGAGGAATTTTGGCCCACTCTTCTCAACATTGCTTCAGTTCATTGAGGTTTGCAAACATTCGTTTATGCACGTTTTTCTTAAGATCCAGTCACAGCATTTCAAACAGATTGAGGTCTGGGCTTTGCTGGGCCATTGCAACACCTTGATTCTTTTCTCTTTTTTTTTTTCCTGCCATTCTGTTGTAGATTTGCGGCTGTGATGGGGATCACTGTCCCATCGCATGACCCAGTTTCAGCAAAGCTTTAGCTGTCGACAGATGGCCTCGCGTTTGACATTAGAGTATGTTAGTATACAGAGGAGTTTATGGTTTACTCAGTGATTGTTAGGTGCCCAAATCCTCTAGCTGCAAAACAAGTATATATCATCAGGCCTCCCCCATCCTGCTTGACAGTTGGTGTGAGGTGTTTGCGCTGATATGCTGTGCTTGTTTTTTGACTAAAATAATCTCCACTTTGACCTTGTCTGTCCGAAGAACATTGCTCCAGAAGTCTTTTTGTTGTTGTTGTTGTCGTTTTGTTTTTTTAACCACAGTCTATATAAAAGACAAGCACAGCCTCCTCTGTAGTTTATCTTCATGGTAATCTCTTTCTTGATCTTCCAGTGTCAGGAGTGACCATATTTAGACAAGAGCTTCAGTGGGCTGCCCACTAGGAGCTGTTGTGACCTGAGGGTTGTTTTGGCCAGCAGGAGTAGAAAACAGTATTCTTGAACGATGCGCAGCTCTCTTATACTCACCTATAAGCTTTTCCACAGTGTCCATGGGAGCAGGTGTGGACCACAAACAAATAGAGGCAAACGTGCTTTCTCTCTTTCTCAAGAGGGCCCACTATGTCTGCTTGTCTCTTCCTACGCATAATGTTAAATCACCTCTCAACCACCTTTCCTCTCAAAAAGGAGAGGTGGTTGTGGACCAAAAAAATATGATGGAACAAAAAACAATGCAGTTAAATACTTAAAACAATAAGTATCAGTCCTGAACCAGTTGTTATACATTAAATGTCAATAAATCTGTGTGTGAAGTTTTTTGATAGTTTGATTTGATGCGTGAATGCAAAGGTATTCATTTCAGTGTTTGAGCGAATTCAGGATCTTTCTGTGTTTTTAAAGTGTGACTCTTTGTTTGCATTTGTCTTCGAGGGTGGGTCACTCTGACTGGTTAATGCTAAATGTTTGGATTTTTAATCTGGATAACTTTCATTCCACATTAACATAGTGAATACATGTCATGGAGTATGGCTATATCCTGGTAGTGGAATTGTATAATTCCATTTGTTTACAAAAGGCACCATAAATATTTCCAAACGTCCACTTTAGTGGCTTCAGTTTGCAGAGTCCTAACACAAAGCTGACAGCTGTAGGATACAGCTGTGTGTCTGTCAGAACATTTGCAGCCCTAACTAGAAGCATCAATGAAGTTCACACACGAGATATAAAGAAGAATCATCCTCATACAGTTTTTATGAAGCGAGAGAAACTCAAGCTATGGAAAAACTGTTCCTATTTAGGGAATACTCTATGAATTTTTATTGGAAATTTGAAGTTGGGCGATTCACAAGACAGACTAAAAAGAATGGTCTAAATCAAAGTAGCAGAGACTGAAGAATCTTCCTGCTCCTATGCTGTTAGATATAACCTGGAAGCCATACATTTTAGACATCCTGCTTGAAGAACTATGATGGAAGTTTGAAGTTCTTATTAAGAAACCAAGACTAATATCATGCACCCTGATTTCATGAGTAGCAGTGGATGAACTTAAGAAAGTTCCTGCTCACAGCCATTTTGATTCTTTACATTTGCCGTGGAAAACTTTGAGGTCAGAATTCAGAAATTTCAGACCATAAAGTCCTAGTCAATAGTATCTGAAAAGCTCCAAACAAACCACTAGATCCTCCTTTTCCCATGATACAGCTAACTTCACATTTAAACTTTAAGCACAAGCCCAAACTTAGAATACCCAATATTGTATAACTGATAAGTGTTTTTCACTTGTTACGAAACTCTCTTCAGAGCCAAAGAGACATTAAACAACTGATTTCAAAGCCTCCTTGTGACAAGTACACTAAACTTGCAGTGGCTCTTCAAGAAAAATTGTCTACTAGAAGTCCTTATCTCCAGTTCTCCTACTTTTTCCCCAACATGATTTATTTAGTTCTCACCCAATGAAGTGGAGTCTAACCTGTTTTTTTTTTTTACATTACCTCCAGCTCTGTCAATACACACCCACTTACTTTGATACATTCTCACAAACACATGCACGCACACACACCAAAGCTCGCACATCTCCGTTGTTTCTCACTGGACCAACATCAGGACTCTGCTCTTTGAAGCAGGAAAATTGGCATTCAACACGAATTGCTTACTTAGCAGTAAACAGCACGTCTGTCCAAGCCAGCCGTATGAGTGCAATGGAGGTGAGAGTGATGGTGTGTGTGATAATATTTGGATGAAAATGACCTGTGGAGAATGGAGAGAGTGATTTAACAGTTATCTCTCCACAATATCCTCTTCACAGGTAGCTCTCAGCACACATAATCAACATACCCCTCTCTCATTAGTGCTAATAGGATAAAGAGTGGGCCCCCAGTCAGATGTGTGTGTGTGCGTGCGTGTGTGCGTGCGTGCCCTGACTGACAGCCAGCCCAATGCAGGCAGACTGCAGTATATTAAACACAAGCGCAGATTGTTTTGCTACAAGAACTGTAACCCAACACAGTGGTTTGTCTTGGCAGGGAATCAAAGAGCAGGCTGGTAGGTACAGTGTTAGTACAGGACAAAGGGGGCATTGTTGCAGGGTGAGCTTGCTCTCCCACCGTTGCTTTGCTTTGGGCTTTCAGCTACTTTGTCCGCAAGGAAGAACACCAACTGCTATCTAGTCACCTGGGAAAAAGGAGGCAGGATGTTAACAGCAGTCACTAATCTCTATTCTGTCTGATGGCCTTCACTGCTGCATGACTTCTGCTATTTGGTCTTTCATTTAATTCCTTTGTAGTTGCTATGTGTGTGAGTATGTGAGAGAGAGATATACAGGTTTGTAGTGACTTACGGAGTAAATTTTACAAAGCTCCCCCTATTGCTGAGAAAACCATGAAATTAGGAGCGTGCATGAATCCAAAATAGTTTTGACTTGATGTAAAAACTGTCTTAAGTTGCCTTCCAGGAGCCAGATGATATTCCACTGCAATATTCCGTCATTGCAAAATGCTTGGACTTGTTCATATTCAGCATTCAGTTTCCAAATAACAGTTTACCTCTGAATATAACTTTAAAACTAAGGATACAATTGATCAAAACACATTCATTTCTCTCAGAGTTTGCCTCAACTTGTTGTGTAGTCGATGTTGTGGGTACCTCTCTTTAAGCCTTTACACTTACAGTTTGACACTCCCTTTATGTTACTATTGATCAAGTGCCTTTGCTCTTTCAAGTGGGCCTCTTTGTCTTGAGTGGGAAGGTGGGGGGTGCTTTATAAAAGACACTACGGAATGAAGTCCCAAAAGCAGTGTATGTGGTAGTCGCCACTTTTGTTAAACCCGACGGGGCATGACTGGGGAAGCAAAACGCTTCCATATGGCTGTGGGACACAGGGTGAGCTGCTTCTGCCAGCATGGCCTGGCTCCCTCTGCTGTTTCTGGTAATGGCTTTTTAGTTACAGCAGACTGAAGATAATGACAGAACAGCACATCCTGTTATTTATTTCACTTGTTATCACTTATGTGTATTTGGTGACTTAGTAATACAGATGGAATGACTTTTTTTTTTTAATTCAGTGCGTCTTCCAGATTTTTATTTTCATGTCATCTGTAGAATATTCTAATTAAAATTACATTTTGTAGGGACTTGTGTGTATTTTTAGTGTAGGTGTATACACATGATACATAGAAATGTATTTAGGTGTGAATAAATGTAGGAAAATAAAGGATCCAGTATCTGATTTACAGTGACTTTTCAATATTGATTATGATGTAGATTTTCTTCTTTAGAGTGTAAGAATACTGGATTTTGGGGCCCAATTCCAGCAGCAGTTTTGGGGTAGTAAAAAATGTATTCATCAGCACACTGCTCCTCTGTGATGCAACGCTCCTACGTGTGCTACAGACAATACTAAGTGTGTTTTAAACAAAGAAGTTGAAGCCATTCTGTATGACATTCTGTTTAATGACACTATTTCTGAAGCTACCCAAGCATCTTTTTTGAGTGTTGTACTATATTACAAAAATAAAGTTTTACAGCCAGTATAAGAGTATGCCAATATCAGTATATTATATTGGCTGTAAATTAATGTTTAATGTTCCTTTCAAACATTCCCAGCCCAAAGAAATTTTAACATCTTAAAAGAAAACCAGGAGATATTCTCATCTGAGGACATGGAACCAGTGAATTTGTATATAATATATAATTTCTAGTTATCATAGTGTCAAACTCCTCGAGAGAAAAGAAAAATCTATGTTCCCTCTGGCACTCTGCCACGTGCTCTAATCAAAGCTGTGTGTGTTTTAATCTTGTGAATGTCTTCTTAATTCGTTGAGTTGTTTAGTCTATAAAATGTTACCACAATTTTCCAAAACCTGAGAGTAAATGTTTGTGGGAGAGTCAGTTTACGTTAATATAAAACAGAGGAAAACCAAATCTTCATGTTGGAGAAGGTTTTAGTTGAAAAACGACTATAAAGATTAATCATTTTTCAAACGAGTTGCTGACTCGCTTTCCGTTGATTGACTAACTAATGAATTGACCGGCCCCTGTAGTTCTATTCTTCATCTGTTGGTCTTCTGCCACGTTGGGTCTGTTTCTCTTTCCACATTTCAAACATCTTTTCAGTATTTAAAACACCTTAAGAAAGCATTCCCTTAGCCTTGTGGACAGTTTACCTTAAATGAGACATCAGACACTAATTATCCGACCAAGCTGCAGACAATATGTCACTGTGAATTAATTGGCTGCACTTGTCTCTTGTCATTGGTCATAATCCAGTGCGTTCTCAGGGAAAGGTTGCAGAGATCATGAAAGCATTCAGCGCTGCATTTGTACAGAAACCTGCTTGAGATAATCCAGTTCTTGGCAGCAGAGTTGTGTATGTTTTGGAACTGCCAGGTTTACACATCTCTGGACCACTGTAGCATGTCTGCACCATATGGGGCACTTGCTTGCTGGAAACAGGTCCATACAGCAATGCATATCTAAGATGTGTGAAGTTTTGAGGGTTTTTTTGTTTGTTTGTTTTATATAATTCAAAGTGAATAAAAAGCAAAAGTGAGGCTTGGAGTGAGGCTTGGACTGTAATCAACATCATCATCTGATACTGTGCACATTTATGTCTTATTCTCTCATAAAGGCAAAATATTTAAGTGAAGTAGAAAATGTGAAACTAAGTATAATTCATACAGTTAATACTCTATGACATTAATGAGTTACTTCCAGCATAACTGATTAGATGAAGGCTAAAGCATCGTTTCAGAAATTAGGCAGGTGAAGCACTCTAAAAAGGAACCTTGGTCCACTGCGTTGACCTAGATCACTTTGCAAAGTCCTGCAAATTCCTGCGTTGAGGTTAGATTCTTCAACTCCAGCTCACAGTTCTCCTTGGCTTTTGACCAAGCCATGGAGTGCCCCCCGAGGGGAGTTCACCCAGCCACCTTGTTATTCTAGCACATTCATCCACATCACTTGCTCAGTCATTAGACTGGATTTAATCCAACGTAGCAAAGAGAAGCTGCTGCTGCCACCCTTGTGGTGTACTTACTCTAAACAACTCTGAGGTGTTAAATTTTACTTTTAGACATACTTTTGACCCATCTTAATCACGCTGTGGCCACATTTTAAGTGAAAACTGTTTGATTTCTGTCAGTATTTACATTTCGTGAAAGCCATTTGAAGGCAAGATGAGAATACAAAGAAATCCAAAAAAGGATAGCACAGCGTGCTTGTCTATTTTGGAAAAACTATTGAATTTTTGATGAACCATACAGTCATCACTTTACTATTTTTAAGGTTGTCAAATTCCTGTGTCAGCCTCAGACTCCTGCCAGACACTGGAGTATTAAATGCAAGGTTCGGAATCATGAGTACTTGGTCTACTGCCAATCACTTCATATGCTTTCTTTATGAAAAGTTAATCATCCACAGCTCTCTGGTTTTCACATTTCTTGAATTTTCAGAAGGAGTGACAGTAGCTGGCAGCCCCAAAGTACACTCAGACCGCAGGGGCTAGTAGGGAGTCACAAGAAAGATTGATAATATATCTAGTCCTGCCAGTTTTGGTCTGTTTATCTGGCAACAAATGACAACAGATGAGTGCCTCTCCGATTGGCCTTGTTTTTTAAAATGATTGTTAAATTCGTCTCTCCTGCTGGCAAATAGATTGCCTTATTGAGTAAAGGGATGGGTAGACTTGCAGAAATGGGACAAGAAGGAGCTACCCTGTGCTTTGTCTATCCTTTATTCTCTTCTTCAGTTATTCTTGCCTTGCAATGAATGAAGTGTTGTTAAAGTGTTATTTTCTTTTGGGTTTTTTTCCTTGTTTTTTGCTGAACCTGAGTTATAAATGTCCATCTTAACATTGATAATGCTGGCTGCCTAAAAAAAAATCTATGACTAAAACATGCGTTTACATACATTAGACAAAACATTGTGATTCGGACTGGGCAACAAGTGTAGAAACAGAGTAGTTTGTTGTGTTATGATGTGAGGGTCTTGGGAGGAATTTGCTGAGCCCTGAGGGGAGTCCTAACAGGTGTTGGTGGGGCTTTTCCTGTCCTTTCTGCCCTTTTTTTCTTTATTGGCACCATGGTTATGGGGCTGATTGTTCAGCTGTTGCCTTGGATACATCTCCTGTTTTCCTAATGGCAACATGTCAAGGCAGGCCAAAAATGATCACGTAGTCCAGTGTGTTCTTTACTCAAAAATAGGCTTGCAAAATCCTTCCTATTAATGCCCATTAATGCCAGAGAAGTGTCAGGGATGATGTTCCTATAAAACCCACAAGATTAAAGATTAAAGGCCATTTGGAAATCCCAAATGTATGATCATCAGTACTGCCAAAACTACAGAATCTCCTCACTATTAAATGAATGGGGAGCTTCTGTATAAGGATAATATAATATAGTGTACTGCACAGCCTTTGCCAACAAGTCTTTACTATTAGAATGGTCACCTGAGCTCAGTGAGCTGTGAAAGATGGCTACTGCCACTAGTAAAATAACAACAACAATAATAATAACAAAAACTTGTGAAAAGCAACATGCCTGCAGCCTATGTGACTTTTTGGAGGCAGGTAAATTTGTGTTGACTAGGTGCACTCAAAAAAAAAAGTATTAAATAAATCATAGAAAGGATTTCCACGCGATTAAATTGCTTTATTTTAGCATTATGCAGTTCTATTATTCCAACTTAATGTACTTCAGTTGGACCAACTTATGATGAATCAACTTATTTAATGCAGTTGAGTCCAACTTAGTTTAACCCATGCAAATTACATTAGTCCAACAAAAGTAGTTGCTGCTAATAGAAAGCCATTTATTAATGCTGAAATCCTTTCCATGATTAAGTTCATTTAAAGGGTTATTTTTTTGAAATGTTAAAAAAAATTAGAGTCTGGATAACATAAAACTTGCCGGTCTATTGCAGGGCTAACACAGAGAACAATTTGCAGTCACATTGACACTTATGGGTAATTTAGAATTACCATTTAACCTAACCCCACTAACTGCATGTCTTTGGACTGTGGGAGGAAGTCAGAGTATCCGGAGAGAACCAATGCAGGCCAGATGGTTGATTTGAACTCAGGACCTTCTTCTTGTGAGGCAACAGTGCTAAGCAGTGCACCACCGAGCTGTCAATGATTATTTACAGCAAGTACACAAATAACAAGGAAAGATATAGATAGATATAGATTTTTTTTTATATATATATATATTTTTTGTCAATATACAATAATGATAGCATACACGTGGTGTGTGTAGGCTTTTCTGCCTCTTAAAACCTCAGTGATTTTCTTTTGGTTTGAAATCTCATGTGATCTTGTGGTATCGTGTCCAGGCAACTAACCACTCCTGCAAGACTGTATCATATCATTTCAACAAGATCTTATATGATTCACCATATAAACATAAAATTCTTTTGATCAAATTTAGTGCCATCAGCATTAATCTCGCTGTAACCGTGGTAACTTGTTAACGGAGATTTGCCGCGTTAATGCAGTTATGGCGTTAACGTCATTTTAGCAAGATTAACGCTGACAGCACTAATTAAATTACAATTTAGACTCTTCTAAATGTAAGAACCACCCAAATTCACTTTTTTGAGTGTTTGGCTAAAGAGGCTAAAACCTCAATCTTCAGCTGGTCAACCCTGTGATGTTTCAGTGTCCACAGCAGTATATATTCCTAGCAGCTAATTTCAATTAAAAGGTCTAATATTTTTTTAACTTGATAAACATTAGCATTCCTAGCACCAGCATCCTTCAATCCTTGCATGCCTTTCCTGAACATGGTTAGACAGTACCAGTGAAATAGTCAATACACGGAACAAAGGTTTTAGTCCCTGGCTACATTCGATACCAATATTATTCCCAAGTATTAGCCATTGTACCCAAATCGTATCAGATGATAGCAGACAAGTTTTGAAATTGTTACCAAGAAGTACAAAAAATTGCTAGAACATTGCATAAATGGGAAGAGCAGGATCAAGCATGTTTTTGAAACTTGATCCGTACTACTAGTAAGGCTGTTAAACCCTCTTTTGTTGTGTGTGTGACTTTTTTAAAACATCTTAATGAAAGTGCAATATTAAATTATTGAAGCTCAGCTTGCATTTGCACAATCTTTGTTAAATCTGACAGTTGGTATTAAAAAGGTTTGTTGTTGCCTTCATCACCTTAAAAAAAACAAAATAGTTAACTGGCCACCTACTGCAGTAATTCTGCAGTAACGTGGATGGAGAGTTTTCTGCTATCATTTTAATCAAAGAGTACCACCAGAGAGACAAAAACCCATTCATCATGTGGGAGTGTGAATGGCAGCTGGAGTCTTCAAATTATTACGTTCTTTGCCCACCTATGGGTTTTCACATCTGTGTTGCATTACAATGCTTTATGTAAAATATGTCTTAGAAAAGAGGTTTGTTGTTATTGATTCTTCTGTAGACTGAGCTGAGCAAGCAACATCCTCGCATAGGCAGTGTCTGATTCTGCCAACCAGTTTCTACCCTTGGCAACTTAGTTTGGATTCAGCTGAAGCAATTTTTTTTTTCTTGATACTGACCTCAAAATAGAGGACTAACAACTGTATGTCTGACTGATTCCTTATGTGTATCCTCAGAAGAACCAGGAAAGCTAACAAGGAAGAGACATGACATCAAGTCAGACACAGCTGTTAATATTTGCTGAGCCACTTACAGTTAAAATATCACTCAGTTTGATGCCTCAGTACTTTGCCACAGACAATGTCAGAGAATTAAACAAATATAGCACTAGCTACAAACACAAGAATCAAAGTTCCACATAAAAGGAAAGAGAAAGGATATAAATGAATGTCTGTCCAGAAAAGCAGATGTAGGAAACAAAAGCAGCCATTGTTTGGTCTGGAGATGCCTCAGATGTTTCTAGGCCAGGGGCCCAGACTGTGCAGCTTACCTGTGCTTTGTGGCTCTGCAAGTGAATGGGATGAAACAGAGCTGTCAGGCAGTACAAAAATATTATCATTTCTTAACATAACATATCTGCTCTGTAACTGGCAGAAGTCTCAGTCATATGATGGGGAACAATAATCAGCATTGCTGGCCTTGTATGAGCTGGGCTGCAGGCCGCCTGCCAAAAAGGACACCACCTTGGAGTTAAGGAAGTGAGGATGTGCCTTGGCCTGCCTCTGTCATCCAGTTAAAGGTTTTACAAGGGTGGCTAGCCAGGAGAGGAGTGCCTGGGATAGTTATTGCAGTGCCACTTGAGCAGAGGAAGTATAAAGTTTTTTATTACTTCTGCCACTCAGAGCATTGTGTATTTTATGTATCGAAAAACATTCATATTTAACTTCATACAACTTGTGTAGTGCTCTGATTTATATGCAAATTAAATATGTGCATGTTCTTTTGTACAAATATGAACATGATACTGACCTCATTAACAAATTTTGTTGAGGTCAAATTTAGCTTTAGATTGCCCAAAAAAAAAAAAGTACTGTAAATCAGTTTTAAAAACCAACCCCAGAGATTCATCACTTTCCATTTATATCGCAAAAGGGATGAGTTTATGGTCTGAAACACAGCTTTGGTTCTTCAGCAGCTCAGGTTGAGCGGTTTGGAGACAAAGTTAGAGAGTGAGACATTTAGAACATGTGTCAAGGAGAGAGACTGAATATATTACACACATAGGATGCTGAAGATGGAGCTGCCGGGCAGGAAGAAATGAGAGGGACCTGAAGGAAGTTCATGGATGTAGTGAAGGGCATGCAGCTGGTTGGTGTGACAGAGGAGGATGCAAGTGATAGGGTGAGATGCAAGCAGATCTCTAAAGGAAGCAGTCGAAAAAAGAGGAAGATGATTTTGGCTTTAGACTGACTGGCTTTGACATGGTTCTTGTTAGTTATTACCTGTGACTTGACTTGGAAAGTGTCTAAATCATCCTGGGATTAGATTTTTGAGTTCTTGATCTTCACTTGAGACCAAAGTTCAAATTCCAGACTCGCCTCTCTCCACTTTGGTCTTGACCACAATAAAAAGATGGGTAATACCCACTGTGACATCATCCACTGGTTAGTGAAGTCCTGTTTGAAGTGTCAAGTTGAGTGATTTTGCTGTCACCATTTGGATGTTTTGAAACGCGATCAGATGAGCGAAGAACCGATTTGACTGAGAAATTGGGGGACACTGGTCGTTTGCAGGCTAGCGTCTTATTTGACTCTAAATGGGAACTATAATTTAAAAAGTGAACATCATGTTGCATTCAGTAAGACTTCAAACAAGCAACTAAGGGCACAAACTCTCGAGGAAAGTGTTTTCTGTTTACTGAACCAACACCAGCTTTTCCATGTGCCTTCTTTATTCTGTGTTTCGTATGTGTGCCCACCATAATGACAAGTAGCAACTTGTTTATAAAGACATTTAATATTCTTGAAACGTAAAAAAAAATGTATGCCTTGTGTTTGTTTTGCGATGAAGCCAGTGGAGCCAAATGTCTGTTCAAACTATTCTCTTCTTGTTTGTAATGGATGACTTTTTTCTTTGGGCCTGCCACTCTGGGATTCTTCTCGTCTGTTAACAAGTGTATTCCTTTTATAACAGATGTATACGTTGAGTTTATGATCTCAAAACTGTATTTCTCCATTTACAGTGATGAATTACGGAAAGAGGCGCGACAGTTGAAGAAAGAACTGCAGGCCATAAAGCAAAGAAAAGAAGAAAGTTCAAAACCTGCAAAAGATGAAGTCAAGGAGGGTATGTGTGCAAATGTTTAATCCCCTACATGCACTCTTAAGTGTCCTGGTGTAACCCATTATATTTTACATTTATTGGTGGCAGATGATATAGTGGGTGTATATTATATGTATATAATATATATTTATAGGTTTAGGGTTTTTTTTTAATGATCTTTAAAAGTAGATTTAAGTGTGAAGTAAGTCTCTAGGAGGGTGGTCTGTGCTACATTCTCTGCTAATGGACACTGAGACAGGCAACCCTCTGATTTTGTCAATTAGTTGCAGACGTCTATTTCCCCCCCACCACCTAAACGGCCTGCATTTTTGTGTTGAAGCTTTCTGAAAATTGCATGGGTAAAAATTGTTGAGTGGCCGCCATGGTTGCACATCAAACCCAATGTGTTTGTTAGTTTGCAGCTTTGGCCCAACTAAATTCTGTACAAATCTGCCCCCAAATCTCCTCTGGTCTTCACCACACTCCAGTCTGTCATAATGCCGTCAATCACTGGATTTTTGCTGACGCTGAAACGCATTTTTGAGAATTACAAAAACCACTCAGACACAGAGGTTAGCCTGAGGTTGTGTGTGTTGTTGTGCAACAAAACAAAGTGGTTTACAGGGGGTGTCTGCAGGGAGCAGCCTAAGTGTGGGATTACCACCAGCCAAAATTTACAAAAGTCCACGAAGAGCTCAAACATTGTTTTTGTCTCCACAAACACTGATGGAGTCATGCTTTTAAGTAGAAACACAGACCCTAATGTTTATTTGCTGCCAATTGGCGGCATGATTTTAGATTAAAGAGGACAAGATCCAGTCACTGTGTTGTACTCCAATACTATCATTAACTACAATTCTTTTGCTCTCTCTAAATTTGAGTTGTTCTCAATTATATCTCTGTTCTAACACTCAAGAAGACGTAGTCTCTAAAAAAAAAATCCACTTATTGATTCAGGTGTTGAGACGGTAGCAGCCTTGCATTGTTATACCTGATGGCGAGTAGCCTAAGCTCCTCTATTATCTTACAAGGTATTTAAATTCAGCCAGGGGCCTTTGTTTTGTTCTTTCCTGTCAGCTTAGCCAGAGGCAGGGGTTTCTTTTAAAGAGTTCCTCGTTACATTTTTGTGTTGGAAACAAAAGTTAATTCCATTAAATGGAATGGATAGATGTCACGGCCCAATGGCCGCTGCAGGGGAGACGGATGTCTGCTTAAATGCAGTAAATCTTGTAACTCCACTCAGCCACAGACGAGCACTGTGGTGAGGTTTTTGTTTTATCTCATCTCACTGGAGAAGCTGTGCGGCAATAAGGGCTACACACACACACACACACACACACACACAGAAACAATGCCATCCCTTTAAGCTAAAAATTTTCTCCTGATTCTGCTTTGACCACTTTGTTAAGGTCAGCGTCTGGTGCCATTCGCTCACATGTCTCTTTAATTGGTCAGTGCTGACTCAGTGAACACATGATGCTTGTTTGAATTATTTTGCATCTGTAACAAATCATTGGGGGGGTTGTCATATAATCCACTAGATATGTTCTTGGTAAATTATGTCATCTGAGATATGGCAAAACAGGAAAGTCATGATGGCATCTCCAAATTCCCATTTTCTGCAGCTGACAGTGGAAAGTCCTAGAGATGATCAGTTTACTATCACTTACAAGGCAGTTAAGATTATCAAAGATTATTCTACTGCAAGTAATTGAATACTTGAAATAACATAAAAATAAATAAAAATAATAATAATAATAATAGTAATTTATTGTGCCTGCACTAAAATATTCTTAAATGCATATTCTTCAGCCTGTAATATACCATCAGTGTGTATATGATTCTTGATCTGCATGCCTGCCTGATGTCATTCTGTGTCCATTCATTATCCTCACTCACCGTTGTGCCTGGCATTAAACTTGATTGGCCTGAAATGCAAACCGTCTCTTCAGAATTCACCTTTAACACACAGTTTAGTTCATCACAATCATCACTTCAGTTTTCTCTTCAGCTTTCACAGAAATTATAGCATGTTCCTGCAGTCTGGATTTCTCTTTCTTGGCATGACCACTGGGTACCAGAGCCAAAAATAAGAGAGGCATTCTGAAACTACTGTCCATTCAAAACCCTCTAAAATGATGTGGCAGCATACTGTATCCCACTTAGATATTATACAGGTCTGCGTGTGTATTCCTGGCGTTGTATTACACTGGTGGCTTGTCAGTCATGTTGTTCATTTTTAGGACATGTATCAATTGAATGCTATATGAAATGCCAAATACTGTGATTGGAATTATTATTTTAACTGCTCAGCAGATCAACTGGGAGTCTTAGACCAGCTTGATTGTTTTTTTTTTCAAAACACATCTCTGGTATTTTCATCCACTTTAAACCCTCAAAAGCACTGCTCAGATAAAATAAGGTAACTTATTGCCTTGTTTTTTTTCTTTTTTTAGTCAGATATTTTCCTAATTTGATAGCATGCGATCAAATTAGATGTTTTTACTGTTTGATTACAGTAAAAACATCTGTTATGTCATCTCAATGACACCCAGGAAGCAAGTACAAGTACAACATGGTGACCAGAGGACACAGAAAACTGATAACATTCAGTGACAACGGGCAACATAACCACTAGAAACATTATGTTGCCACTTAAACATTTCTCTGCTTTGAGGCAAGCAATTGAACCTACTGCCAATTAGAGGGTTACCTAGGCAACTCGAGACAAAAATGTTCGCTAGCAACCAGCAGGTACAGAGCAATGCAAGTCAGGGAATTGAATCTGAATTGCCAACGACTCTGAAACCTGCCAGTAGGGGACATATGATAGAGTAGTATAAATTAGAGGCTTACCTAGGCAACAGGAGCCTGGGATGTCCACTAGTTACCAATCATCAGCTACAAAGTGATGCAAGTAAATCACAAGCACATCATTTCTTGCATGTACTCTCAATGATGGAGTCCCTTTAGTTTTCGTAATGTCTTGCTTATTTTGTTTATGAATCACAAAAGGCAGTATATCACTGAATTGTGGTTACTTTAGTAAGGCATGTGTCATGCATCTATACAACAGCAACACAAAGCCATCTAAAAATTCATTTCAGAGAGGTTTTTTTGTGTTTCTTTTTAAACAATCAGCAGAGCAGCTTTTAAGTTTACACAGTTTACTCAGTTTAACTACCTGTATTTATTACTTCTTATTGTGCCACTTGGACTTTGTTAAAAACTCCTGATTGTTTAACAGAGAATGGGGAAAACTTGATCCTGTAAAAGGGGCGTTTGTCGTCCACAACACACCTCGGTTGCTATAACAGCAGCTTGATTTGTAGCTCTCTAGATCCCAGGTGACAGGAAAGGGGAGGAATATAATTTAAAATGTCATCAAACTCAGGGATAGTCAGTGACAACAGCTGGAGAAGGGATGTGTGTTCTTCGCGCATGACCTCAGGGCATCATCAGTCAGCATCCGGCATGTCATAGGTTGCAGCAGAGGTGACTGGGCAAGAGATGGAGGAAGATCACGTGTTTGTGTCATAAATCAAGTCAGAAAAAGGGCTGCCCCTCTAAGCAGCACAACAGACTTCAGTAATGACACCAGTCAAGTGGGGGAAAGTGTTATACTTTGATTTTTTCCCCCCTTTTTTTGTGATCTGTGTGCATTTGGTTTGGAAATTAAGTGATTTCTTATTTGGCGTTATTTGCAAAGGATCCACCAGAATTTCACTCACCAAAACTGAAGCACTCACTTCTTGAATCAGCTGTACTGTACCACGAAGCAAGTTACATTATTCAGTTCAGTTTTTGTTTGTATAGCACCAAATCACAACAACAGTTACTTCAAGGTGCTTTATATTGTAAAGTAATGAGAGAAACATCAGACAACTCCCTTTGAGCAGTTGGTGACAGTGGGAAGGAAAAACTCCCTTTTAACAAGATAAAACCTCCGGCAGGCCCAGGGAGGGCGATGTCTTAACATTTGGTTTGGAGCAACTCCTTCTAATTTTCTTAAAGTGCATAATGAATTATTGTTTAAAGACACACAAATAGTTTTTTTTTCTTTTTCTTTTTGTAGTTATAACACATTTGTATTTGTCTTTTATTCAAACCAAGATTGACCAATGACTTACATGAAACATGACCTGTCCAGTTTGTTATTCTATTTTTTTTAATCATATCCTCCTGAGAACCAAGGAAAAGGGAATCTCCCCATTGCACTTTTTTGTGATTTCTTTCTTCTTTTACAGCTAAAAGACGCCACTCAAACACATGCGATATCAATGGAAAGCTCCTCTATTTAGTACTTTAGGACTTAGTAGGTTACCTGAAATAAGTCAAAAGATATAGACCAAAAACAAATATCCATTACAGAGGACATAAATGAACAGCCTGGTTCTCAGGAGGATATTTAAGGGTTTCAGTTGGTATAGTCTCTAGTTAGTTGTGCATGCTTGGGTCATTTAAACAAGCTTTTCAGTAAGGTCTGGTTCATATGCCTGCCTTAAGTTCTTTGTTGTTCTGTTAGTTTATTTTGGGAAATATGTTGTCTCATGAACTCATAAAATAGCAGCTCTCTCCTAAATGACAAGCAGGGGCCTCGTGTGTTTTCTCTGTTGCATCATTTATTTAGTGCAGCTGAATATGTCAGAGCATCCAGTCAGGAGTGGCACAGCTTGGCGAGTGAGGTGACGGTGATCTGGGGCTTGTGTCTGTGTGTGACATCACATTTTGTTGTGGAAAGAAAGTGCTCAGACAGCCAGCAGACTGTGCTCACTGTCTGCCACTCTGTGACTTCACAGACTGTACGCCTGAACTCTGAGATTTACAGAAGCACATTAACTGCATGAGACACCGATGTCAGCACGCTGATTGTCTCTCCTTCTATTCACGATGAGAGAATTTTTCACACATACTGCAGAGAGGACAGTTTGGTGGAAAAGTATTCCCAGCATACTGTGATTTTACCCTCTCTGTCTGTACTTTGTGACACACACAGCTCATACAGTACATCTGTTGCATTAGACAGCTACAGTCTAGTTTCCTTCCTTTTATTTGTATTAGAGATGAAACTAAAGAATATCTTCATTATCAGTTAGTTCAGTTGGTTGTGCTCTCACTTATATTTTATGTCTGTAAATTAGACAAAACATAGAACATACAGTGGGGCAAAAAAGTATTTAGTCAGCCACCGATTGTGCAAGTTCCCCCACTTAAAATGATGACAGAGGTCAGTAATTTGCACCAGAGGTACACTTCAACTGTGAGAGACAGAATGTGAAAAAAAAATCCATGAATCCACATGGTAGGATTTGTAAAGAATTTATTCGTAAATCAGGGTGGAAAATAAGTATTTGGTCACCTCAAACAAGGAAAATCTCTGGCTCTCACAGACCTGTAACGTCTCCTGTAAGAAGCTTTTCTGTCCCCCACTCGTTACCTGTATGAATGGCACCTGTTTGAACTCATCATCTGTATAAAAGACACCTGTCCACAGCCTCAAACAGTCAGACTCCAAACTCCGCCATGGCCAAGACCAAAGAGCTTTGGAAGGACACCAGGAAAAGTATTGTAGACCTGCACCAGACTGGGAAGAGTGAATCTACAATAGGCAAGCAGCTTGGTGTGAAAAAAATCAACTGTGGGAGCAATCATCAGAAAATGGAAGACATACAAGACCACTGATAATCTCCCTCGATCTGGGGCTCCACGCAAGATCTCATCCCGTGGGGTCAAAATGATCATGAGAACGGTGAGCAAAGATCCCAAAACCACAAGGGGGGACCTGGTGAATGACCTGCAGAGAGCTGGGACCAAAGTAACAAAGGTCACCCTCAGTAACACACTACAACGGCAGGGAATCAAATCCCGCAGTGCCAGACGTGTTCCGCTGCTGAAGCCAGTGCATGTCCAGGCCCGTCTGAAGTTTGCCAGAGAGCACATGGATGATACAGCAGAGGATTGGGAGAATGTCATGTGGTCAGATGAAACCAAAGTAGAACTTTTTGGTATAAACTCAACTCGTCGTGTTTGGAGGAAGAAGAATACTGAGTTGCATCCCAAGAACACCATACCTACTGTGAAGCATGGGGGTGGAAACATCATGCTATGGGGCTGTTTTTCTGCCAAGGGGACAGGATGACTGATCTGTGTTAAGGACAGAATGAATGGGGCCATGTATCGTGAGATTTTGAGCCAAAACCACCTTCCATCAGTGAGAACTTTGAAGATGAAACGCGGCTGGGTCTTCCAACATGACAATGATCCAAAACACACCGCCCGGGCAACAAAGGAGTGGCTCCGTAAGAAGCATTTGAAAGTCCTGGAGTGGCCTAGCCAGTCTCCAGACCTCAACCCCATAGAAAATCTGTGGCGGGAGTTGAAAGTCCGTGTTGCTCGGCGACAGCCCCAAAACATCACTGCTCTCGAGAAGATCTGCATGGAGGAATGGGCCAAAATACCAGCTACTGTGTGTGCAAACCTGGTAAAGACCTATAGTAAACGTTTGACCTCTGTTATTGCCAACAAAGGTTATGTTACAAAGTATTGAGTTGTATTTTTGTTATTGACCAAATACTTATTTTCCACCCTGATTTACGAATAAATTCTTTACAAATCCTACCATGTGGATTCATGGATTTTTTTTTTTCACATTCTGTCTCTCACAGTTGAAGTGTACCTCTGGTGCAAATTACTGACCTCTGTCATCATTTTAAGTGGGGGAACTTGCACAATCGGTGGCTGACTAAATACTTTTTTGCCCCACTGTATAAAGAAGTAAAAATCCAGGGTGGCATCTTTATACACCATTTTTGGTGCTGTTTTGTCTGACTTGCAGTCTAAAACTGCTTCAGTTTTCAGAAGATTATGAAAAATAAAAATATTTACATTTAAGAAGCTTTATTAAGTGGGTTTTTTTTTTCAGTTCATGGGTTTTGTCCAGCCGGTGATGTGAAACAGAAAAAAGCAAAAAAGAATGAATCAACAACATGATTAATCCTCTTCTTTTCAGTGCAGCTTTATTTCCACATTAGAGATCAGCGATGATTAGCTAAAGAATCTCCGGCTCCTGCAAGTCAAGTTCCACATACGTTATAATTTAGTCGAGTATATTTTGAAGTAGCCTAACAGTTGTATCAGTTTCTGTTTGTAGTCAACAAAGGCTGTTAAGTACAGTCAGTGCAGTATTTCGACATTTATAGTTTTCATTATCAACTGGAGGATACGCTAATAATAAAACAACAAAATAATGAGTCTCTTTGTCTTATTTGAATTCAAAAGTTTAAAAAGAGCTTTTGATCTTCAAATAAACTGCTTAATTTAAAAAATAATTTTAAAATGTACTCCTGTTCAGTCCTTTCAAACAGGTTCAGACACTTGGAGATTGTGCAAACCACTATTTTCCTTACATTTGTCACCTTCTATAATCATTAAAAAATAATAATAATAATAGATTTTTTTTAATTCCTTGATAATATTTCAGTAGGACCAGTTAAGTGACCTTCACTCCTCTCAAATCAGCTGAATGTGGTTCACACTTGCTCTAATCTGTGCTAAAATTTAACTGACTCGGTTAAATCTTAAGGCTCGTTACGTATGTCATCTTTGATCAGGAAAAAAATAAGGGATGATTATTTAATTCCTTCTTTGTGATGGTGAGCAATAGCATGGATACGTACAGAGCATGACAGTCTGAGATGGACGGACTATCTTTTCAGTTTTCTGGTAATCATGGTCATGGAGCATGTACAGCAGCATCTGTGAAGGCTTTTCCTTTTATGTTTTCTTGCTGCTCTTGTTCTGTGTTTTTTTTTTTTTTTTTTGTTTTTTTTTTTTTTTTACCTGTCGTTTGTTAAGTAGCAGTTAATTACACTTAAAACTGAACATCTAAAAATAAATATTTATTCATTTATTTTAAATCTGGTAAAACATCCCTGAATTCTGTTCAGTTTAGGAACAGTTTCACAAGTGGTCAAAAAGAGGAAAACAAAGACTATTATTAAAAACCTCTCCAGTTATCTTTGCATGAACCAGTTTGAATTTTAGACCATCCAAATAATGTAATTTTGTAAAAGTTAAAACTTCTTGGCCGGCTTTCATTCTGGCTCCCTCAGGCCAGAGTCGCTCATCCAAACAAGCTCAAACTTGGCAGTGCACTTAACTCATTTCCTTGGCAACACAGCCTGCAAGCTTGAAGTGGTTTGGATAAACAGTTGTTGAGATAGGTAAAGAACAGTTGGAAGTACGGACATGCAGAGATTTCTCAAGTTGTTAGTTAAGATTTGTCTGATTTCTTGCTTTGCTGCTATAACAGCTGTCTACTTTGTCTCTTTTGACTCTCTAAAGTGGAGAAAAAGCCAACCAGTGAAGCTGTGGCTGAGTACTTGGAGGGAAGAAAGAAATATGAAGGGCTCAAGAACCGAAAACTGAAAAAAGGCTCAAGCAGAGAAGAACAGGCAAGAGGGCACAATTTGTTGCACTAAATTACTGAAATTGAAATAGACTGTAAATTCTGTAGTTGTTAACGTGTGTTTTAATGATGTCTGATCTTTACGGTAGACGCTGGCCCTGCTCAACAGCTTCAAGTCCAAGCTGTCATCGGCCATCACTGAGGGTCCACAGGAGGACATGGAGGAGCTGGCAGAGGATGATGACAAAGGATGGTCAGTGAGCTTGACACTATTCGAGATAAATGAGCGGGATATTTTCATTTTCTTCTTTCATGGTCATCTTTTAGGAAAGAATCCAGACATTGTTCATTTATTTCAATTTATGCAACTGAATAAAGCAAAGTCAAGCATGATCATGAGCCTATCCCACCTGTCTTAGGGTGAGAGGCAGGATACACCCTGGACAGGTTGCCAGTCTGTCACAGGGCTACCATTCGGACTCACATTTACTCCCGCATTGGGCAATTTAGTGTTTCCAATTAACCTAACCCCGCTAACTGCATGTTTTTGGACTGTGGGAGGAAGCTGAAGTACCTGGAGAGAACCCACACAAGCATGGGGAGAACATGCAAACTCCACACAGAAGGACCCTGGCCTGACACAATTATGTTAAAAATGACTATTTAGTTCTTTAAAATTTGAAGACATTTAAAAGATTAAATGGAAGACGGTTAAATTTTCATTTAAATGTTGCTTTTGGTTATTTTTTTAGTTAAAACTTGCTGATTATAGTGTTATACTCATAGACAGTAATAAAGTAATATGATGTCAGCCACTGGTGTCTGGATTCCCATTTTTCGAGATTACCGTTTTCCGCCATCAACATCTTGGTTGCAAGAAAAACTGATGTAACAAGAAGAGGTGGGTCTGAGTGTAAAACCACTGACTCATCGGCAGATGGTTTGTGACTGACAAGTCAATGAGCAAAACATGGTATGAGCAAAAAGGTCAACAAAGAAAGCCTTGTCTCCGCCCACCCCCATAGCTTTCTATGGAGGGAAAAGGCTTGGGCTGGACGTTTGCAACCCCAGCTATCGCCATCTGGTGGCTTTAAGACAGAATGCAGTTTTTAAGGCACTTCCGCAGTGGCTTCATTTTTCTGACAGGGAATCTTTGTCCATGTTTTTCGTTTTCTCTGGTTAGACTACTTTAATATAATGAACAAACTTACTTGTCCAACTGTTAACAGAAATGCTGATTCTATATCAAGAAAAGAAAAGTACCACATCATTGGTCTATAACTTAAATTCACTGTTCACTGCAGTCAATAATAGTAGAAACTCTGAGCAATACGTGAGCACATCAGTCCTCCCAGAGCCCAAGAAGCAGTCCGGCATACACACCATTTTGTGGACAGTGAAGTTTAAGCATGACAGGCTAACTAGAAAAAAGATGTTTTATTATTTCATTGATATTATGATGACTATCGCTAAAAGACAACATAATATCAGGAGCAACAAACATGAGACACTGGAAAAACAAAATCCTTCCTTGTACAGATGAACCTGAACTCTATAAGATCTAAAGCTCACTCCAAGTTCTGATAAATGTGTGTGAAAGTTCAGGTTGTGTGCTTGTGTATGTGTGTCACGTTGGGATTTCAAGCCACAGCCACCAGATTGGCCATCAGGAAATCAGGCCTGACTGTGTGTTTTCCTCTCATATTCTGTTTTTCACCAAAGATCTCAAAGTCTAACTGCACAGAGTGAGGGTTTGAAATGAATACCATGTGTTTGAACGTGAGCAAAGTGTCTGTGTGCAAGAGATTTAGAATAACAAAATCTGTAGTTCCTATTAGTCTCAAGAAGCCTCCTTGAAGTTCAGTCTGGGTGTGCGTTTGTGTGTCAGCGTGCATATGTGGGGGTCCTAATGAATTTGAGAGAAGCCTTGGCTGGCCTCTCCCGGCTGTAGACACCTCACGGTGTTGCCCCTGCCAGGTATGATGAGAAAGGAGGGACGGGGCAGTAGCATAGCAGTCCTAGAAAAATACCAGTGGGGAAGTCTGTGCCACTCTAGGAGTACTGCGAACAGAATGTGGGTTACAACAGGTCAGACATTGGAAGTCAAGTCTGGGCCAGAGGAGGTAAACTATTCCATCTGTGTCTGTGTCTCCAAATTCTGACTCTCCCTCTACAGCCCCCTCCTCCCCCAACTCCTTCTGCTTTGCTAACACACAACCTCAGAGCCCACTCTCTCAAAGCAAAGAGCCCTCCATTGCTTTCACCATTCCTCCATATTCAGTAAATCCCACCCCCTGCTTGAGTAAAAAGAATGCAAGACAAATAAATAGAGGAAAAGCTTCTGTAGACTCGCGTTATGGCAGCACAGCGGTTTTGATAAGCCCCTAACGCTGCCTTTCCACATCATGTTTCAGAGCTGGATGACTCTGAGGCTGTATGACCGGCAGACTGTCATCACAGAGACTGCTAGACAAATTATCAGAGGCGGCATGCTCACGCAGCAGGAGTCCTCAGGGCCTGCCAGAGTCTAACCGTGGCATTCTAGATGAGCTGTCACAACTCCTGCCGATTTCAAATGAACACAGGAGAAAATCCAGATCGCACCAACATACTAAAACACCCTAACCGCACAGACACGTAGAAGAGGTCATGCACGCTAGAACAACCCTTGTTTAAGTTTACAGCATGGAGTTTTGTTTTTTTAATACAGGCATGTGGAAACACACTGAAACAGTCTGTTAATCGTGAACTTTGAAGGAAACATTTAAAGATTTTCTTATTTTAGGTATGAACAAAACTACGTTTGCATTTCCTCTGGTTTGCTCTGGTTTCATACGACAAGCATAGCATGAGCTGATTGTAAATAGAATTTGGCGCCACAATTGTTCCACCATGTAATGTTGGTTGGTATTTTTCATCAAAGGATTGACTCAAATAATGCACATAATATGTGTACCAGCTCAAGTTTGGGTTTTCATACATGAATTCAGTTTATTTCCCTAATTAAATCTCAAGTTTTAAACCAGTTTTTGACAGATTTCTAAAAGTTGTGTCGTCGTCTTTTTATGACAGGTTGTCTAATAGATTTTTTTAAAAATTAAATAAAACACTAAAGCACTGTACCTATATGGTGGGTGTGTGTGGTTTATATTTTACTTTCCCTTCCCCCAATTCCAGTACCAGCACCGGGGGGAGATGGGGGGGTAATAGTTTATAAAGGTATCTGAGTATCACACAACCAGTTCTGAACCAGTTACAGTGTAAAGCCACCTTTGCAGCAACCCTGTGAGGCCATAATTAGGCACAAGTTAACATGCTTAAAGTGATGCTTAAAATGCTTAAAACATTGTAATGATGTACTCTTGTGTGAATTCAGGTTCACAACAACAATTAAGCCAGTCATTTTAGAACTACCAGTTATCCTAAAGGTTAACTGCTGGACAAAGCTGGAGTACCTGGGGATGATGGAGACCATGAAACTCCACAGATAAAGGCCCAAAGCTTACCAGCAGGTTAAAAATGCAAACCTTGCTGCGAGGGAACTGTGCCATTCACTGCCATTGCAGCTATGCTGCAAAACTAACTGGAACCATTACCGATTAAGATAAAAATGTAGTGATTACAGTTTTGCATTTTTGCCTTTTTTACATTTTGAAAAAGACTTGAAGCTGGGAAAATTACTTCTCAGCTCAGGAAATGAGGCTAAGAAGAATGTGAATGCAAGTTAACCATGATTATTATGTCAGTTCTTTGTGTTAGAGTGCTAATGTGTGGGTCTGTGGAAAAACTGTAGCAAAGTTAGAGGACCACCAGAGTCACTAGGGTTAAGCCCCCTTGGACTTCACCTTGGTATTTTTTTTTTTGTTGGGAAATGCCCTCCTCCTTGTATCTGGTTTTTTAGAAAGCCACAGTGAGGGTAAGCCACACTAGGTAAATAAACACAATACTATAGGCTTAATGTCAAAAAACACTGGTGATTTTAGAGCATCTATTTAAGTCATTTTAGCTACCGTTTAAAGAACACTATTATATTGACAAATTAGACTCTTAGTCTTGATTTAACATTTCAACTGGGTTTAAAGGTTTATTAAGTAATCCTTTCAGATCCTTAAATAGATAAAATAATGTTGTAGTTTCAAAATATACGTTGATTAGTGTGTAATTATCTGCCAGAGAGCTCGATTTTGGTTTCATCTGACCAAAGGACGATTGATTGTCAACAGTTTGCACCTTTTCTTTTTCTTTTTTCTTTTTTTTTGCCTGTCCCGTTTGGCTCCTTTGCCATCAGAATTGTTGTCTAAAGGCAAAGAAAGATGCCCAACGGATTTACTTTACCAAACTGACCATCCCAGCCTTGCCGTAATGGTCCATTTGATTCACCTTTTATTGTTCATTTTATTTTCACTTACTGAATACGGGACAGACTTGACTGGGGGAAAGAAGGGGAGAAAGAAAGAGGAAAAGAGAAACAGCTGAGAAGAGGGACGGGGGAGAAGGGCAAAAGACAAAAACCAACAGAATGAGCAGAAAAAAAAAGAAGAAGAAAAAATGCATATATCAGTCACCTGCTGAGAAAGAAAAAAGAAAACAAGCAGAAGAGAACAAGAGTAATAGAATAAACAACATCACAATGATATATGGGAATATGACAGTAAATACTAAATATTAAACATTATTGTGCAGCACATAAGATCAACAGAACACAGTGTGCTTTGAGGTAGGAGCCAAAAAGGGTGTAGTTTGTGGGTGTGATCACCCGTGTGTACACCTGTGAGCATGGACGCGCTTGTTTTTTTAAAAGGTTCCTTCATGTAATGATCTGCTAGAGGGTGTGGGGGGGCCACAGCCCCGTTTGCACCTTTTCAACCAGCTTCTTGATCTTGTAATCCATTCCAGTCTTGTGTAGGTCTACAGACTTGTTCCTGCCACCCTCTTTGGTTTTCCCCAATGGTGATGCCATTGCAGCTATGCTATGCAAAACACATTCATACAAGCACTATTTTCTATGCCTAAATGCTTTCTATTTAACATTCACACATTTTCACACTCCAATGATCACATTGGAGTGCAACTAAAGGTTCAGTATCTTGCCCGAAGGACTGAACCACCAACCTTCATATTGGTAGATGACCTCTGTCTACCTCCTGAGCTACAGCCACCTATCAGGAGTATCTGTAATTGATTCTTTCCCACACAGCCACAGAGCCGATCTGCAGGAGCCCAAATTCTAGCTGGGTTGTATGGCATCGAGTAGTTATTTCACTCAATGAAATGTAAATCCATTTATAATTTTTATGTAATATTTTTTTCTGGATTTTTGGTTTATATCCTGTCTCTTTCCATTAAAATGAAGCAACCATAAAAATTAAAGACTGTTAATTTCTTTGTGTGAGCAAGCTTATGAATTCAGCAGGAGATCAAGTAGTTATTTTCCCCTGCTTCAACTAATTATTGGGTTTGTTGTTATGAAACTTCTCAAAGCAAAAGAGAAACTGGCCTCTAGGTAACGGTTCCACAGAGCAGTGATTTAGTGGATCCTGTCCTGCTGTTCTTTGAACTCTCTCCACCTCCTCTCTTTGTCTGATTTAGGATGGCCCATGTTCTTCAGTTTGATGAGCAAAGCAGAAAAGTCAAGGATGCCAACATGCAGGATGAGGACACCTTTGAGATCTATGACCCACGCAACCCCGTTAACAAACGCAGGAGAGAGGAGAGCAAGAAGATCCTGAAAGAAAAGAAGGCCAAGAGGTGAGGTCACAAGGTCATAGGTCGTGCCGAAGCCATGTGACTAAAACCAAAACTGGCCGTACAGCATCCTGGCAGTCTACCTTTTCATTGCTTCAAACCCGGCTTTGTTGAACCATTTCCTGGTGCGAACATTACAAATGAGGATGCTGAGCAGAAAACACGATGTCCCCGTTTTCTGTGAGGAAACGGCTTCTTCACAGCTTCACCTGAACAGTTACTCATCAGGAGAAAAAAAATAGTGAACCTTACATGTAATGTTCATTTATATGACTTTGTATTTTCTGTTTACAGTTAAATGTGAGCCTTTGTTAGAAAAATAAATACCAATCATAAACAGCCTGTAATGACTCTGTTCTGTTTGATTTTAAACAAATGTATCACTAAGGAGCCATTTTTCAGGATAAATTGATACTCTAATGCAGTTTGTGAGGCCTTTCTTGCTTACATGGAAGGGCTATAAAACCTGGTGTATGTGCCCACTCTCTTCTTTCCATCTGGCATCAACTATTCGTGTTTGGACAGCTCATCCATCCTCTGCTTGCACTGGTGCTATGGCTGACTTCCACATTCAAGTGTTTCTTCAGATTTAGTTTGAGCAAATATGCAAGTAAATCTCTTGTGTGGACACCCTACTATTCACTTAGCTTTCAGCCAGTCTGGGACAAGTAAGGCATATAGACCACAAGAATACTTGCACAAAAAATGCTTGCCTAATATCATTTAGGTCAGGGTATGGATACGGAAAAGCTGAGTGTCCTGTGGTTTCTGGCACAAGGATGTTGACAGGCAAGTGTGGCTTCTTTTGGCTTGACGGTGATGGTCTTTGTCATGTTACTCAAGCCTTTCCTAGATAGTTTTTGTGGTGTCTGAACCCGTTATCACTTCTGGGGAACCCTTGTGCAGTCAGGGAAGGTGTTTGATGGTCAGCATCAATGTTTAGGTGAGCGGTACATATCAAATGAATGCTATAACCTTCATGAACCTCAACAGAATATAGTATTGTTATGTAAAACGTTTTAGTCAGTCAGCCTGGCTCTGGATTTAATGTTGAGGCTGATCAACGAATGCACATGCTCCAAATCAGCTATATATTATGGGTCTTTACCATTGGAATGCTGTTTCATGGTTATAGCCAGTTAAAACAGCAGAAAGTACCACATTCTGTGGGTCTTTGGATATGAAAAATGAATGAAAGAATGATTCAAACCCAAGCAACAGGGAGTAACATTTCACAGGTATCCTAATATGCAGATTTCCAAATGCTTTAAGTATGTTTGCATGAATCTGAGTTCAAATAAAATTAATCTATTTTATACTGGGCATTGGTGCAGTCCCTTAGCTCATCCTCTGTCTGGAGAAAAAAAAACATTTTAGCTCCCTTTCCCCCTGTCTTTAAGCCAGCTTTCTTGGCAGCCCTTGCTAACAGAAGATTGGCAAGGAGCAGGTAGAAGGAACAGCAGGTGGGAGGAGCTTCTGTGCTTACAACTAGAGCACCAAAGTGCTCTCACTTACCAATCAAAATCAAGAAGGGGTGGGTCTTAGAATATCAGCTCTCAACAGTTGCAAAGAAGAAACTGATTGTAGTTGTCACTGAGGAGCCAGTAAATTGCAACTTAACACTGAAGAAGTAGCCTAGCAATGATTACAGCGCTTGAGAGAAGCCCTCTAAAACTGAGGTCATGGGGGATTTCAGTTAAAAAATGGCTGGCTGTGGACACAGACCCTAGAATGGACAATTGATACCACACTTTTCCGTAAGACAAACATGAATCTACAGCTGTTAGTGGCTCAGCTTAGCTGGAACTGGCAACACTGTGCCACTAGTCTGGCACAGTCCACAGAGCAGATGTAAAAACATCATTACACATTTAATGAACAGTTACGAGAAGTATTGATTTTCTCAGTGAACTTTCTGCTATGATTGCGTACTTCACAAAATATTAAATAGAAAAACAACTTTTTAATGCTGGGGTAAAAACCAGAGACAGCTCAGTCATCCGAACACATTTCTTTTTCATTGTCCTGCTCGGGTCATCACTGGAGCAGTCAGGGCTTGTTGAAAGCAGAACTGTTCAAACACTTAACCCAAAATGATCAGCTGCCGTGTGCGACCAGGAGCCGCACACTTCTTTTTTAACTGGACTTGTGGGATTATGCTTAAATTTCAATATGAAACGAGACGTACAGTTAATGTTACATTAAGAGGCCAGCTCTGCCCAAGCTGCTGAAAATTTAAAACAGGTGATACAGTGGCCTGACCGACTCTGTGCTTCTGGGTCTTGCTCACGATTAAATGTGCCAGTGTTAATAACTGAGATATTCTGAAATGTAACGAGAGATTCACTTTTTTCTTGAGTATGTCATAAAACAAGCCTTGTAATACTTCCATGCTCTTTCGCTCTAATTTCTAATGGCCACACTGGCCTTGAAGACACTCCTCAGATAAATTAGTTCTTTACAAGGACTCTGCTTACCAAGTAAATCGGTAATTTATGTTTGAAGGGAAGCCAGAGAGAAAGACAAGGTGGAGAATATTTAACATTTCTCTGCGTCACTGCACCCAACTTCAAGTAGAAAATACCCCTCTTTTGCTCATCATGTGATTCTGGAGGAATGAGATGGGAAGGTAATGGCATTATCATGCTCTTCCACTGCCTTCTCCTTCTGCCCTTGGGTGTATGCATTAAAAATGACAAGCTAATTCTTCTAATGTCTAAAGACATGACTAATTAAATTAAACATTCATTTTGGAACCAGGGCATTTTGTTCTTCTCTTTCCATGTAACTTGTATTTATGACATTAAAGAAGGGATTTACCGTAAAGCCCATAAGAAAGCAAGGTTCTTTAGATTTCTAGATTGCAAAACCACTGGGGGCATCTGATCAGTCCCAAAAGTCTGTATGGAGTCTTTATTACAATGACAAATCCAGAGTCAGATAAACAGCTATCTCAAGCAATGAAAAGTACAAGGAGACCTGGTCTGGCCCCCTCAGTGCCCTTATCTCAGCTTGATGGAGTCAGTCTGGGATTACATGTGGAGACAAGACAGAAGAACTGTGGCAAGTTGTCTCAGTTGCTTTATCATATGTTGAATAGCTATGCAAGAGAACACATGTGTGTTACTGTGACCATGAGTCCTCCCTCTATAGCTAACTCCTCTGGGTGCAATGGCCAGAAGAAAAATGCAAGATCAAAGAGGAGATGGTTTGTACAGGCACAGCAGAGTGTCATTGTTAAGCTCTGGCAATTCCCAGACGTCCAAGGACAGAGCAGTGAGTTCATTTGTCTCTGCTGTCAGCTTTTTGTCTGCACCTTATTGTTGAAGGACAAATTCAAAATTTTCTCACTCTATCCTAATACAGCGCTTGCATACACATGACTACACTGAAAGATTTGCTGGTGCTCAGACTGCTCTTCTTGTCCATACATCAGATAAAGTCATTTCACTGTCAGTGATGAAAGCTTATGTTGTATCAGGACTCTGCAGTTTAAGTTAGTTTAATTAAACATGTATCATTGAAACGTGGAATATGGAGTTTAGGAACAAATTCTTTCTTCCTCCTCAGACAGGGTTTGCTTGTGAAGGTGAAATAGTGTGATAGTAGATACCAAAATGAAATTTTATCAGATGCATGAATTTAAAAGATAACCAGACAACAGCGCACAGTGCATTGGTTTACAATGCTCAGAAGCAAGATTGTGCACTTTCAGAAAACAATGTTTATTTGTGTAAAATAGTGTTTTGTTAGAATAGAATGTCCTCCATCCAGGATCCTAATTACATAACAGTTATGTTATATTAACAGCCAAATGTCTCTAGCTGTTTAAACTGCAGCATATTAGTTTTTCTAATCAACAACAAACAAATTTGATGTAAAAGAATTTCATTCATTTTGGTTATAGAACTTAAAGGCAGTCACTTCACCACATGTTTCATGCTCAGTAATGCTCAGTGGGATGCAATTTAATATCTATAACCTGGTACTGTGTGATGTTAGAATAATAAGGAAAATGCTGTTTCTGCAGTAAATCAGACACTCCAATTAAACATTATAAATTATGTAATTAATACTGATGTTGTTATAAGCAGAATTTTACTGTTTGGGAAAATGTAATGAAAAGAAGGATGAGCGCAAGTAGCAACCTTTTGAGGTTGTGATATCACAGAGAATCACTTCATCAACACTTGTGAAACAGGACAGCAGGACAGCATTACCCTGTTGTTTAAATATAGTCATGTCCTCTTTTAAGCAAGAAAACAAAATGCCAGTGCCAAAATTGCTAAATTCAAGGCTTAAATAGTAATATCATAGTGCAGCTATGCAAGGTAATAGACATGAGTATGACATCTGGCACAAACCTATTATACTACAGTAGCACTACAGAAAACGGCGACAGGACCAAAACTGTTGTGAGCATGTGCATTGGACTTGTGATCTTCTTGCTTTTGAAATGGTTGCTTGAAAGCATGGGACCACACCTGCAACCACCTGCAGTCAGCTGCCATCCTCAAAGCAACATATGTGCATCAGTTTGCGGTTGAACTAAGTAAAACTGGAAAGAAAGTACAGCAAATCTTTTGCAATTTTTGTTATGTTTCCAAATCTGTTACTGTCTTCATATACAGAACTTCACATTAATTGTTTCCTTTCCATGTCTAGCAAAACCTCAAAGAGTTTAAATATATAGTGATTGCAGTCACTTCGAGTCAGTTTGAAGTTGTTTGGAGATAGGTTGCCTCCTACCAGGCAACCTTAAGACTGAAAGTGGTCGTCCAGAGGTTGAAGGTGTTGCACGCTCAGCCTCTGGTCAATAAGTTGTTTCATCCCAACTATTTGCCGTCAGTCACTGATAGCAAAAAATTCAACACAATCACCAAGCAATTACCAATTGTTCCTAAGAGGTTCCTGTTTTAGCTTTAGTCTAACTGAGCCATTACTGGAATTGATGCTAAAATGTAAAACTATGAATCTATTAATTATTAGCTTTAGCTGTCAACTGAAGTGGTGAACACAATAAATCAGTCAGTACATGAGCAAATTAGAAAGGATTTCTACACTACACAGACAGGAGGAAGAATTACAGTCACCAATAACTCTTTTGATGTACATATGTGCATGTGGGTATTGTTTTAAGGCAGAAAAATGGGAATTGGTATTTTAACATCTGCTGAATCAGGGCTCCTTCTCCTTTAATATGCTTTGCTTAGATTAAAGTCCTCATGTCACTGATCATATTTCACAGCTACTTTATAAGATTTATTTTTCATATAGGCCAAGTCTTTCTCTTCCCTATTACAGCGCTTCCTCTTTTTTCCCTCTGTATGAACACAATATTCTCAAAAAGTTCTTCTTGTGTTACACCAGACCAAAATTAGCAAGTGCTTTTGTTTTAACATACTAAGCTGATAAAGTAACACAGAGCAGTCTTTGTCTGGCAGTGTTGCTATGTTCTTTTTGTTGCTGGTATATTTATGGATCATAGTTGAGACTACTTAGACACACCTTGAAAATGACATGCCAGAGCAGAGATGCCAGCCAGTGCTGGGTGATGCAGAGAACTGCCCGGGTGTTGGGATATGAGCAATAACATATTCATTTTGCCAAATATTAAGTCCAACAAAGGCCTGCCTGTGAAATTTCCAATACCACAGCAATTGGACAGGGCTGAAAAGGAATGAATGCAATTCTCTAGAAACTGAGTACACTGAAGGACACCAGTGTAAACAATAAATTAAGGCCAAGACTACAACTACCACCAAGGTTAAACTAAAAAAAAAAAAACCCTCAGAAAAGCTGCGTTTTACCTCAAACTGGAACAAGTCATAGAATTGAGTTACATGGGCATATATACTGACAGAGTACAGGAATATGTAAATATACCTGTATTTTGATAAGTGCCCAGAAATGTATGGCTCACATGGGCCTCAATGTGGTTTGGATTCAGCGCAGACAAGAATTCTATCCAGTCACGGTATACATGAATCCACTGTTTAATGACTGTTTCCTCAGCTTGGCCCCAACATGTGATGCAATCTGACATATTAGAAATAATGGCGTGCATGAATCATCCCAAGGTATTTAAACCCATTCACAATTTCAATCCTCTCACCTTTACTGAAGGTTTCTGCTCTAGCAGGTTGTTGTATTATTCAACCCAACCAATCAGCATTAGATCAATTCAATAGGGAAAAATGAATTTTCCCCAACCGATTGTGAGTGGTTGCTGGTAATTGCTGTGAAATCAGTTACTATTTCCCAGTATTGGTCAGTGACCCCATGGTAACCATTCGTTGCTAAAGAATAACATGTATTCCCTGACCAACTGCATGGCAGTTGTTTGCAGGAGGTTGCTTGCTACTGCCATGTGAAATTGGTTGCAAATCTGTATAAAGCACTGCACCAAAAAACCTACTTATAAATGCTTTGGGCACTAGCAGATTGAAGCGGTTGCCTGTAGTTTGTATGGAAGACACCGACTTGTTTTCCATACAAACCTGGCAACCATCAGTCCCAATAAACAAGTGGTTGCCAGAGAGTCATGGACTAAGATAAGATAAGATAAGATAAGATACCTTTATTAGTCCCACAAGGGGAAATTTCACATAGACTAGTGTCTATGCCTGTGTGACTGAGGCCTGAGGTTTTTTTTAACTCCCACAGTCCCAGATGGATGGATGGATATTTTTTAATTATATTTCTCTAGAAGTGGACATTGCTAAGTTTTTCAAGAAGTCTTACAAGAAGCACAAAGCTTATCCTCAGGCAAAGAAAAAAAAGTTACAAGCTCAGACAAGTTGTCCTTCATCTATATCTCACTGTGACTTTTACAAAAATCACACGGTACTGCTGTTGTTACTTCTGACACATACCGCTCTGTTGAGTTCAGTGCTTATTTGGTTGCTGTGTTACATAACCTAAATGAAGTGTAATCACTTTTGTGCCATGACTATGTGTAGTATGTTTCCCAACTTGTTGTATGTCTTGTTGTGGTTTCTGATGGCCAGGACACTGGAGAACAATTTAATAAAATCAGAAATTATACATTCTGATTGCCTAGGGTTAGAGTTTGGGTTGGGTTTGGAGTCATCACCAATTATGATTTAGACCTCCAAAAGTTTACAGTGGCTCACAGAACCTCATAGAATACTGCAAATCCAAATATTTCCTTCTGCAACTGAAAGTTATGATAGCTGCAGTAGTTTTATGAAAATTGTGTTATCTGCACAATTTTGTTCGTAGGTGTGACTTGTCCTTTTTTTTTTTACCATCTTAAAGACAAGAACAAGGGTGGTAATGGACTTCTGTTCTCTTATTATTACAACTTACTGATGAATCTCTTTTTCACTTAATTGAATTGCTTTCAAGCAGACCATTTCATCTTTACAGCCACTTTTTCACTGTAACGAGAGAGCGGCGAAATTACAGACACTATTAAACAGGATGACTTTTTCCTCCAGGAGACATTTTGTTACCTCATAAATTAATTACAATTACAGGCTACTAAAAGAATAGATCTTTAAAAGGTTTCACATTACTGGAGCTGTCAAACGCTTGGCGTGCCTTGACTGGATGTCCTCAACATGTCCATGTATTACAAAGAGATTCACCTTTTACTGTAGCAGTGAAGGACATGCAAAACAGAGACAGAAGCAGCATTACAATGCAACTGAATGGCCTTGTAGTTTTCTGCACTGCCTCCTCATTTGTTCTCATTAGCTTTACTCTCATTTATTAGATGTAGACAGCTGGAGCAGAAAAGGATGAATCACAACATCATTCACTCCTGATGGATTTCATAATGTCCTGAAGTGAGGATGTCCTTAAGCGTGCTGCATATAGAGTACGCAGTTCAACAGCACGCACGCACACACACACACACACACACACACACACACACACACACACACACACACACACACACACAATTATTCAGCCCCATCCACAACCAAGCAAGGGCTCTTGGCTTTATTCCACTGGCCTAAGTGATTGGCTATTGATTGCTTAAACATATAATCCACTTACCTGCTGTCTGTCCTGCTGACAGAGGACAGTAATGTAACAAAGCCGTATCCTTTAAAGACAACCCAGCTGGTAAAACAGTACACACTGCTTTTGGAGAAAGCCAAAATTGACAGTTTATTTAGCTTTCTGAAAACAGGGAGTAGTAAAAACAGCACTATGGCGCTGCTACTAGGATATCGCTTGGTAACCCTTTAAATTTTCAAAAATCTGAGTCTTCTAGCCCTGTTTTTGATTTGGTTTTGATGATGAAGAGAGAAAGATTCCAATTAAAGAATCCTTAATACCGTAGAAATCTCTGGGAGAATTCTATAATGGCAAAGATGCTGAATGCCCCACCTGTGATCCCAGTAGAGCCGGTCAAAATAGGAAAAGATGTAAGTCGATACATGCAAGTTAGAGTTTATGTCACTTTAAGCTATGTGGTGGTATTATTGTAGTAAAATTGTATATATTTATATTTACTTTCTATAACTTACACTAACATGTTTTTTCAGCAGAATAAGCTAGAGATTATCTTATTGCCACTCCAGATTGAAACATTAGACTATGTGCAGTTCTGTGAAAGGCTAAGTAAACACTTACTGTTTCCAAATTAATTAAAAGGTGCTGCTTATGAAATACCCTTGAATAACTGATTTTCAGCATGTATAATAGCATCTGCTATAAAAGCAGATGTTTTGGCAGTTTGCTGCTGTGGAGAATTCAGATGCATGAATCTGAGAAGTTCAACCCAAAAGCTACATTCAGACTCTACAGGCCTCAGTTAGCATGTTGAACACTGAAATTCATTACAGTACAATTAGAAAAAAGACTGAACAACTATGGCTTGTTTAGAAAGATTACTAAGAGACGGCCTCTTCTAAAAAAGAAGGTAGCACAGCTGAATGAATCACATGCCTTCTGGAATAATGGACAGATGAAACTGAAGCAGAGACCTTTGACCATAATGCATATCACCGCATTTGGTGAAAAGGGAACACAGCATATGTATACAAATACCTCATACCTAATGTAATGCACAGTGGTGAAAGGGTAATGAGTTAGGTTTTTTTTTTTTTGCAGCCACATGACCTGGGCATCTTGCAGTCATTGAGTCCATCATGAGCTCCTCTGTATACCAAAGCATTCTGGAGTCAAATGTGAGGGCACCTACCTGACAGCTAAAGCTGGGTTAAAACTGGGTCGTAAAACTGGAATGGACAGTGATCCCAAACACAGCAGCAAATCTACACAAAAAATGAAAAATAAAAGACTCAAGGTGTTGCAGTAGAGCTTCAAAGGATCTGAGGTCCATAAACGCATCTCCGCAAACCTCAGTGAACTGACGCAATGGTGTAAAGAACGGTGGGCCAAAATATCTTGATGCATGCTCAATCATCCAGGTAAGTAAATCCCCAAAGTTTGATTCTGGTCATCCGGGCGTAGCATTTTCAGTGGGAGAAACGTTTCATCACTCATCCAAGTGACTTCTTCAGTCTCAGCTGACTGCAGGTTTCCCCAATCTTATAAACAGTACATTTGCATAATGACTGAAACTAGCACCACTGAAGGAACAATGGGCTGGGAGGTCAGTGGACAAGTGGGTGAAGAATTTGTCTGACAGACAGCTCGACCAAGCAGAGAAAAACATCCTTGCTAAAGGGTTGAATTTGGCGGTGAGAGACAAATCCCGCTAGTGGAACTGATCACAGCCACAAAAACAGCAATTCGAAACAACAACATTGCAGACATGGAAGCAGAGCAACTACGGACGAAAGTTTCAGCCTGTCTCAGCAATACGAAGCCCCCAGCATCCAACATGAGTATGGAGAAGAGGAAGGCACTCACATCATTTAGCAATGACAACAACATTATCATCCTTCCAGCAGACAAGGGTAGGCGCAGGGTTTTGCTAAACCAGAAAGACTATCACGAGAAAATTATGTCACTGCTCAGTGACGAAAATACTTATGAGCCCCTGAAACAAGACCGTGATAGACTGTCTGAAGCAGTTAGAACAAGACCGGACCTAATACTACAGGCTATACCCAGGGGAATCTACACCAAGTCTGTATGGTTTACCGAAGATACATAAACAGGGTGCACCTTTAAGACCAATTGTCTGCATGATCAATTCAGTCACCTCTAACATCTCTAAGTTTCTGGCTCCGATCCTCAACCTGTTGGTGGGCAGCTCTGAATATCACATCCAGAACACCTTGGCTTTTGTCGAGAAGGTGAGAGATGTCATTATGGAGGCAGATGAAACCATGTTCTCGTACGATGTTACATCTTTCTTCACTTGCATCCCAGTCACGGAAGCGTTGGAGGTAGTCCGTAAGAGATTACAGGATGACCCCAGCCTCAGCAACAGGACCACTCTCAGCACCGACCAAGTGTGTTTGCTTTTGGAACTGTGTCTTAATTCCACCTATTTCACATACAAGGGTCATTACTACAGGCAGAAACATGGGTGTGCCATGGGTTTCCCAGTTTCACCCATCGTGGACAATTTGTACATGGAAGAAGTGGAAAAGAGGGCTTTGCTATCCTACCCTGGAACAACACCAAGTCATTGGTTCAGGTATGTGGATGACACCTGGGTGAAAATCAAATCTCAGGACGTACCACAATTCACGGATCACATTAACTCGGTGGACCGATACATCAAATACACCAGGGAGGATATGAAAAGTGGAAGGTTAGCCTTCATAGACTGTGAGATTTCCATCAGTAGTGGGGGACATCTAAAAGCTGATGTGTATAGTAAACCTACACATAAAGATCAGTATTTAAAATTTGACTCTCGTCATCCACTGGAGCATAAACTGGGTGTCATCAGGACGCTACAAGAGAGAGCGAACACCATCCCCACTGACACGGCGGCCAGGGAAGCAGAAGAACATCACATCAAGAAGGCCCTGAGTAGATGTGGTTATCCCAGCTGGACTTTTGTCAAAGCTGGAAAGGCGCCTAAAGAAAGCTCCAGCTGATCCAGGAGAGAAGGACAACCGCTGCCTAAGAGAAAACCCGTAGTGATCCCGTACGTGTCAGGAGTATTGGAACAGCTGAGACACATTTTTTCTAAACACCGAGTCTCTGTGGCTTTTAAACCCCAAAACACGCTGCGCCACAGATTGGTCCACCCTAAGGACCGGGTCCCCCAACACAAACAGAGTAACATAGTGTACAGGAGGATTTGAGCGCGGAGTCAAGGAGGCCATTTATGTGAAAAGGGAAAGACCATTTCTGAATCGAAGAGAGGGCCTAAGGGTACATCTTTTGCCATCTTACAATGCTGTGATTGCAGCCATTCTCCAACTCTCTGTGAATGGTACTCATGGCCATTCATCAGTGGTCTTTGATCAATGAGCTTTGATCAGTGGTTGTTAATCAATGGTCATGAGAATTTGCATATTAATGATCAACGAACTGACCTCCCAGCCCATTGTTCCTTCAGTGGTGCTAGTGTCAGTCATTATGCAATGTACTGTTTATAAGATTGGGGAAACCTGCAGTCAGCTGAGACTGAAGAAGTCACTTGGATGAGTGATGAAACGTTTCTCCCACTGAAAATGCTACAACCAGATGAACAGAATCAAACTTTGGGGAATTACTTCAAGTATTGCTGCTAAAGCTGGTTCTTTCCTCTTTTTCACATGACTGTGAAAGTCAGTAGCTGGAAAAATATGATTTTTACATTATTTAAGATGTTTTTAAATGACAGTTTACTTTTTATGACCTGGAAACTTTATTTCACTCAATCATTTAGATAAAGGCTTTAATATGTTCCCAAACAACAGATTGGAGGTTCTACTAAAACAGCTGCCTAGTTGTGAGACTTTGGTTTAATACAGCAGTGTTCTTCTAGATGAGAAGAGCTTCCACTAAAGTTTTCCTCTTTTTTTCCATTTTCCACCAAAATAAAAATAGCCACATCATTAGCCACATTCTGCTGCACAACCCGCCAGTAACAACTCCGTTCTAGGCTTCCCGTGGTGTATACAAATACATTTCAATGTGCCATATTTTAGTTCATTCACAAACACTGCCCTGCTGAAATATAACAGTATGGCATCCATATACACATTAGTGTGTTTAGTCCACTGAGAAAGGTGTGAAGAAAAGCACATTGTCCTGGTGTATGTGATAGCATGGCTGTTGCCTTCTCCTATGAAACTAGTGGCCCTCAGGCCTTTGATCTCACCCATGGCAGTTCAGTCTGGGCCTCAGCTGTGGGAAAAAGCAGCAGGGCTTAACAGGACAGAGCCCAGTAGATAGCAGGTGCTGAAGCCATGACCTTCCCATCCCAGGCCAGCATTCCTGCCTGTCAGACCCCCTGGATCCACGCATGTAGTGTCTCCAGCCACACCATCTGGAGCTGTTTGTCCTGCTGCACTGCGTTCAAATGGAAGAGTGTCCAAAACACTTCAAGCACTCATCGCACATACTGCAGTGGCACAGCTCTTCTGATTAAGATAAACCTTTACAGTGCTACTCTATGTTATTCATCACTATGCTAATCCTCACACCTCTCAGCTGGAGAATGGGCACACAAACAGAGGTATGACAGGGCCACAGGACCACAGGCAAGAGTAAATCCACAGGTATTTGGGGTTTTAAACTTCAAGGGGTGGCAGATTGTTAAGTTGGACACACAGCAGAAAACTCTCGGAGGAATTCCAGCATGTAGTCGAGCCTGAGTTCTCAACCTGGGAATTGTTGGTGTCTTATCACTGGTGTATCTTTGCACAGCTTTGTTTTGTCATAGCTTGTAAGATATTGTGTTGCTGATAAAACACAGCAATGGCTTCTTTCATTGTCAGGAGTTTGCTAGAGAAATCTGATCCTCGTCCTCTCCACACCTCTTATCATAAGTAGCCTGCTAGCTCCTAGTCTTACTAAGCCGATGTACTGGGAATCACACTATCACTCCTCCATTCAAGTGTCTCCCTGCAAGTCAGAGAGACTAATTTTATCTCCTTAACTATTAAAGGTAACATATAACGGTAAAAAGATTACACTTTCTTTCCTGTAGTCTTCATGTTATAATTAGTTGTGAGCATGCAATGAAGTGCTAGGTGGGGTACTCTTGTTTGTGTTTGTGCAGTTGAGCGATTAGCTTTTTAAAAAAAGATTTTTTACCTTCATGCTGGACTCTGCTGTTTCTATCCCCTCCACTAACTATGCATAGCATCATCACTGTCATGCTACACGTCTGTATTGGTTGCATACCCCAAAAACCAACCAACCAAGCTGCTTTTGAAGCCAGTTTCTGGAGACATTATAGCAACTGAACTGCAGTTTGTGGAACTTCTGCTTTGGCTTTGTTTTTTAATCCTGGAAGCTGCCCCTTGCTTGGTTCTTCTCCTGCTGTATTACAGTTGAATTGGAAATCAAAAAATCAGTTGAGATGTTGCACACTGGTATCCTGAAATGTTGCACAAACACAGGAGAGCTAAAACCTGTTCTTTTAAACTAACATTTAAGAGAAAATCACATAATTTATTTTTTTAAGTTATATTTGATTAGTTAAAAGTGCAGTTGTAGCTATTGTTGAATGGCCTATTGTTAGTCCTCCCAGTCAACCAAGAAACTACTTTTTCATGTCACCATCCCAGACAAATAAGTCAGCTCAATGGATTGGTGGGATTCTAAGGCCTGAACTCATGAGACTTAAGACCTGCAGCCCTGAAACCAAGAAAGGTAAATACCAGTAAATCTTGCTTTCATTGCCTGGAGCCTTCTTGTCCATGTGTACATTCACAGTATCCAGTGGATGGCTTCTGTTTCTTTCTGTTTGTGTGTTGAGTCTACAGCAAGCTCTCATGGACGTATGTGCTCACATAATCAGGTGTAAATGTTTCATGTAAGGCAGTCACCTCATGGCTGTCAGGTCATCTGCAGATACACGATCCCTCAGCTTCTTATTTTTCTCTCTCTCCTTGTCACCTTAAGCTCCACAGGTTGGGGCTAATGTAATCACAGACCCCTGCAGAAGGGCCAGTGTAAGAGACAGAAGCTGGGCCAGACATACAGGTATTCTAAACTGGTTACATTAAACCAAACAGGCCATCTGTCTCCCCCAGTAATTGGACACTGGATTAGACAGAGATGGCTGTGTTTCCCAGCCAAGTGGGCTAGTTACTGTTTATTTGGAATTAATTACCAGGGAGAGTGGAAATCTCAGAGCTTCCTACGAGTGGACCTAGACACTTTCTGATGGGGATAAGAGAACGTAAAGTCCAATAATAAAACTATATCAACAAAAATGTTTGGCAAGTTGTTTGACGCTGCTCAAACAAAGTCTTATCCTTGAATCTCAGATAATGATGTGGCTGGGGATTTCGAGTAAGGTGGATCAGAACAAAAGTCCCTTCTTTGATATGGTCACCCTAAACTGAGGCAGCAAATCAATGCACTTCTTTAAAGCTGGTAACCAATATCCTGGTGTAACACCATCAGCCGTTCTCACTCTAAGGATGTTCCAAGAGTTGAATTTAAAAAAAGAGTATACATCTCTTAAACCCTGTGAGTGGGGCATCCACCCTGGCACCATATTTCATCCTGAGTGTTTCCTTCTCACAGGAATCACTGCTGAGGTATTGCAATCCTTAACCCTAACATATAACTCCAACTCCATGCTGTTCCAGTGTGGGATTCTCTTCACAAGTATTGATAATAAGCTGGCAGAAAAAAAAAACACATTCTGATGAACATTAATACATTAATTGTTTTTCCCCAGTAAAAGTTCCTTTTTGACTTTTCTCTAAAACACAGGGTTAGAGAAGAAACGATAAAGATAAAATATATAACATAATAAAATAAATATAATATATAAATAATAATAATACAATAAATAAAAAGACTAAATGCTTAGTTTGAGGATGGCTATTAACATTTATACAAATAAATAATGTTGATTCCAATTCTCTGAGGCGACTGTTGTGATTTGGCGCTATATAAATAAAACTGAATTACTTTATCTCCTGCCTAGCAGCTCCATGTTCAACATCCTTTGTCTAATATAGTCACCATCCTGCCGCTGCACATCTAAACTATCTCAGCTCCACCTCTTTGTCTCCAAACCACTGAACCTGAGCAAAACCCAGTTAATGATGGAAATAACCTTGCCATGCAAGTTTAAGGTTGCACGCGCTAATATGTTTTGACAAGCATAGTAAAAATGAATGTGTTAACAGAGGATTCTGTTTAAAAGCTGCTCTTTTTATTCATTTATCTACTTAAAAAAAAAAGTTGGTGAAGGGCCGTATCATGGCATTTTTTTCACTATGCTAAATTTCAGTTTGCATGCAGTGAAATCAATGTACAAGTGACAATGCAATAAATTAGCATATAATTTACATTTGAAAAAAAAATTAGTAACAGTGTACCAACAATAATACTGAATACAAAATATATGCAGCTAATCACATGATGCTTTTCATTTCGCTTGCACTTCAGATACGTTTTGAAGCAATGTGACATTCAAACATCCAAGTTCACAGCAACGAGTACCAGTTTGATTAAGTTGTCTTTTCTTTTTCTAAATGGAGCTTCTTAATCCCACAGCCAGTAGATGAGTCAGTTCAAGCAGTTTGAATTCTGCTGTCTTTGAATGCAGCATCCACCATCCTTTCCAACAAAATCTGCTCAGCACTGTCATTCTGAAGGTGGCTACAAAACAAAACAAAACAAAACAAAACAAAAAACGTAGCAGCAGCAAAATTAGAACGTCGGTTTTAACAGCTCTGACAAGATCCTTACACACTCACTTTAATTGCTGTTCCCCTTTCACAACCCAAACGTCACCTGGGTGAAGTGATCGCTTTCGTCCGGGGGGGTGACTGTTTTGTTGGCTGCACAAGCAACAATACACAGTTGACAATGAAAATTCCCAGTGTGAGGTATAGACAGATACAAACTAAACGATAACATGACCAGCATTAAATCAACAGAAATTTTGACAAGTATATATATATTTTTTTTCATACTGTTTGGATCCAGCCTCACTTTTCTTTTCTTATTAGCACACTGGAACGGGTTTGAATGGAAGCACCCACTTGATAGCACCAGAAGTCTGGGAAGGCCGGAAGCCTCGAAGCATAGCAGGAGGAAAGAGAGGTAAACACAGTATTTCTTGGAAATTAAAAAATAAAAAAAGTACAAGAGCAGGGCAAGCACCACTGAGTATGCTGTTTTTGTTTTGTTTTTTTTATTCATTTATGGGACAAAGGTGATGATGATGATGATGAACATGATGGGGGTAGGAGGCAGAGTGTGGAGTCTGTGAGTAGCAGAGTGAAGCCAGCTGACATAGCCTGGTAACAAAAGTGGTGTTTGCATGTATATTTAACAGGAATATCTCAATATTTGTGAAACAGGCCTGTTCACTTCCTTGTGAATGATCCCACACGTTAGCTTAGTCTAAAAGGCTGGAAGGTTGGAGAGATGCCTTCTTATTTTGTCCCATATCACATTTTTTTTTTTTTTTGGGGGGGGGGGGGGGGGGGGGGGTTCATTAGAACAATTTTTAAAAGTGTGTTTTTCAGTTTCAGTTTCTGATGTACATGACCAGCTCCAAAATGCCTAGTTGGTTTTATTATGTGCCAGTGGGCATCTTTGATGAGAATGAATGGGTAGGCTACATTTAGTTCATTAGTCCCCCTTAAAGCATCAGCTTCACAAGTCAGGCAGCCTGTGATTAACCTCCCATAAAGCCAGAAGTGTTCAACAATATTGACAACCAAATCTTCAAATTAAGTCTTTGCTTGCATTGGTGGCTTCAAGCAGATACAGTACTGCTTATTTAAAGATCACAGAGCTAAATTAAACAGACATATTAGCTGTTGCAAACTGTTGCTGAACTGGTCTTCATACGACATTTATATGGAGCTGGTTTTGTACTAAAGACAAAAGCAACATTATAAACACTTACTGATTTATGTCCTAATTTACATTTAAATGGTGACTTTTAATCATCCTTTTTTTTTTTTTTTACATTAAATGTTAATTGTAAATTGGTGAGCTTTAGATGTGCTAATAGGTTGATTCATGTCACCCTAGCTAGTCAGCATTTTCCCTCCACTTTTCCTAAGGTCTTAGTCAAACAGCTGTGCACACTAGTGTGCAGACCAGTTAATGACCTCCTGCCAACCCCCATGTGTATTTTACAACTGTTTGGCAACTGATTGCTGGAGGTTGCTGGCAGTCACTAGCATAAATTGGTCGCTGCAAGGGTGCTGGACAGAAAAATTCTCTGAAATTGCTTTGGACACTGACATTTTCAGCTGTTTTTTGCATGGAAGAAGCGGACTTACCAAGCAGTAGTGAAATGGTAAGTGTAACCTAAACATATGCTTTCAAAGTAAAAGTTACACATTCCAAAATATGTAGGTTGCAGCAGTAAGACACAACTTATTCTTTAAAAGCAAATAATTAATTAAAATGTCATTAAAGCTCAAGAAATAAATGTCTGCAGATAAGTTGGCATCTTTCATGCAAACTACAGGTGACCAAGGTGGCAATCTGCTAATAACTAAAGCAATCACAGGGACCTTTGCTGAGGATCACCCTATTTGTGTTGCCAGTATTAAACTGTGACTGAGGCCTGAGTTAACGATCGTCTTGCCCAGACCTCATATATCAATCTTTTCATGTAATCATTGGTAAGAAGGCCATTTTGCAAACTGCGGGTCTATTAGTTTACCTCAAAAAGATCCTTAAAGAGAGTATGTAATGGTGACTGCACTTTGACTCAGATGAACAAAACCTATAAATCCTTTAATACTAAACTGAGTAAGATGCTAGCAAAGGTCTGGTCACTAATTTTTCATGTGGCGTAGGCACCATTTGAAAAGATGACTTTGGTGATTTTGGGTGAACTTTTACCTGACTGTTAAGAACTAAGGCACCCAGCTGGGGGAAAAAAAAAGATTTAAAAATCTCCAATAACCACGGTGTATTTTTTGGCCCTGGATTAACATATGTATATAATATACAAATCCTTACAGTATACAAGGGTTTAACATATGTTACAGTATGTAATATTTTCACTCAAGCAAAAAAGAAACTGAATATGAATTCAATCACATTACATTCCCTTCCATAACAATAGGCTACTATCTGGCGAAAAGATGATCAGAGGACAATATATCAGCTCTGTTTTGGATTGTACAATAAATATACAGTACACCAACAGGGATTCTCTGTTGCATTTGAGCAGTAAATTGGTATTTACATGAAAAAAGTGCACCGAAGCCAGAAGTCTGCTCTGCCAATAGCACCATCACAGTCATCCCAAAGACAGGAGTCTCCCATCCCCCCTCTTCTAATCTCCGGGGTACATCCTCTGCGAGCGATGTGTCCAGCACTTTGGATTCGTAAAAAAAACAAACACTGAGGAAGACTAACAATGATATTAATAATTATTATTATAATAAAAGATAACATCACCAACAGTTAGTCTTCCGAGTTCCACTTCACAGAAGTGAAAATGTAAAAAACAAAAAAAATAATGTTTGTGTCAGCATTATTGGCTGAGCAGTGGTTTAGATTCCACCACGACAGAGGGCAGGAGTATGGGGTATGATAAACAGGGAAATCCTCGCTTTTCTCCCGTCTTCAACATTGACAACTTTTTCATTCTTCCACTGGTTCAGAGTCGGGATGCATTTTCCAGTCTGCTGTTTTCTTCTCACCCTCTTAAGCACTGTATCCCTCCATCTTTCTTGCCTTTATGACCATCTTCTTGTCTCACTCTTGTATTCAAAGGGTCAGTGCCCCTGGCAAGTCTTGCAGCACATCTGTCTGAAGTATGCTCGACTGCAGAACTTGAACTTCAGTACCAGCGGGCAATAAGCCACTTTGTTTACATCTTTGCATTCTGTGGAGAGACAGAAAAGACCTCAGATATAAAGACAGCAAAAGAAAACATATCTTTTATTAGTCTGGCTATGTTTAAGAGGAAAACTCCTCGTCGTAGGAGCTGACTAAAAAAAAGACACACACACGAGAAAGTTTTTATACCTAACATAACACAATCATCTACATATTGTCACCTTTTAAGTAAAACCACCCCTATTTCCCTAGACTATATATAAATATATCTATTACATATATCTATCTACATGGCACTGTATTAACGTATTAACTGGTTGTGCCACCCTTAGCTTAGCTGGTGTGTTTTGGATTACTATCTTGCTTGATAACCCGATTGCGCTTAAGTTTCAGGTCGTCAACTGATGGTTGGACATTCTCCTTCAGGATTTTCTGGCAGAATTCATGGTTCCATCAATTACGGCAATTCATCCAGGCCCTGAAGCAGCAAAGCAGCCCCAGACCAGTACACTACTACCACCATGTTTGACTGTGCCAAATATAACAGGACTCAAACTTTCTTCAACTTTTGTCTTGTCAGTCCACAGAATATTTTGCCAAAAGTCTTTAGAATCATCAAGATATTTTTGGCAAATGTGAAACGAGCCTTTGTGGGGGTTTTTTTTTTATTTTTATCAGCGGTGGTTTTTGGCTTGAAATTCTCCAATGGATGCCATTTTTCTCTTTCTTATTGTTGAATCATGAAGACTGACCTAGACTGAGACAAATGGCCTGCAGTTAGATGTTGTTCTGGATTCTTCTGTGACCTCTTGGAGTTGCTGATGCACTATTAGAGTATATTTAGGTAAGCTGGCCTGCCCTCCAAGTTTTCTCTATTTGTGGATAATGACTCTCAACATGGTTCACTGGAGTCCCAAAGCCTAAGAAATGGCTTTGTAACCCTGTCCAAACTGATAAATGTCAATGGCATGTTAGTTTCTCAGCTGTTTCCTTAGATCATGAAATGATGTGTTATTTCTAGAGATTTTTTAGAGATCTGCTTCACTTTGTCAGACAGGTTCTCTTTAAGTGATTTCTTGATTCAGCAGGACTGGCAGTAATCAGGCCTGGCGGTGGCTAGTGAAATTGAACTCAGCTTTCCAAAAAATGTGGTTAATCACAGTTAATTCATGACTTAACAAGAGGGAGCCATTACTTTTTCATATAGGGCCAGGTAGGCTATTTTCTCCTAATAGAGGAAACCATTATTTCAAAACTGCATTTTCACAAGTAATCTTTGACTAATATTAAAATGTGTTTGCTGATCTAAAACATTTAAGTGTAACAAAAAAAAAAAAAATATATATATATATATAATAAAAAAAACCTAGGAAATCAGGAAAGAAGCAAATACTTTTTCACAGCACTGTGCATCTTTTATATACATCTTGTTCTCATGGAACAATATTATCAATCATTTGAAGTATTTCCGAATTGAAAATCCAGTGATAGCTGACATGCTGACTCCAAATGTGTGCTACATCAAAATTCAAATGATATCTCATCAACACTAATAATATACAGTCATTTTTCTTTGCAACATTATATTTAATAGAAATAACACATATACATCTAGCTTTTGTTTTGCAGCAAAGGCAAACTTGATAAATAGGTTAAAATAGATGGTCAGAAGAGGTTGTGTATTTATTAAATACTTTCAGAATGAAGGCAAGTCATTAAACAGCGATGTAATGATAACATATGAGATATACAAACTGGACTAAACTGCTACATGAGAGCTTGTGGATCTCCCTCAGGTCTGAATAGAATAAAACTGCAACTATACTTGGATGCAGAGACTAAGACAGATCCTGGCCTCGTTCACTAACTGGGCTGGCTGCCATCCCTACTATGCACACTCACAGATACACACATACACACACAGACTGCTTGCTGGATGCCAGACAGGCAGTGCTCTAAATGCCTTATCATGATCAGAGTGTCTTCCCTTATTAGGCTTTGGCCCCTGCCTTCTCAGAGCCAAATGAAACGAGACATTGCCTCACTGCTGTCCGTAAAGGAACAATTAGCCTACAGCTAATCCCATTAGCCAGCCTGTAAACGCTGCTCACGTTTTCCATTCAGGCTAATCGAAGGCCCCTTCTCTACATATCTGAATAGCCATCCATCATGTGTAAGTGTATATGGAGGGTTGAACTGCTTCGCTTTGACTAGGGGCCAACCTCACTGGAAAGATTAATGTTGCTGGCAAAGTGTAGAAGAGCGTGTCATCCAACTGTGTTTAGGTCATAGTAGAACAGTGAAGATGAAGATAGAGATAGTTTATAACCTTTTCAAGTGGGGCTTTGTGTAAAAGCTGAGCACCTACAGCACAATATCTATGAGCATAAAGCAATCAACCTTTGCTTATAAAGAAACTGCAGATCAGAAATTGTCTTCTCGACCGTGACGAAAACTGCGAGAAGTAAACTTTTCGCACAAGCAAGTTCTTAACTGAACTTGCTTGTGACACGATGGCATGTTTCATCATCTCACCATCACCACTGGAGATCGGGGTGGCATCGCACTTGCTCTCACACTGCTGCATGGTGGCTGGTCGGAGGGACTCTACGCAGTCATTCGATGGCTGTCCTGTGTAGGACAGACACTGTACCGTCCTCATCTGCTGGCCCAGACCACACTGTGCTGAACACTGAAACAAAGAGCACCAGACCAAAAGTCACTGTCAGCGCAACACCATATTTAGCCAGTAAATTTAACAAGTTAAATGAGGACCATCTTTTCTCTGTGACCCTGAATACTAGGCAGGGAGTCTGCGCTCCCTCATGGACCTCCACACACATAGTAATCCCGGCACATGCACACATACACTGTACGACCTGATCCAATCAAACAATCACCGGGGCACAAAGGGAGGGAGCACACAGAGCCAACCAGAGTCACCTTCCTCAATCTGAATTCATTTTCCTAAATTTGAGCAAACAGGTCAAATGAGGTTGAAAAGGTTACCTTTTGGCATTCTCTTAACTTTATACTTGTTGTGAGTCTTGTTTTCCTTTTCTTTCCCTCTGCTCATTTCTTCTTCACCCTCTGAAGGCTTTTGCAACATCTTTTTTGAAAACTGCTTGTCAAGGGATATTTTGTGCACAAGTATATTAAGGGTTTAGACTGGTTAGTAATTCTGCTCATGATCACAAAAAGAAACGTGAAGCTCTCTTCAAGCTTTTTTCCCCCACATTTAACTATTATTACATTTATTTATTTGCTTATAATAATTTGTATCAAAAATCTTATTTGCAAAAAAACAAAATAAAGAAAGACATTCCCAAACAAAAATGTGAGAAAGATAGCAAAGTTTGTTGTTTTTATGCTTGCCACGTGTGCTGAGCTTGATGTCACATCCTTTGTGACACATCATATTTGTAACGCTTCAGTCACTTGTGCACCTCTCGATTTTTGTAACCTAGCACAGGTTGCAGACACCAGTGTAAGATTGTGTCAGTTTTTACTCCATTTTATTATATTCCCGTGAATTATATGCCAGCAAAAAAAAAAAAAAAAAAAACCCGAAATAAACACACATTTAAACAGTCTTTGCTTCAGGTTTGGATTTCTTCTCTTCCTAGCAGTATCATCTGAGTGGGGAAACCTACTGTTCAGGAGAATGCTGCAACGGCTTCCTCCGAATGAGCGAATGAGGCGGTGCAAAAAGCGATCAATGCAGAGGGTATACTGGCACCTAGAGTGGCTTGATATAGGTTTGGGCAATAGGACAGCTGTAATGGATTTCAGCCAGTTGGTCAATTTACTTTTTTTCCTAATTTTTTCTTGTTGTTATACTGAAATAAATCTTAAAATCTGCCTTGTATCTAAAGGGCAATCAAAAACATTTGACTAACAGGAACACATCTGTTTCTGCTGCAATACTGAAATTGTTTGGAGTTTTATTGCTAAAAATTATTATTATTATTGTTGAATCATGAAGACATGAATCATGAGGCATCTTGAAGTTTTTTTGTTTTATTTTGGGTTCTTTTGTGTCACTGATGTTTTAATTTTGGTAGGCTGACCACTGCTGGGAAGATTTAGCACTGTTCCAAGTTTTCTCCATTTGTGGACAATGCCTCTCACTGTGGTTCACTGGAGTCCTAAAGCCTAAAAGCCTAACAAACAGCTTTGTAACCCTTTCCAAACAAATGCATTTCAATGTCTCTGTTTTCAGCTGTTTCTTGAGATCGTGGCATGATGTGTTGTTTTCTAAGACCTTTGAGCCTAGGTTCGATTTAAGTGATTTCTTCATTCAACAGGTCTGGCAGTGATCAGGCACGGGTTCGGCTGGTGAAACTGAGCCCAACTTTCCAAAAAAAAAAAAGAAAAAAGGGGGGGATCCAATTACTTTTTCACGCAGAGCCAGGTAGATTTGCTTAGATTTTCCCTTAATAAATAAAATCACAATTTAGAAATTATTTTGTGTTTATTTGGGTTATCTTTGACTAATATAAAATTTGTTTGACGATTTAAAACATTCAAGTGTGACAAATATGCGATAAACAAAGAAATCAGGAAGAGGGCAAATACTTATTCACAGCACTGTATGATGATGATGATTGCAGCATCCTTTCCAGTAAAAAAAAAAAAAAAAAAAAATCCAGCCAAGTGAAGAACGCTCTTAAGAGGCAAGCATATAAGTATCCAAGTCCTCCATGATCCACAATGAAAACACTTAATGAGAGCAAATAAAAGCCATTGAACAACTGATGTTCCAAAACATATTGCATCAATGTTACGCACTGACATGCATGACTTGTCTAATGGTGCTGGGAGACTAGTTCTCATTGAATGATTTTTTTTTTTTTTTTTTTTGGCAAACTTAAGATCAAATGACCCAAGAAAAAAGAGAAACTGCAGTAAAGGACTGGCAAAGTAGTCGCAAAGGACGAATCCCATTTTTTAGTGATTTCTATTAGGTTCAGGCAGGAAGCCTGAAAGATTCTCCAAGAAGTATGAGTTTTTTATTTATGAATACGGTAAATTGTCCAAATTAAAAATGGCTGCAATTCAACAAAGATTAATGTGATATTAATGTCCCACTGCTCAAACTACAGCAGAAATTCTGCACTTTAAGGCTGTACTCATAATATAACTGTAAATTTGCTTTGTTGGTGCATAAAACGTTTGCTTTGGTAAACACAAAATGCGCTCCTGCCTCTTTATATGCTAGTTGTTATAAAAAGTGAGATTGGCCTTGTGGGCAGCCGCTAATCTCCTTTGTAGAAGGAAAAAAACAGACAGAAACAAACTAGTAAAACTAATAAAAAACAAAAGGTGTAGGTGCCAGCACACTTTCGACTCTATAATGGAATTGTTCATCTGAGCTGATGCTGGAAAGGCTGAGAAAAAACACACCTGTGAGCCATAACTATGTGTGTGTGCTCATATACGAGTGTGTGAAATAAACCCAGTCACCCCCCACCTCTTTCTGTCACCTTCACAGATTCTCTCTGGCTGCCTTAGATCAGTGAGCCTGCATGTCATCCCTTCCCAATTAGAGAGTCTTTATTAGGGCCCGCTGCAAGCTATGACAGATGGCGTACGTCAGTGGTGTAACTTTAGTGGGATTTGAACTGGAGACCTTTTGGCCTGGGAGACTGGGATCTTGGTAGCTGGCAACAATCCCCCCTTTCTGGCACTTTGAGGGTCAGCTGGCCAGAGAGGGACGAGAGTAGTGGAGGCTAAGCTTGTAATTACAGCCAGAAAAACAGAATAGGTGGGGGAGAGAGTACACACACACACACACACACACACACACACACACACACACACACACACACTTCTACAGTGTGTCAGAAAGCGCTGTGTAAGGGCAGACTCCAGCTGTTGGTCTATGAGGTATTAACTTTGGCTCAGCATGGCAAGAAGCCTGTCCTTTGATGAACTATGTTGAGGTTAACATTTTGGTCTGCTTTGTTTATGGCTCAGACTAAATTGTAAAGGTGTGTTATCGATATTTGTGTGTGTTAACGGGCATGTGGCAGATATGAAAAGAACCCAGAAAGCTATGACTTAAACTGCCAGACTCTCAACCTTTGACTTCTGACCTGATCAGCACAGCTGAAACCATGACATCACCTTCATCAGAGCGCACAATCCTTGCACAATTGCCTTCTAAACATCAGAGCACACTGTTTAAAATTCCACTTCTACACTGAGTTACTAACAAATCCTACAAAATAACAAGCCATACTTTTTGTAGATACAACTATCTCTGACGCACGACTTTTTGGCGTCCTCTCAGCAATATGAGTCAGCTGTGTTGTAAAGTGTTGAGCAGCTTTTTCAGAGCATACTAAGTCATATCAGGGTGAGCCCAAAACTTCTATTCCTCTGTCTTCCTCAAAACCCTGTTCCTGGAAGTGACAGAGAGGCCTCGTCTGGGGTGCAGATAAACTTCAAACAGCCAAGAAGATATTACTGCTGCCGATCACATACTCCAGGCCTGTTTTAACTCTTGGAATCACAAACACAAACACAGCCTCTATGCACTCACATGCGTCACAGGCCTGATTGGAATCCCCAGTATTTCATCCAGGTGTAAATGATACAAATCATTCACCTACACATGGAGTTTTATCTATGGAAACTTTGTCTTTTAAACATGCCAGTAGGATTAACCGCCATACTGTTGTGGATGAAGTTAGAGAGAGACAAGGTCCTACCTGTCCCCATTCACCAGGGATCCAGCGGGGAGGAGGACAGCGCCCTAAAGTGCAGCGCATTCGGACTTGAGGTTTGTTATGGATTGAGCAGCGGGCAGGCGGAAAGGTCTTGGTGAGGTCGCTGCTCTTACACAAGGCAATGCGGTGCTTAAAGCCAGGACCACATTTAGGTGTGCACTACAGAGGGAAGGAAAGGTGTTAAACACATATCTTGACAGTGCAATGAGTTACAGAAAAACACTTATTATTACTGGCCTTACCTCGGACCAATCCAGAGTGACCCACTTTGGAGGACAGGACTGGTTGTTGCAGGACTCTCTCTCGATAGGCCGATGAGTCAAACAGTGAGTGTCCTCCAGTGTCTCCTCCTCAGCGGGACCAATCTTCCTGATACAGAGGACTGTCCTCGTCCTTATCCCTCCATCGCACGTCTTCGGACACTCTGACCAGTCTCCAATAAACCATCTGGAGGATGGAGCAACCAATGCTAACAGTTTTGTTGTAAAGTGATTTCACGAGGTTATACTCACTATAAACACACATTAAATAACTTTACTATAGTCACATTGCCAAAGAGGGAGAGAAGCAAACTACTCCAAGGCATCAAACATTAATACTTTGCAGTATCAAGAGTATTAATATATATATATAGTAAAAAAAGGTAAATATGGCAACTGAGGGGCCTAGCCTGGCTTTTTTAAATTAATGTACAGACAAGACAGTGGTATCACTGGACAAAAAGAAGGAGCATAAAGTATTATAGGTTTTTTTTATAAGACTATTAAATAACCATTTTAATATTTTGAAAGCTGTCTTTTGTAATATTTGCTGTAATATCCATTCTCATCAACATAAAAGAAAATTATATACCACAAGAAATTACACACTTTTTAAAGAAGTTTAAACTTGCTGCCTGGCTGACAGGTAACTAATGCTGGGGAGTGCATTTTAGTGCTATGCCATGTCAGGATGATTAGCTTTAGAACCTGAGAAAATTAGACCCAGTCATATTCAACCCCCTCCAGACTTTAGAATTAATATCATAAAACTGCACAGACAACAGTCCTCCAAACACATCCAGCCTGTGAGATATTACATCATCTAAAGGAATGTATACAGAATTAACGACATGTTCAAACATCTGTGTTAGCTTTCATTACCGGCGCCCATAAAACCCTGGGCTATTCTAAAACAATTGTGTTTACATGGTCTCCTGTAGTCGGCCTTTCCTGACGCTGCAAAAGGAGTGTTTGCCTTCCTAACAAACACAAATGCTGCATGAGCGCTCTAACTCCACACACACACACACACACACACACACACACACACACACACACACACACACACACACACACACACACACACACACACACACACACACGAACTGCCACGGCCTTCTAGTACTAATCAAAATAAATGCGATACCACAAGTCTGCGACCACTGAATACAGATGTGAAAATAAATTACCCAAGACTGCAGTCTGAACATATGAAGACAAATTACCGCTGATACAGTAGATTTACAATACTATCAGTTTTTTTGGCTGACACCCAGCTGAAAGACACTGGCGCTCCCTCTCATATACAAATAATTGTCAGCTAGTCTGAAACTAATTAACCTGGTGCATTTAATCCCTCTTTTTCCAGACATTATTGAAGTGAGTCTGGCCATTCTTCCAGCTACAGCGAAGGGATTTACAGACATTTGGCCACCAAACACAAGTTCATATTCCACCTGTATACGTGTGTGTTACCCCTCGAGGTTTGGTAAGGATGCCAAAACAATCAAACACAGGTGGTCATTTTCAGAGCTCTTATTTCTGGCATGAAGCAGATATTGAAAATAGTTAACATATGAAGTTATAAATCACGGCTATTTTATTTTATTATTTTCTTCCAAACACATTTTACAACTAGGGCTCATTGAAGGCGAATTAATATCATGAGTCAGTCTCATTTTTATGGAGGCTTTTTCTTTTGAAAACATTAACTTAGGTTGCTATACTCTGTGTTTTCATTATTGTTTTTATATTAACAATGCATTAAATGTTAGTACGTAATGCAAAAGATCCTGATCATACCAAAATGATGAACCTACAGAGAACTACCTTGTCAAAAAAGCATTATAGCATCCATCCATCCAGGATGGAACGTATTGCAGCTGCCATAGGGCGAAAGCCGGGGTACGCCCTGGACAGGTGGCCAGTCTGTTGAAGCCTAACACAGAGAGACTGACAACCATTCAAACTCACATTCATATCACCAATTAACCTAACCCTGCTAAGTGCATGTCTCTGAACAAGCTGGAGTACCCAGAGAGAACCCAAGGAGACCCATTCAGGCAACAGTGCCAACCGCCGTGCCACCACGATGCCCCTACATGTTTCAGCAAAATGTTTTGGGTTCATACCCTGTAGTGCTCCAGTTACCAACTAGTTGATCACACGAAGCATTTAGTGGGATGAGACTGAAAACAGAGCTAAAGGTAAGCAAATACATACTTAACGTTGCATTAACATCATCACAAATACAGCGATTAGCATCTATACACATTTTATGCACTCCATTTGCATTTGTTTCACATCATGACCAACATAAATTAGCAGTACGCAACTTAACAATCAATAACATTTGTATACTGGGCAGAATTTCCTTCAAGTCAGCACTAAACACAGAATGAAGAATTAGAATAAGCACCGGAGATGAGTTAACTTGAATGCTAATATGCGATCTAGCGTGGGAAAAGCCAAGGACAGAGACCAAACTGAGCACAAAAATAGCCAAGCAATGACATAATGAAGAACTCAACTTCCCAATATTTACAGTGTTTGCAGTCTTCCAATATTTCATCTTCTTTTGGCTACAGCCCACCATTGATCATCTGCCTCCATCTCACTTTTTCACTGTCCTCACTATCCTCACAACATCATCTTCTGTCCAACCAGGAAACTGCATATCCTCTCACACTACATACATACACCATCATTGTCATCTTCCTGTTTTCCTCAGCTCCATGGTCAACATCCCTTGCATTCTTAATTAACAAATTATGTAACTAATTTCAGTTATACCATTATAATTACAATTGTTATTTTTATGAATGAGTATTTATCTCTCTGCATTGTTATTAAAGCATAGTAATTCAAAGAACATATGCAATTTGACATCTTTCATTAAAGATTTTTAGAAAATAAGCAAATAGATTAATTAATTTGTTTTTGCATGCCAATTTAGTAGTTTAGGAAATATAAGAGTAAAAAATTCACACTTTGGACTTTAGCCTGGTATTCACATCTTGCTTTACATGTCTTTGTTTACAAGTTGCATCGCATAGCTGTTCCACCCAGTTCAAGATCAATAATTACTTTTCTAAACTCTCACTTCCTTATATGTGAAATATTACAATTACTAGTTTTTATGGTTTCTTTCTCTATATAAAAAACATACTGCATCAAATATACCAAGCAGCCTAGTTGGAGTAGAGCACCTAATGCTGAAACAACACTGTAAATCAAAATATTTACATTTTTTTTCCCTTTGGTTTCAAGTTTCTTTCAGGAAATTCTGTGAGGAACAACTTAGTGGAAGACTGATGGCTGGATCAGTGCAGCTGTGCAACTATCTGTTATGATGATAGGAGCTAAGCCTAAGGTCTAAGCTGTAGATTTACAATTTACCTTCTGACAGAATAAGACACAAGCAGGAGAAACAGAATTCTTCAAAAGCATTTAAAGGAGCCAGGTGAGGGAGTAAGGACATCTGTATCAGACACCTCTTGTTTCAGACTACTAACAACCTAAATATGCTGCAGGGGGTAGCGGGAGAGAAGGACGTTTCTATAGTAATGCTAGAGCCACCGCCGCTGGCCTCATGACCCAAACCCTGATAAGCAGATAAAAACAGAAGGAATTTTATTAAGTGTAACAACTTTTCTCTGAATTTTTTATCACTGTACTGTGATTCTGAGACAAAATAAGCAATTTAGAGATGTTACCTTCTACTTGGGCCCTGTAACACTCACTCTGTTCATCATTTTTCTCTCATTTCAGTCATTTGACAGATTTTACAAAAGTAATCATCTCATAAAGAGAAGAATCATGAGTGAGTATTACGTACTCTGGAGGACACGGCTCAGTATTGCAGTCTCTCTGGTTTTCTGGAGGTTTGCTGTCTGGGTCACAGTAGTTGTTCTGTACCACTGAGTTGTCGTCCAGCCTTTTACAGGCTAACTCCTGCTTCTGAGAACCTGCAGGAGAAAACACTGATCAATAGTGCAGCATGGAGCTCAGCTGATCTGGCACATTAAAATGCCTTCGCAGACACAGAAGCCTGCCAGCCGTGGTGTCGTGCACCGTGTTAAGAGCGGAGATGGGATCATTTTCATTCTGTAGTAAATCCAGACATGTAAATTCGTGATTCTTTGCAGGATATGTTGGCAAATCACTTTTACAGAGCAGAGAGCTCTTTACCTTGGCTTCTGCCAGAAAGAGTGAGGGCTACCGTATCAGTGTCACACCTCCCACTGTGTGTGCGCGCATGCTGCATGTGTTTTGTGTGTGCGCGTGCATGCGTACCAACCAGGAAGGGGTCTGTTTGGACCCTCCTGGGACATATCCCACAGCAGACTTGTCTGGCAGATGTAATGAGATATGGATGCGTGTGTGTGTGTGTGTGTGTGTGTGTGTGTGTGTGGTACAGAAAATCCACACATCTGTGCTTGAAGTGAAATACAGTTTAGAGGAATAGTAGAAAAGTTTCACTTGAAAGGCTGTCAAAAGGTGGTTTTCACTGATTTTTTTTCACTGTGGTGATATATTGAACAATACCTTATGATTAGCTGAGCTAGCACTATTGAATAGGTGTATGATTAAATAACATTTTAATGATTTAAAGCTCTGCACGGTCAGACACACACAGTAGACACAAATTAGATCATTTGGATCAACAATGCAAAGGCATGTTTATGATGCTGGAAAGCCATGGGTACTTCCCCATCTAAGGAATAGTTTTCTGGTCTGGACTTGGAAATCCTTCCTCAGAAGAACCCACATGCTTATTCAGTCATGCTTTTACAAAATATTACAAACCCTTCCAGGCCACGCTTGACAACTGGGAAGAAACACTATTTATTGTTATATGAAACCCATGGCTTTTGGACTAAAAGGTTTGGTTTAGTCATTCTTAAGGCCATAGTCAACATTTCACTGTGGTTTCTGATTCTGAATGTTTATAGGACAGGCGACTGGGAAGAGCAGCTGCATCTCTACCCCATCACTGGTAAACCAGAAGCTATGCAGAGCAGCTCATTCACATAATTTGCGCTATATTCATTACTTTGGCTATATTATTTAAAATATACATACTGAATTTATTAGAGGGCTGAATCTCCAGGGTAATGATTCTGGCAAACCATTCTCAAATTATGATACTGGGTTTCTGCACAGCGTTCTTCAGCATTTGTGGAAATATTGGTTGGGGAAGATTTACAGAATAACACACAAGATATAAAGTTTTAAACATTTGAAAATGGTTAGAAATATTTAAAGAGAATGTAAACACCCACAGCATGTTATGGTATTTAACACCAAAATGCTTGGAGTGCTAAAAAGGCAACTGACCATCATAGCTCAGTAGAATGTCAGACATTAATCTTTTCTCCAGAATTTAATAACACAGTCTCTTATATTACTTTACATGCTTTGTGCCAATGTATGCTTAATAGCATTTTACAAAATATAATAAATTAAAAGATGCATTTGGAACCATTACAGATGCAAAACTTTAACTATTTTCCACCATGCTGTGAGCATTAAAAGAGATGAGCTATGGTCTAATTTAATATAATAAAATGTACTTAAGCTAAAGAAAAACACAAGTAAATAAGCATTTAATAGGTTAAACGGAGCACCCCGGAGCTCTTTGACACTAGTTTTACATTTGACAGAGGCCAAGCAGAGAACATAAAAAGCACAGGGGAGTTGCAATGGTACCAGCACAGACAAAAAGTCTGTCATCAAAGATTACAGGGTGGACTTGCCTCCGGCACAGGTAGCTGAGCATTCAGACCAGGGCAGGTGGTGCCAGGAGAAGCCCACCTCATTATCACCACTCCCTGTGCGCTGGATGGGGACGTTGAACTTGTAGTGTATTCCAAGGTTCTGCTCTTGAAGGAGGACCTGAAGGGGCATCAGCCAAAAAAATAAATAAAATAATTTGTGGAACCAGCTATAAGTGTTACTCACTGGTATCATGTGCTAGCAAACATCAATTCATATAGACAACAACAGATGATGAGCAGTGTAAGCATTAAACTCAAGTCACGTTTCTATTCATCTGCATATTCTTTTTTAAATAACCAAGTATCAACAGATCAGGCATCGTATTAGTTTAAGTCAGCCACAGGGTGAAGCTCAGACAGGAATCCCAGAACAATAGCTCGCCACCTTCTGCACATCCTCCTGGCCAATCTGATCTGAAATGTCCTATTTAAGTTGGTTCAGCAAACATATAGTTGTTGTTGTTGCCTCTACAAGCCACACCTCCACCTCAGTTCCTCCATTTCATGTCATTTATGTCATCTCTGCCTTAATCAGGCGCATGACCATTATCACTGATGACTTCCCTGTTTTTATGTGGACTTGCTGATATTCTCTGGAAGGGTGTAGGAGATTACTGTCTAGCTCAGAAAAGAGCCTTAAAATGGACTTGAGAGAACGAACTCTTTTTTTTTTTTTTTGATGTTCTATGAGGCTCATGGTGAAAAAACAGGTCATTGTAATGTTTGGTGTTCAAAAAGTGTTTTTGTCGAAGCATGTATTGTAACAGACTTTCAAAATAAAATGATGGTCATATAGATGATGTAAGAACTAGATTTGGAACAAATGAAATGTTATATTACCATGACAACCAGATTTTCAGTGGTAGCACCCAACGCTTCTAAAGACTCTGGTTCATCAGAGGGTCTCTTGTAGTGGAAGGCTGTCCCTGCAATCTCAAACTTCCTGGGCCAGTCAATGGTCCACGCTCCATTGATGTAATAATCATCCCCTTCAGATTTCAAAGCTAGGAATTCAGATGACAAGAAAAGTTTTCAGAATGCTGAAATCAAAAACAGACAGGAACAGTAGCTGGAGACAATCATTTGTTTTGATGTCACTGCCATTGTTTGTCTTCTTCATCATCCTCAACCGCACCCCAAAAAGTCACTGACAACTCGCTATTTGGACACACTCAGCAGAACCAGACTCATGCTGCCAAGAAAGACATTCACGTGCACCGACACGTATGTGCATCTAATTTAGGAAGAGAAGAAAAGCACAGTTCAGGTGAAAGCTTGGACGGATCTCATGAATACCACTCTGTCTGGTTGTCAAAACAAAAGCTGGTCTCCAAGCACAACAGATCTGAAAATATCCACTTTCTCTGCATTGAAATAGGGCCAAATTGAGGAGAAACAATCCAACCGCTCACTCTTCTGACTCCTTGGCTCACGCTCTGCAGATCTCCCCCTCTGTAGCATTCACGCAGATTCGAAGAACAATAGTTTACTGCTCTTAATCATATCACAATCTTCTGCTCCAGAAATGCGCTTTCAACACATCTGGCACTGATTGTGGGCATTGTGACATTTGCCAATTTGAACATTATATTTATATTGTTTGACTAAAACTTAATAAAGATTTTTTTTAAATGCTAACTTTGCTGACCTAAATAGCAAGGACTCAGACAATGCTACAAAAGAAAAATATTATCATTATCATTGAGGTCACAGATCAACTGCATAACAAAGTAAATAATAGATCAAGTCTAACACAACAGCCAAAACTGCACTCTTTAAACTTTGATATATAGACATCATATCCCCCATAACCCCAGGGGACCAGGCAGCTGTCACCATGGCCCTGTAAATCTGGTCTCTGGTTCAAAGTATAACTTAAGCCCTCCATTAACACCATCCCCTATAAATTCAGCACACAGTCAGATGTCTTTCTCGCTTTAATCAAAAAGTGGCTTAATTGAACAGTTTTTTTTCTGATTGTTCTGTAAGGGGTGTGTGGTCTCAGACTGTTTTTGTCTTAACATTAGGCGACAGGACATTAAATGATGGGATCATCCTTTTGTTTTTGACAAAGACACAAGGAAATTACTAGAAATGTGGTTGACACAGAACTGAACAGATAATAGGAAACAGGATGACATTGCAAAATGCCAAGTCATCACACTGCAGTGATTTATAAGGCTTAAAGTGATTGATTAAAAGTAAAACAAGATCAAGTTTCTACGTCCATACTAGGGAGGCTGTGAAACTATACTGGTGACTCTATATGGTCAGATTAGATGACTCTGAAGAAAGCCATGAGTCAATAAAATTCTCCTACATACAACAAGTTTTCTTTAGAGCTTTAACCTCTTCAGATTTCTGCACTTCTGCACACACCTTAGAAACAGGTGGAGCTGTGCCAGAAACCTGTAGTCTGTTTACAAATACAGACAGGTCACGGAGCTACCCACAGGTTTTCTAAAATTTAATGATCTTGCATTAATTTGAAGAAATTAAATTAGATCATTTGAAAAACCTTACTGTTGCTCTGAAGGTATGCCATGAAATGGTGTTGGCTCCATGAAGAGGTGATTTTCTCCATGAAAATGAACAATGATTTGAAACAGATTAAAAATCTTCTATCAGGCTAGAGGAGTCTTTAAGGACTCATTAGAAGAGCTGCTAGGTATTTTTAAATTACCTCATAGGCTTGTTAAAACATGCCCATTAATCAGCTTTTAGAGAAGCCAGGCGTTTTTTACTGTGACCCAAATGTTTGCACTGGTCAGCAACTTTTCAGAAGTTGTCTGTTAGAGAGATAAAATCTAATTTTTCTTACAATTTCTTAGTATATCCTGTCAGGCCAAGGCAAGATGTGTTAAGGTGGGATATCAGTTTCATCAGCTATCCAGAATATTATGACGTATAGGTTTTCTCGTTTCAGCATTTGAGTACATATCAATTGATGTGTCCAAAACCAAACATCTTTGATTATTTAACAATGTAGGCTACCAATAGAAGAATGGCAAAGGGTACACCTAGAAAAATGTTTGCCCCCTTCCTGATTTATTAGTTTGTTGCATATCTGTCACCGTTGAATGATTCAGATCATCAAACAAATTTTAATATAACACAAAGATAACCCAAACACATACAAAATGCAGTTATCAAATTGTGATTTTATTTATTAAAGGGGAAAAAGCTGCCCAAACCCACTGTATGAAAGACTAATTGCCCCCTAAACTCAATAACTGAATAACTGGTATGCCACACACAAGAAATGAAATCAACCATTTGCCATTAGTAGCACTGAGTTTTTCACATTGCTGTGATATAGCCTTCATTTTTTTCTGTTTTTAGCCCTTCAGAGGTAGACTTGCTGGTGTGTTTCAGATCATGGTCCTGTTGCATAACCCAAGTGTGTTTTAGCTTCAGGGCATAAACTGATAGCCAACATTCTCTTCCAGGATTTTCTGTGGAGAGTAGAATTCATTGTTCCATCAGTTCTATCAAAGTTTTCCAGGTTTCGAAGCAGCAAAGTGACCCCAGATCATCGCAATACCACCACTAACCTAGTAGCATATTATGAAAAAAAGAGCCAACCAACGAGCTAACATCATTTCGGTCTCCAGAGTTAGAACTGTTGCACTGAATATATTTCAGAAACATTATGGCTGTATACCAGCAGTAAGTGTGGTGATTTTGAATCAGTGCTAACATTAAAATGCTGATGCTAACATACATGCTGTGATAGTGCTAGCAGTTAGTGATTTAGCAGGTAACTATAGGTTACCAGCATAGCTGGACTGGCCATCGTGCATACTGGGCATTTGCCCGGGCCAATGGTGATTTTTTGTTTTTATGGGCCGATGGGTTTTTTGGGTTTGTTTACATAACGGTATAAACAATGAAAGGTGGTGAATTGGCCAGATGCTGGCAGATGTGTAAAAATAACTCAATTGCTTGGTGGTGGCTATGGCAGAGCTTCCACAGATTCAGTAACATGAGCAAGTGGTGGAGGCCAGCAGGTGGATGAGGGAAAGGGAGGCAGGAGGAGGAGAGTCCCGAGGCGGCCACCGGCCGAGTATAAGAGGGACTGAACTCCAGGTGAGAAGTTATGAATTGCAGTCTATCTGGATCAGATATAAACCAAGTTTAGATATAGTTTATTTTTGTTGTGCTGACTTTTTACAGTCAGTTACAATAACTCGCACTGCGTACTAGCTAGAATGACGGAGTTTCTGGGCGGGTGTTTTATTTTATTCATAAAGTTAGTTATTAGAGAACGGAATCGTCTCGTATTCAGAGAAAATATTACGCGTTTCGTATTGAGGTGAAAAGGAACGCGATTTGTCCGATACTTCAGCTAGAATAAAAAAAAAAAGACAATGCTGGAGCTATTCTGGGTCTTTACGCTACACAGCTGCCTCTTCTTCTCTCATTCTCTCCACCTCCCTCTCCTGTTGCTTCTTCAATCATGAAACTGATCAGTGATCAGCTGATCGGCTTTTCTGACGGAAGTCCCGTCTCTCTTGCTTTTTTGTCGCCCACTTTGTGCCAGAAAGAGGAAACTAGCGGAGGTCGCGCTAAACAACAGCAGCACTTAAGCTTGATAAGCTGTTGTTAGAATTTATTTAATATTACTTTCTAGTATCAGCTGATGTTTGCTGGAGCCACAGCTGTAAACCTGCTGGTCATGATATCGGTTTGGATATGTGGTGAGAGGGAAACATGAAGATGAAACCAGGAGATGTCCTTATTGAATCATCAGAGCTGAACAGGTGATGGAGAAACAGCTTTATCTTTAGGTGACATGAATGAGTTGAAGGGAAGTTATGAACTGTTTCTGAGAGACAAATGACACCAGGATCCTTTTCTAAGTAGCTGACAGCTGGTAACTGTGCAGGGGCGGGTCTAGTAAAGTCTTGCCAGGGGGGGCAGGTAGGGCATTAACAGGGAAAGGGGGGCACAAAAAATACTTTTCTTTCTTATTCTCATTTAAAATGTCTCGCTTTTAATAAATAATTATCTGAATCTTACAACCAAAGTTTTCATTTGATGTAAACTGTATAGAAATCCATTATTGTACATAGTAATTTTTTTTCAGGGTCCCATCATAATTTCTTCAGAAGTAGCTAAGTACTGTATATGATGCCAGTATTTTCCCACATTTTCTAGATACTTTACCAGTACTGTGTGTAAAATGACATCAAAAAGTCAATTAAGTTTTATTCTTTCTCACCTGTCTTTCTGTCTCCTTTCACTTTTTAAAGGTTGCCATGTTAGAAAAAATATTTGCCATGTTAGAAAAAAATATTTGCCCTGCCATTGATGTGGTAAATAAATAGTTTATGAAAATATCACTAAATCTGTCATTTATTATTTTTTAATATTCAGTAATGATCATGTCTCACCTCTAGTCTTCTCTGTCTTAATTTCAGGTTTCCACCATGCGTTGTAGATAGTTTAGGAGGTTAACTCGACAAAGCAGTCTTTGGGTTTCGGCTAAGTACTGATTAGAATACCAGAATAGGGAGGATGGTGTAGGTTTAAGTTTATTAGATTAATACATATACAGTGGCTTGCAAAAGTATTCGGCCCCCTTGAACTTTCCCACATTTTCTCACATTACAGCCACAAACATGAATCAGTTTTATTAGAATTCCACGTGAAAGACCAACACAAAGTGGTGTACACGTGAGAAGTGGAACGAAAATCAGACATGATTCCAAACATTTTTTACAAATAAATAACTGCAAAGTGGGGTGTGCGTAATTACTCGGCCCCCTTTGGTCTGAGTGCAGTCAGTTGTCCATAGACATTGCCTGATGAGTGCTAATGACTAAATAGAGTGCACCTGTGTGTAATCTAATGTCAGTACAAATACAGCTGCTCTGTGACGGCCTCAGAGGTTGTCTAAGAGAATATTGGGAGCAACAACACCATGAAGTCCAAAGAACACACCAGACAGGTCAGGGATAAAGTTATTGAGAAATTTAAAGCAGGCTTAGGCTACAAAAAGATTTCCCAAGCCTTGAACATCCCACGGAGCACTGTTCAAGCGATCATTCAGAAATGGAAGGAGTATGGCACAACTGTAAACCAACCAAGACAAGGCCGTCCACCTAAACTCACAGGCCGAACAAGGAGAGCGCTGATCAGAAATGCAGCCAAGAGGCCCATGGTGACTCTGGACGAGCTGCAGAGATCTACAGCTCAGGTGGGGGAATCTGTCCATAGGACAACTATTAGTCATGCACTGCACAAAGTTGGCCTTTATGGAAGAGTGGCAAGAAGAAAGCCATTGTTAACAGAAAACCTTTAGAAGTCCCGTTTGCAGTTTGCCACAAGCCATGTGGGGACACAGAAAACATGTGGAAGAAGGTGCTATGGTCAGATGAGACCAAAATGGAACTTTTTGTCCAAAATGCAAAACGCTATGTGTGGCGGAAAACTAACACTGCACATCACTCTGAACACACCATCCCCACTGTCAAATATGGTGGTGGCAGCATCATGCTCTGGGGGTGCTTCTCTTCAGCAGGGACAGGGAAGCTGGTCAGAGTTGATGGGAAAATAGATGGAGCCAAATACAGAGCAATCTTGGAAGAAAACCTCTTGGAGTGCAAAAGACTTGAGACTGGGGCGGAGGTTCACCTTCCAGCAGGACAACGACCCTAAACATAAATCCAGGGCAACAATGGAATGATTTAAAACAAAACATATCCATGTGTTAGAATGGCCCAGTCAAAGTCCAGATCTAAATCCAATCGAGAATCTGTGGCAAGATCTGAAAACTGCTGTTCACAAACGCTGTCCATCTAATCTGACTGAGCTGGAGCTGTTTTGCAAAGAAGAATGGGCAAAGATTTCAGTCTCTACATGTGCAAAGCTGGTAGAGACATACCCTAAAAGACTGGCAGCTGTAATTGCAGCAAAAGGTGGTTCTACAAAGTATTGACTCAGGGGGCTGAATAATTATGCACACCCCACTTTGCAGTTATTTATTTGTAAAAAATGTTTGGAATCATGTATGATTTTCGTTCCACTTCTCACGTGTACACCGCTTCGTATTGGTCTTTCACGTGGAATTCCAATAAAATTGATTCATGTTTGTGGCTGTAATGTGACAAAATGTGGGAAAGTTCAAGGGGGCCGAATACTTTTGCAAGCCACTGTATACCAACAAGACAGTGTACATCACTGTCACAACAGCGTTTGTTTTCATTGAAAGGCTTTATGGTTTTTCCTATAATACCTGGTGGGCCAGTCTCTAGTCAAAATGCCCGGGCTGATTTTTTTGTCCCAGTCCAGCCCTGGTTACCAGTCTACTTATGATCATTAGCTAGACTATTTCAGAAGATTGTTGGAATCTACATCCCGTAAACCACCTTTCTCTTAATTTCAACAAAAGCAATCCAGATCCACATGTAAATTATACCTTTGCAAATGTAGGTAATAGCGTTTCCTTTTATCTCGTTGATAAAACAGATGAACAGTCACAGTTCTAGCTAACATGGAGAAATTAGTACATAAGGCAAAATACAGCTGCTTGTCATTGCAGATACAAGGACAAACTAAAGTGGACAGCATGGGCAATTTTAAGAAATTTCACAGCAGTCAATTTAATCACTCTATATGCATTTTCCTCAAATGCCAATCTTTTGAAGGCATGAGGATTTTTAAATATATTTAAAAATATAGTTTCAGTTAAATATACTTAACTTAGAATCAGAAATGTCAGGCTTATGGTGCCTGCAAGAGAAGCCAATTGGTCATGAAATCAGTGGGCTATCCAGCATTTATTAGGACCAAAGTCTCAACACCTTACACTTCTATCACTGCAGGTAATAAAAATCTAATAAAATAATTCTATACATGTGTCTTTATCATTTCAAGGGTGTTACTTACCGATGTAGTTCTTTGACATAGTCACTTCTTTGATTTCTATGTGAACAGAACCTTTTGGGATTTGAACCACCTCCATGTAGCCTGGAAGACAAGAACTAATATCGTTAAGATAGTGTTCCTCCCACTGAAACAACCGAAGTTCTCATTCCTATCTGACATGTTTTACAACACAGAGAACACACAGAGTTACATATCATACAACGTAGGAGTACATCTATAGAATAAATTCCAAATCATCCAAAATGGACAAAGCAATCTTCCAGTAGTATGAAACACTCTCCTTTTTTTAACACTTATGCACACACACACACACACACACACACAGTATTTTTAGATGGTTTACTAGCCATACCATAGAAGGAGAAATATGTTTTCTCTTTTGCTCACTATAGACTACCTCAGACCACAACCAGCACCAAGTCCCTTTCTCTGCTAGTGACTCCTTCACTCCATTCCTTCACTGATTAATGAGAAAAGTATTGCATTTAGATGTGTCATCATAATTTTAGGTGGCTCAAAACATTTGCCATGTTAAAAAACAATTAAAAAAAAAAAATCACATGGTGATGAAAGATTATTTTTGTTACGTGAAGGATGTTTTGGCATTTGGACAATCTCCACTGACTTTAAATTTGTCACAGGTGGTTAGACATTTCTGCATATTCTACATGTATAAACTGCATTTTGCCCCCTTTCAGTAACTTACTGTAAAATCAATAGAGACAGAAGTGATCTGCTGGTTAAGGTAAAAGTTTGTAGCTACACAATCATCCAATGAATATTCCATATTCTTGTTTTGTTGGCTGATATGTTGAAACAATAGCTAAAAATAGCTAATTTTGATTAAATATGACCAGATTTAATTAAATAAATGAAAATTAAACAACTTTAAGAGTAAAAGCTGAATTCTGTGGAACTTAGTTTTGTGGAACCTCGCTGTTTGTCCAAAATTGCTCCTTGACAAATAGTAATTGAGCCACCAAAACTGGCACACACGTACATTTATGATGACATAATGATCCCAGTTTTTTCTTGTGTATAACACCTTGTAAAAGAATGCTATCATTTTAATTTCACAACATCTAAAATACCACTTACCCATTTTTGATATCAACAAATTGTGATGTTTACAGTATCAATATTATAACACACCATTTGACTCATTAAGGTTTGAAGTTTATTGCTCTTAGAGACCTAGAGGTTCAACAAAAATAACTGTGTAAATGTATCTGAGGCTAATTAATTTTAAGCCATGTGACTTAGTCCAGCCTAAAAACGCATCTTTTCAGTCATTGCATGCATTTTTGTCAAGAACATGTTATTGAAATAATTAATGCATATAAATATGCAACCATAATGAAAGTTAAATTATAAATTAATCATTTACTTTATGGGTGTATATTCGATTGAACTTAATCTTGCATACCACTTTTTCATCACACCTATTACACTTAATGGGGGTTGATAACATCTGGGTAATGAGTCTAGCAGACAATGCACAGTTGGCATGGTCCTTTAATCGTACCAAGATACGACTGCATTTTGCTGTATAGAAACATACAGTGACTCCCATATTGTGTGTTTGCATGCAGTAACAGTCACATCAATCACCAATTTTTTTAAATTTTATTTTATTTTATTTTTTTTTACTTTTCTCAGTGTGATTAATTTTAACAGCTTAAACAGACTAAAGAACACTTTCTGGAATCAGATATGTTTTACCTCCTCTGGGTAGAGACTTGTTAAAGAGTCCTTCTGTGGCCTCGCAGGTGCTGCCATCCCCTCCACACACACGGCATCGGTCTTCTTTGGCATCTGAGCCCAGTATGTTGTCACAGCCAACATGCTTTTGAAGTTGAACAAAGTTAGAGATTGAGAATCAGCATCGTTTTAAATGAAAACTAGAAAAATGGTTAAATGTTTGCTTTATTTTGTACTATTTTACATTTAAAAAAGTTTTTTCAAAGATCAACTGGTTACATTCCAGAAAACAGGCTTTATGTCTTAAAAAAAATAGTTCAACCTTTTGTGAAATATAGCTATGTGCTAAACTATATCATGAAGGGAAATAATAGTTTATTGTGTCAGGTAATAATTAAATCATAGTTAGGTGCACTACACTAGTCCGGAGTCTGTTTATCCAGCTCTGTTCAAAGGTAACAAAATACACTAAACACTGTCCTTAAAGTTAATTTGATAAAGCTATACTGTTTATTTAAGCTCCAAAAAGTGGTGTAAAAATATTGTTTTGCAAGCATTATGTAAAGGTTAAACCAACCAGATTTAATGTGTTATTTACCAAACTACAAAGCACTACTGTGTGACTGTAGTAGGAATATTTTCATTAGTTATTACACATCCAGCGTTGTTTCTTTTTGTTTCCAGGCTTCATGCTTGGCTCAGCTAATTAGCCACCAGCTGTACAGTATCATTGTACAGTAACATCATAAGGGTAGCATCAAACGTCAGCATTTAACACTTAAGAAAAAGGCAAACAAAGAAATGTCCCCAAATGTCAAACGATTGCTTAAAAGCCAATAAAACCTTCCCTTTAAAAGAAATAGTAAGACATGACTGACATGTTCACTGTGGGGGAGTTTTTTGGAAAGAATTTGTTTGTTCCTGAAGGAAGTCCTCAGAATACAGTGCCGTACTTTATTTATACAGTATTCACATAGGCCCATGCAAAGAGTAGTCCTTATTTTTAGGGAGCTTCAGTGGACACACAGTGCCTGTATACTGAGTATAAATCTTCATTCTTTACATTGAAAATCTGCCAAAATCCGTCAAAATACTTTTGACAAATCCAATTCTAAAAAATGTAAATAGATATTTAATGCAATGACTTACAAATCTTATAAACCTATATTTTTTTTCACAGTAGAACATAAAAAAAAACAACTCATCAAATATTTAAACTGAGACATTCTACTAGTTCATGAAAAATATTAGTTCATTTTAAATTTGATGGCAATAATACATCTCAAAGTTGGGAAGGGAGCAATGAAGGGAAGGAAAAAAAGTGGAACTAAAAGGAAACAGCTGGAGAAGCACTTCGTGACTAATGAGGTTAATTGGTAACTGGTCAGTAACATGAATACTTATAAAAAGAGCATCTTAGTCTTACTCAAAAGTAAAGATAGGCAGAGATTCCCCAATCTACAAAAAGTTATGTTGACAAATTGTGGAACAATTTAAGAATAATGCTCTTCAACATAAAATTGCTAAGACTAGCTAAATCATCAAAAGTCGCAGAGAATCTGCAGAAATCTCTGTGTGCAAGGGACAAGTCAGTACTGGACTGCTGCGATCTTTGGCCTTCAGGCAGCACTACATTAAAAACCTGATTCTGATATAGAAATTAAATCCAGAAATCATTGTCTGTTAACATAATTTGCAGTGCCGTCTACAAACGCAGGTTAAAGCTCTATCATCCATATGTGAACATGAGCTAGAAGGGCTATTGTCTTCTCTGGGCCAAAGATAATTTAAAATGGACTGTTTATATTCATTTTACTCAGTGTCCCAATCCTAGTCAAGTTAGCATTAATAGCTGTAACTTTTTTTCTATCAGAGAGAAGCTTATTAAGCTACCAGATTCAGAGTCTGAAACTAGCCAGTCTAACAGATATAAAATGTGTTGGCTCCAAATAACTTTTTATATGGAGTCCTTATGGACCCCATTAATTTTTTTTTATCTGTGCTCAATTTGCAGTGATTGCTTCATTGCTTGATTGGAAATGCCTTGGAGCTTCACAGAAGGACTGCTGGTGTTCAGTAGGTTTTGACTTAAGGTTTTCATTATGTCTTTTTTTTTTTTTACTATTATTTAAAGGCCTTTAAGGGCTACAGTGCCAGTAGTACTGTCTGTTGATGGTTAGTTCTAAAGCATTTCAGTATTATGCAAAGAACTGCAGGCTTACTGCTAATACTTTACATGAGAACATCAATTTTACATTTTACACGTACATTTACTTCCATAAAAATGTGAATGCAGCACTTAAACTTAGAGAACTGAGAGCACTGACAGCTTTATGAAAATTACTTTCATTTTTGGTACACACAAGGATAAAGCCATAAAGTGCAAACTGTCCACATCAGAAAGAATCCACTCGTGCTGGCAGAACATTTGCAAAGACAAAAAGACAAAGCTATTAGCGAAGAACTCTGAAGGGTGTTAGCTTAGTGATTTTGTGTTAGTGTGGTAGCCTAAAGTTTACATTAGTAACTGTAATTATGTGTCAGTGCATCAGTTCACTCATATTGCGGATTAAAAAAAGAATGTCTACAGTAGATGAGCATTATCTGAAAGTCATGCCCTTAAGAAACAGGAAAAAAAATCTAACAAAGACATCACATCTTTGTTGATTTATTTCTAACAGCACCTGAGAGATACATCTGGCCGTTCAGCTGACCCATCTACTGTTTGCCAAAGCGTCACTGGAAATAGTGGCTCTCAATAAGCTATTGTTGAGGAAGTGAAACATTGTGAAAATGCTAAGGTATGCTAAATTACACAAGAACTGGTCTGAAAATCTGTGAAAGTGGGCCCTATGGAGTATTGAATCCAAATTTACATTTCTTCGGTTCAAATCGATATTTACAGAGGAAGCCAGGAGAGACGTACAAATGTCTACAGCAAGGTTCAGGCTGTGTTGAAGAATAAAGGTGGTATTCCCCAAATACTCCTTGAACTGTACAAACTCTGTTTGTGCCTTACATACTGTATTTCCATTTATTTGCACATTTCAGTAAATCGCTGCAACTATCATGCAGTGGTGAATATTGTATATGTGTAGAAATGCTCTTAACTTGCACACATGCACAAGCAAGATTACCACTTGTTTGTGTGATGTTAGGGAATTAGAATCACTCTAAATTCGGCAGGCTTGCAGACATAGCACTTTCCGAGCACTCAAAGCCCTTTTTTTTTTCCCTCAAAGCACCTTTTACTAACACGTGTCATTCATCTATTCACACACAGCTTTAATCAATGCCTATCAATGCCTGAGGCAGAGCTGCCCATCATCTGCCATCTATAGTATGTCACGCCTTGATTACTCTATATAAGAAAATACATTGATCTTGAGATAAGCTGTTCTAAGAGCGAAGCCTACTCCAAAAAAAAAAAAAAAAAAAAAAAAAAAAAAAAAAAAAAAAAGGGAGGAGAGTTTATGACTGAAACTAAAGAAACTAAAATAATTAAGCTTCCGAGGAGGAAGCCAGAGAAGGCGTAGCTTTCCAAAGTGTTTCCTCAGGAGAGTCGACAGTTACAAAAAAAAAAAAAAAAAAAAGGAGCTCAGGCTACAATAACTAAGACAGTCAATGTTGTGTCCCATGAGACACAGACAACTAAAGAGGGAAAAATTTTGACATTCAAGTTGATTTGGAAAAAAGGAAGGAGGAAAAGAGGAAAGTGGGTGGAGGAACACCTGATCTGCCAGCTTGAGATGAGAAACCCACTGCAATTATTGAAATAACATCCACAGATGAGTTATTGGACATTTATGTTGATTAAAAAGAGGGTAAAATATCAGCTGACCAGGGTTTGAGAGCAGCAGTGACACAAAACCTGATGACTACAGACGGATTTCGTTGTCATTGATCCTTACAGTTGTCCTGTGGGTTTCCTAGGTTCTTTTTTTACTCTGTCACAATCTCCAATGTTATTCGTAATCGTTCCTCCTCCCTTTCTCTCTCTCTCCCACCACATGTGCACAGCATAGCAGTTTTGAGTGTTTCTGAGATCTTTCCAGGCAGACAGTGTTCCAGAGATTTATCACAGTGTGACAGTAAACCCACAGAGAGCCAGCCCCTGAAATAAAACGACAAGCCGGATTCAGAAAACCCACAATACTCCTTCAGTGAGGAATATTCCACCTCTTCTGAGTTTTCTTGCTATTAAAGCACACATCATGTTGTGTTTTTAATATTAGACTCGCAGTAAGGTTGTGGGCAAAGACGCTGTGCTTTTATGCCAAACAGGGATCCAGTTGTATCGGTCAGGTGGAAATCAAAGCAAATACTTTAAAGTGAGCAACCAAAAAGTTATTTCAGCTGCATCTCAGAAAATACACACTCACTACACAAAATGATTTACAGTCAGGAAAACAAAGACAGCATCAACTGCCAACCCAAATAACATTTTATTGAAAGATAAAATGTTATTTTCCTTGTTATTAAATCAGCCTTTTCAAATATATATATATATAATCATTATTCAATAAAAAAACAAAACAATGATTTTTGTGTTTTATTTACCACAAAACAATTCTGGTGGAGGCTGCAGAGTACTGATAAGAAGCAAAAAGAGCTATTCAGCAGTCATTCGATCACAATCAGCCACAGTCAAAGACCGGATTGTTCTTCACTGGAGAATGGTGCGGTTTAGGCTCTTTTGTTTACGCAGTCAGTATCTCACTAGCAGAGTTGTTATAGATAAAAACTGGCTCACATGCTGAGCAAACTCTTACTAAGCTAAGAGATAAAATGTCATTTTAACAGGAACTTGATAAAATGTCAGGGTTAAACACCCACAAAGGACGGTGCTATAGCACAGTGTTTTATTTTATGTTATTATTGCAAATCAGCATCAGCATTAGCGTGAAACAAACATTTCTTTTTCTGGTAATTTACCTGATTTGCCTTCATCGAGCAGAAGTCGTCTCATATTTATGTATGACTACAAATATTAGAATTGCAATGAAAAGCTCTGAATGTAAAATCAAATTGAAAGGTAAAAGCTCATTCTTGACTACAACATGAAGTAATGGTAATGTTTAGAGTCAGTCTTTCTAGATTTAAACATCACTGGGTCTCAAACTCTTTCTACAGTTCAATAAAACTTGAGTTTTATTTTTATAGCTCTTGCCATAATTCCATTAAACGTACATCCAAAAAGTCTTGAAACACAAGCCAGAAGCTTTCCGCAACAATTAAAGAAATGTACAGTTTAGCCAGATTAGCTATGAGGCACAGTGAAAACATTCTGAGTTTGTGCCCCCTTCGAGGTCAACTACTTGTGCAGCCAAAAAAAACCCTCAAGTCCTCCTTCTACATTTACACTCACTTGAAATCCTCCCTGACAACTTATTAGTTCATATCTGCTGCTTTACCATGGACCTCAAAGCTTGCCAAACTGCAACCTTTAAAGGGGACATATTAAAAACATTTCTATCTCCTTGTTTTGATTCTTTGATGCTACTAGAGTAACTCCTCATGATTCACAGTACATAATCCTTATTTATCTAATAGGCGTAGGCGCAGTCTCATCATTTCATCCTTAATGGCAAATGGACTGGTTTTCTATAGCACTTTTCTACTCTACTTGAGCACTCACTTTACATAACACACACTTTACATAACATGTCTCATTAACATGAATGCATCAGGAGCTACTCAGAGTTGTACCCTCAGGTGCAAATGCTACAGCTAAGCTACCGGTATTACATCCAGTCATGAATGCACAGATTGCTGAGTATTTTCAGCGTGGCTTCAAAAATGATGAAATCCTTGTGTTATTAGCCGAATCACATGGCGTTACTATCAGCAAACATACTAGCAAAAGCGCCCATTTGATGCGATCCGGTTTTGAGTGCGCACTACTCTGCGCCATATGCTTCCGGGTAACAAGAAAGTGACCTCATTCACGTAGATTACTGATTGGCAGAGTAGGGCTGTTCGATATAACGATATATATCGGATGACGATATAAAAACGTCTATCGTTTCATTTTACGCTATCGTTTGTTTCGTGGTGACGCAAAATAAACTGTTTACGGCAACATTTTTTCATCGTTTTGATGGTCACTGTAGTGGCTATATTCATTTCTAAGTTCTCTCTTTGTCTTACATTTAATATAACCACACTACAGACGGACAAGCGCCTGTTTTTATGCGTTGTCATTAGCAACAATGACAGTAAAACCATCGTGTGTCCGCTTGTTTATTTTCTACATAAACCTTTCACAATAAAGCTCAAGATCCTGTTGAGACTTTACAGAATACTCTGCATACTCTTTCACATGATTCAGAGTATTTACAGATGAGAAGCAAAAAAGAGCCGTCAAGTGCTAAAAAATAAACCTTAGACTCAAACGTTAGAACAGGCTTTTCCCCGCAGCACGCCGTGTAATAAATACTCACAACTCATGTCTAAAAATGTATAGTTTCATGCATCGGTTAAAACACTCGACTCCAGGTACACGACGCTCAGCTGGAAACACTTCACGCAAGTCGAGCTGCCAGAGATTCACAGAATTTACAGAAAATGCAAAAATTTTGTGATTTATATCGTTATCGGACGATAGATATCTCATATCGGGATATGAGATTTTGGTCATATCGCACAGCCCTATGGCAGAGCTAACTCGAAATTTCAAGTAACTCAAAATTTCAAGTTATGTTTCTCCAAATTTCGAGTTAATAATCAGAAAGTGAGGACAGTGAGCTATTATGGAGCGACTGTGAAGTAGAGGAGTGGATCGCTGAATAAGGTTTGAGGGACACTTAGGAGCTCAGAGCTGTGGGGGGATACTCCCACTAGGTTTATATCTGGGACTCTCCACCATTTGACCTTAGAACTGAAGAAGCTTCTCGGATGAGAGGTGAAACGTCTTCAAGTAACTTAAAGAAGTCCAGACGCTTTTCTTTGCAAGCTCCTTTGACTACGATGACCTGGATGACTGAGAACCTTCACAGACATAGGGACCCCAAAGCTCCCCCAAAATAGGGAGAAATATTTTTTTCCCCAAAAATTAAAAAGTCATGCAGTAGAGGGCTAAATAATTCTTTTTTTTATTCCCCTCCCTTTAAGGCACATATTTGAAATTTAATGCCGGCCAAATATGGGCTTTTGCATATTTTAATCAGGCTTGTGTATCACTTTACGTTCTCAATAAATTTCAGCCCGCCCAGTTGTACTGTGGTCTGCACAGAAACATGCATTCTGAGGAAATGCAAAACTAAACAGACACGGACTTCTACAGTAACTGCATGCTGACAAGCTAGCTAATTACAGAAGAAATAGTAAAGTGAATGCTGTAAGGCTGATCAATTCTACCAAGCTGGGAAACTGATTAGCCTAAGGCTTTACTGCATGTAAATGCAAACCTGTTAACCATTTGTTACGAGAAAATTCCTACTTTAAAAAAAACAGAGGCTTCAGAATGTCACTGAATTACAAAACGGTGTGCAACTACAGCATGCTTGCGGCTAACAACTTGGTTTTGCTAATTAATCTTTAAGTCAGTGGTCTACAGAATATCAACAAATAAAAAAAAAAACAACTATTTTCATAATCACATAAGACAAAAAAGTAATAACTTCTAATTAACTAGATAATAAACCTAGTGCTTAATGTTTTTCCTCAAAAATTACTTACTCAAAAAACTATTAAGAGAACAGTTGTTTGATTATGTAGTTAACTGAAAAACACAATAGACACAATAAGTCCAATAATTACAAGGCATGCTGGAGCGGTGGTTAGAGCTGTCACCTCACAGCAAGAAGGCTTTTTTACCCTGCATTGTTGATTCCTCATAGCTTCCTCATAGTTACATCAATATTTCCTCAAACTAGCCACATGAAATTTCCTGGACTGAAAACAACTTTTAAGCTCTATTTTTTATGTTTAAATAAACTCATAAGCCAAAGCCACAATCTTAGTTTTTGTCATGTGCAAAGAAAAAAACAAACAAACAAACAGCTGATTGTAAGGCAGTCAAGTTGGAGGCACTGGTTGATTTTTCATGCATGACCCTCACTGATGCGGTTAGGTAAATATAAATATATTTAATATTTAATACATCCAGTGCCAGGAGCAACAACAGTTTGTTGTAACAACTGCATATCCTTCAATAATGAGAATCAAAAATACATTTGTAAAACACAAGAAGTGTTTGAAGATGTGGTTTTGGCTCCCTTACCTTACACTCTCCATTGATGCAAATGTCCAGCGAGTCAGCCTGACATTGGGTGCCATCTATGACAGCAGGAGACCGTTCAGTGTAGAAGTTATAGCCTTCTGCCAAGCAGTTCAGCGCACAGGGCTTCACACCACCTGGGTTACACAGCATGTACGAAAACCGAGCAGGTCATTACATCATTACCTAAAGTTCAGTTTCACACAGGGAACAGACAGCGTGACATGGCCCCTGACAGAACCCTAACAACACAGAGACCAGCAAATACCGATGCTATTCCAGGACTTGCAGCCAGCTCTGGGATCTTCTCTTAACTTGTTGACAGTAATAATCATGAGGGGGGGAAATTCAGCGGTGCTCAGATCTAAAAAACCCCAAAACTTGACGTCACTGTAACATTGACAACAACAGAGACAGCGCTGCTTGCCAAAAACAATTACACTGACATCCACGTGTAGGTTATCTCCTGTTTTTACATGACGCCTCAGCCCACGGAGCGCTATAAGAGAGGAGGTGATGGATTTGACAAAACAGACTTAAGCTCTCACATCTCTGAGAGAAAACAAAAGCTGTGTTTACATGCTTCAAACTTTATCACTTTTCTCTGAGATATTTGTGGTCTTAGTTAAGTGAATATTTTCCTTGATCTGCAGACTTCAAGGAGAGACACTCCTGCCAGTACCTATGACAATACAACAGTCCTTCCACTGGTATTGGTTCAATAAAAAACTGTTGATCCAGAGAGGGGAAAAAAGCCCGAGATGGGTCCAGAAAACAGACTAGCCTGCAAACTGTCATTTGAGACACAAAAGGGATGATAGGGAGGCTTTACAGCTCAGCTCTTAGAGAGTTTTGACAGAACAACAGCTTCAACTCTTAGCAAGTTCAAACTGAGAGTAAGTAATTATTAATTATTTAATAAGAATTGAGTGGGAGTGAATTTAACTCTGATCAAACTTCATCCAGACACTATTGCCTATATAGTAATTAATCGTTCATGTTATACAGTAATACTTTGAAACCATGGATGTATTATACAAACAACTGATCACAACTAGTCCTGAACTCACCCCCAGTGTAAGGCTTCCAGTTGTAGTACTTCCCACGGAAAGGGGAGTTGTCAAAATCAGCGCACTGCTTCTCTCGGAAATCACGAGATCCTGCAGGGCAGGCCTGCAAACAACAGTGAAACTGAATGTGAATACAAAGGACCAAGCTTATCGAATGTCTTATCCCAGTTCACATTAGACTGGTGCCAATGACCTTTGGAATTAAGGTCAGTAAGAGTGATCTCCAGCAGTTTGTCAATATAATAACTGTGTGATCTGCCACGTAATCGGTTCATGTCAATATTTTATCATTTAACCAGCACCATCTGCACTGCATTGAAATTCGTCTGGGGAGTGACTACACAGGTTAGTACCAACAAGCCCACAGGTCTGGTACTCTCCACCTCAACAAATTCAAATTCCTAAACCGAACCTCTGATAACAGCTAACACTTTAGCCCTCCAATCTCCTTTGACTTCTGATAAGCCAAATTGCTAAAATCAAGCTTTAAAACAGGACTTGATAAACCAATCACATCAAGAGGGGTACATTCATCTTTTACAGAGTCTATATGTAGGTTTGAGTGCTGCTGCCTTTTGAGTAAATTAATTATCTGCTCATTTTATTTTCTAAAATCCCTACTTTATTAACAATGTCACATTTAATTTTTTTACAGACTAAAGAAGATGTGTTTCTTGGCATTTCTGTCTGAGAACATTGTGTTCTGTGTGTGAAAAGGTCCTTAGGAACCGCAAAACACTCTCCCTCGGTACAAATAAAGGCTCTCGGGTCAAAGCTGTATTTCACATGCTCAAAGTGTTCCATGCTGGAGTGGGCCATAGGGAGGATAGGCCACTTTCATTACCATTCAAGTGTTTTGCCAATTTAGCCGCTTTAAACTTGCACATCAAACATGCAGATCCAGTCAGAGGAGACAGAATAATATTATTGCAAGTGTGTGTTGAAATGAAAACACAGTACCAAATGAGATTTACATGTGCTAACGTCTGTTGGAACAAAAGAAAAGCTCACTTTAATAATGTTGGGTTTTCATCAATGTTTAACTTGTTGATTATCAACTGATTAAAATAATAATAGAACAGAAGGCACAAAAAGGGAGAAAAGTCCTATCATTTAAGCAACTCGAGTCCAGTTGCTTAAATGCTTGACACTTTCCCTTCATTATCTTGACTTTAAAAATTAAAGTTCTTAAAAAGGTATCGTCTGTGCCTCTTGACGAGCTTAATATAAAACAAAATGTGGTATTTGTAGTGGGCTTTATAAACAAATCAAATTAAATGTCAGTGCTCTACCAGTGCTTGACCAAAAATGAGAAATAAAGATTGAATTCAGAGGCTAATGCACATTAAAACTTAAAGTGAAAAAGACAACAAAAGAAGTCAGATAAGAAGACAAAATATAAATAATAAAAGGTAACAGAATTAGCACAAAAATAAAATTGTGAAATATTATGCAAAATAAATGGATTCCTATAGAATGTTAAAACAAAGTTATTATTATTAATCTCAGAGGTTTCTTCCTGTTAAAAGAGTCTTTTTTCTTCCCACTGTTGCCAAGTGCTAAGCAACCTCCTACAATCACTTGCCAACTGGTAAATTGGTAACTTCTGGTTATCATCGGGGTCACTGACAAGTCTTTAGGCGTGGATGATTGGGATTAGCAATCTATTTTACAGCAGCTGCCTCCAGCAGCTATCGCAACCAGTCAAGGAAATACTAATTTAACTGTCCTTAGAGATAACACGTTAAGTTAGATGCTAGTGGGATGGCTCTATGATTGGCATGCTCTTGGTAGTCCACCAGTTTGGTGGAATATTGCAATAATTACTGTGATAAAACCTTTATACTGAAGGTATGCATGGTAATCACAGGATGAATTCTAGTGATTTGGGGGACCATCTGATATCACCAGCACCACCAGTTTTAATTTAGGTAATGAAATATCTCAACATGTATGGCATAAGCACAGATTATGATTAAGACATATGTTTTTTAACTATGCTAAAGAGAAAAGATCCTAATGACTCTGGCAGTCATCAGACCTTTTTCCAAGGACTGCTACTACCAGTTTAACTGTTTTGAATAAATAGGCTGTCTGCCATGAAACTTGGCCCACCCATTTATATACTTTTGAGGATAATTTGTGAGTATTTGTCATTGTATCTACATTTGGCATGCTCTCTCACACACACATGCTTCTTTGGACAAGGTGTGGTTAGTGTGATGAAATAGTGGTTAGGGACATTGCTTGTTTTCCAAAGAAAACACTCAGTGCTTGCTCAGAACTGTTATTTTTAAGACTTGTGGTTAAATGTCTACTAAGGCCCTAACTATTTCAATTTTCACCTAGTGAAAAAGGCCACCTAGAAATAGTTGAACAGAGATCTTAACTTGCAGCCATGTCAAATATTTGGATAAAATATTGCTCCAGACCTCAAAAAAAAAAAAAAAAGCTTGCTTCTTATGAAATACACCCTGAACTGTCATCATCGTTTGACTCAAGTGAAATGTCACAAACAATAAATGAACTATAAAATGACAGAGGGCGCGAATAAACCCAAAGTCACCAGGGGAATATTGAATCTCTGTCTGTTCATTTTTATCATTGTCTGTCCTACGTTCCAGGAGAAAATATGTCAGAAAGCTTAAAGGCAACGTGATGCTGTGTGCTAGTGTGCAGCCTGTAAAGCCCTTTTCTAAGATAACATGTTCTGGAGGAGAGCTGTGGAAGAGCAAAGAGGTGATCCAACATTTTTTTTAAGTTGCTCGCATGCTACTTGGCAGAAAATGAAAGAGGGAGGCAAAGAAATGAAGAAACTCACGTTAGTGTTACAGGATCTGTATCGTTTCCTCTCTCCGAGACAGTACTTGCCTCCTCCAGATGGGCTGAGAGACACAACAGAAATAAATGAGGGATGGGGAAAAGAGACTCTTTACATCAAATCACATAAAGCGCCGTAAATTATATTCACAAATTCCTCTCAGAGATTATCTTTAGGGCAAACAGTACATAAGAGATTTTTTTTTCTGATGAAACAGGCGCAAAAAAGTCTCTGTGTGTCAGCATTTGCTGCTTTGTTGAGCATCTGTGCCAAGGATTCATTCAGGAAATCCAACCTGTTCTAAGAGCTCTTAAATGTGACATGACATTTCAAGTCTAATGACTCTTAACTCACACTTTTCCTTCTTCTACTCTTCACTACACATCTACCACATCTCTGAAGGTTTTCTTTTCCTTTCCCTATCATCTCTCTGCTTTTTCTCACCTTCAGAAGCCTCCCTTCCCTTCACTTTATTGCAAAAAAAACCTGTGAGACAGGCCATGTACGTAATGAATGTGTTAGAGGCTGTGTCTGGCTGTGTTTTTTCTGCCTCCCTCCTCTTTGCACTGATGGCTGAGCAGCAGTGATCACCTTACACAGGTGTTCCACATTATGCCTGTGCCTTCACCTCCTCCCCTTTTTCTTCCTTCCCTCTGGTTCACCCTGGCTCTTTTTCTTGCCTTCCCATGACGTGTTTGACGTAATACCTAGTTTCCAAAACAAAGGAATGCGACAATGGAAGAAGGATAAAGATCCCAGATGTCTGCTTGCCCGCCAAAGATGCACTGGTCAATGATTTGTCTAGTGAGGACACATGGGAGGTTTTAAAGTAAACCTACGCATCACCATAATCTTCAAAGAAGAGTAAGCTATGTCTTAACTTAACGCACATGTCACATTAACCGAGACTGCGTGAAACTGCACAAGAACAAGGACTAAGAACCTTTACAGTCAGTTGTAATGGCTGCAAAGTATTATCTGAAACAGCTAATATTGGTCTTTGTGGTAATTTCAGGTTACTGACAGTTGCGTTGGTGTATTCCTTTCTTTCCCCATTTCAAATAACATTTGTCACTGTTGTTCAAATTTAGAAAATGGTAAAGAAGAAATCCAGACTTTCAGCTGAGCCTTGGAAAGCCAGTTACTATGGCTCATATTGCACACTTCTCTACTTAGACTCGCTGTTTTGAGTGCATAAGTGTGTTTCACAGTGACAGTGAAATACACTTATGCACAGTGCACTACGAGTACCCAGATGGTGAACTCATAACAAACAAGAAGTGTGTGGAACAATGTTCACGTCATGCCATCAACGATCATCATCTTCGGTATGCAGCAGAATGGAAGGACCACCAAACAATTTTCAACCAATGGTGTCCACGCTAGTCATGGACAGTATGCCAAAAGGACTCTGGGTTTTTTTTGTTTTGTTTTTTACAGTATGAACTGAAATAAGTGACTAAGACTCATAAACTCAGCAGCCAAATATTTACAAAGGTCCTGGCAGAGGGCCATTTTCCCATAAACTTCCACAGGCCCAGGAGTCTTTTTTTTGGAAGCCCTGTGGTGGCCTTAAAAAAGAAGGCTTATGGCACTTTTGTGATGGCTTCACTTTTTAGAGCCAGAAGCCAAATCTGTATTTTTATACCTACCTTTTATACCTTACTAAGTAAAATTATTTCTTCAAAAGTACTTCATTCATTGATTCAATAGAAGTCTTGACCTACCTAGAACTCTCCTACTGAGTTTGAGACCATTTTTAAAATTTTGGTCGTTATCAGAAAGCGAGATCATCCAAGCTAACGACTTACTGCCAGTAAATGGGTGTGGGGTTACACAAGTTATTGGTCACATCCAAATGGTGACAGTAAAAACATTCATAATGAGGCTAAAAATGGGAATTCCAAAGCCAAAAACATGGTTGAAACCCCAACGTCATCTCCATGGTCAAAACTGATCACAGTACAGCAAAAATGGAACAATAGATCAATCAATCAATATTTTATTTATATAGCACATTTGAAAAGGACAGTGTCCATCAATGTGCTTCACACAAGGTAGCAAAGCAGATTACAACAAAAGCAACAAAAACAGTTAAAAACAATTAAAACCAGTTATAGTTACAGTTACACAGCACAACTGCAGACCAGGTGGAAGACCGAACTAATTTGCTTCAAACGCTAGATGGAACAGCTGAGTTTTTAAGCGGGATTTAAACGATTGAATGGAATCTGACATGCGGACATCGATAGGAAGATATTCCAGAGTTTGGGGTGCGGCCATTGCAAAAGCTCGGTCCCCTCTGGTCTTTCGTCGCGGCCTTTGTTGCACTAAGAGCAGATGGTTAGAGGATCTGAGCGCTCTCTTGGGGCTATACGCGTCGAGAAGGTCTGTTAGGAAACTGGGCGCCAGGTTATTTAAAATTTTAAAAGTACACAAAAGGATTTTAAAAATGAGAGAGAGAATTGGAGGCCCATGTACAGAGAATTGCAATAGTCTAGTCTCGAAGTAATGAAGGCATGGATAAGCTTTTCAAGGTCTTTATGTGGAATATAGGGCTTTGCCTTGGAGATTTGATGTAAAAACTCATTTTCACAACTGAGGCAACTTGTTGGTCTAACTTGAGTGAGCTGTCCAGGACCACTCCAAGATTTCTAACGGTATAAGAGAGATGGCTGGCATAGGACCCCAGTGTATTAGTTAGCTGGTCCAGGGGAATGGGACTGTCAAAAACAATAATTTCTGTTTTAATTTCATTTAGAGTTAGAGAGTTTTGTAATAGCCAATCTTTTACTTCCCGCAGACAATTGAACAAAGGCACTAATGAGGACTGGACATCCTGATTCAGGGGGAAGTAGATTTGGATGTCGTCAGCATAGTAGTGAAACGAGATATTATGCTTTTTGAAAATGAGTCCCAAAGGCAGCATGTATAAAGAAAATAACGTAGGATAGATGAACGGATATTATTTCCACACAGAACAAAGGCTGTGTCGGTCAACAATATTTTGAAGTTATTTATGGTTTTGTACATATAAATTCTATTGTTTATAGGAATGGTGAATTTAATGTATTATAAAATTACAATTACCACATTAGGTTTGAAGCTGCTTAGCTCAGTAGGGTAATTGGGGGACTTCAAAGCAGAAGGTTGCTTTGTTTATCCATACCTACTGTAAAATTTATCTTACTAGAAATTCTAACCAGGCATCCAGGCAATGTTGAACACATTACTTGAACCAATGTCACAGTAATGCCCGAGACATCGGTTCAACTTTCATTTTAGAGCCTCGACTCGACGGCAAGAAAAAAAACAACAACTAATGGTTTTCTGGGCAGTAGAGATGTTTACACGTCCAGCAAATATGCAGCAATATTCTTAAATATGTTTAATAATGACAAATGTGACTCAGATATTCACCCCTTACATTTGGCTGTCGAGCTGCTAAATCATTATTTGTTCTAAGCAGGTGGAGGATTTTAAAATGAACATTAAAATCACTGTACCACATGTCAGAATATTTACACTTGTCATAAATTAAAAGCGTCATTACCTGTAGCAGTCAACATATTTTTACTTTAGGTCTAACAGTTTACTTTTTCCACTAAAGAAGCATTTAGCCTTGTGAATATTTCAGACATGACTGCTGTATAATTACTGTAGCTTGACTCGCACTATGACACACATCCGCACAGCCACGCATACCCATGCACATCTACACACAAACACACACTTGTAGGCAAGGACCTGGATGTGTGTGTTCAGCTTGCTGTGGCTTACTTTGCCTACTTACGCTGGGCTGTCACAGTGCCTCATGGAGGAGGATACACCGCCCCCACAGGTCCTGCTGCACTCCCCCCAAATGGACCATGGCCCCCAGCCTCCATCCACACTCTGAGGCCAGGTACCAAACGCAACACATTCCCCCTGGTAGCACCACTGGGTGGGGAGAAGCAGAAGTATGCACAGAGTGGAAAACTTTGGTTATTACATATCTTAATAATTTCTTCAGACACACTGACCAGCTTCAAGTTAAAGAGGCCCATTCTCACTATAACATACAGCTTATTTCGTCCAATAATTAATTCTCGTGTGTCTCGTGACTCTTCTATATTTATTTAATGTTTCCATTATCGGAAGTTATTTCCAAGACAGGTGAGGCAGAGAAAGAGCTGAACTACGTTTCAGGAGTAATCATGTTAATCTGTTCAGAGTTGTGGGGGAAGAGGGGATCAGAGACTTTCCTTTGTCCCTCCAACTGTGTCAGTAGGTTAATAACCCTCTAGAGAACGGTACAGTCAAGGTGAGGGCTAGGCTGAGCTGCTGCGTTCTTTATCTCTACCTCTCATTTAATTTCTGAGATGCTGTCTAAACAAGATTAGCAGTGTGGAGAAAGAGAAATGTGGAGGACCAACTGATACGGGCACAGAACCTCAGCGTTAACTGTAAGTTTATTGGTCAATTTGAACACACAGAAGAAACGCAAAGCTCCCTTCTATTGGTTAATTCCTGGCTGTCTCCCCTCCCGCTTTCCCTTCCCCCAGTCTCTACCTCTATCTCTGTCTGGTCCTGTTGGAAGGGCCTCTCTCCATTACACGCTGGGTGAGAAATGGCTGACATTCATATTCCTTTGAAGCCGTCCCCAGCAGGGGCAGACAGAGTATGCCACTGGCTCTCCTAAAGCTGCTCCAAAAGCTGTTCTAAAGCCCCCCAGGCTCTACCTGGGGCCCCCTGTGTTGTACAGGACTCTGTCCGTGGGCCCTGGTCCTCAAAGGCTCCACTGAGCTAATGGTAATTATGGGTGACAGCTCGTGACACTCTCCTATTCTTCCCTTTTACCCCTCGGACCATCCGGTGACAATGGTTGCCTTAATCCGTGTTAAAACAGTCTCCCCTAACCTGGCTGGCATCAGCACTCGGCTGATGACCTAAAGCCTGGCCTGCTTACGTCGGTGAGTTTGTGCATGTGTGTGTGGGTGTGTGGTTGCACCAAATGCATGAGTGCACACTAGTGAGGTACCACTAGCTACACACAGAGAAGAGAATAAAAGTGCTTGTTTCACATCACAGGTCACCAGGTATTAAATATAGCCGCAGTGCTGAAAGGGCAGGTTCACCCAAATTCTAATTTAAAACATATAAACTTCTAGATGTAGCTTGGTCCATCTGGCAGCCTATTTTCACTTGGAAGACATGTGTATTCCCTGACGGTTGCTGGCTGTCGTTGGGTGAAATCGGTAACTGCAGGCCACTGAACCAAAAACCTCCTTGTGACTGCTTTGGTCATGAGCAGATTGCCGCGGTCACCCATCGTTAACTGACTCATATACAAACACTTGCTAACTAAGTGCAGAGCGTTAGTGAAACTTGAAAAGGTGCAATGCAAAGTGCATAAAATAAAAGTTGTGTTACCTCTGAAACCAGCACATTTCAAAAGGCACAACTGTGAAGGTAAACAGTGTCAGTTTCCAATTTGTATCACACTCCTGACATTTTCACAAACACTTAGAGGCTTAGGTGAGTGTGTGCAGACAAGTTGGCAACTTCCATGCAAACTACGGCTGACAACAGTAACCTGCTGGCGACCAAAGCAATCGCAAACAGGTTTTCAGTCAGACATCATGTACTTCATTGTGACCAATTTCACCCACCTACAGCAAACAGTTGCCACAACTCACTAAGCAGCAAGCAACTCATAAGTATTTTAACTGTCAATCTCTGGTGACAGGCAACTTGTCTCCAAAGAATTACAGTCAAAATTGGATTTCCCACAATCACTCTCAGACATAGTGGCAAAGGTTTGCAAGTAACTGCAATCTATTTTATAAACACAGTCAATGTTGTAACCAATCTGAATCAGTCTGTGCTGATGAGCGCAATTCATCTGCGATGTGGCTCTTTCTAATAGAGTCCTTGACTTGACTGGTTACCAGCTGGTTGTATTCTGGTTATATTCCAATATAAAAGGGACAGCTCAGATTGAGCAATATGGAGACAACGTTGAGATCATTTGGACATGTGCAGAGGATGGATAGTGGATATACTGGACAAAAATGTGGAATATGGAGCTGCCAGGCACGAGGAAAAGAGGAAGACCTCAGAGGACACTCATGGATGTAGTGAAGTGAAGGAGGACATGCAGAAGTTTAGTATGCTAGAGGAGGATTCCAGAGATAGAAGCAGATTGTCCACTGTGGTGATCCCAAAAAAGGAGTATGTGAAAACCAAAAGAAGATAAGAGTCAAGTTGCCTAGTGCAGGCCATTTGTATTTAAATAACTATCCCACAGTAACTATCACTATTTCAGGAGGGATTTCTGAATTTCTGAACTTTCATGTCAATGAGCTTCTGGCTATACTGAAAATGCAAGTAGTTAATGTGAATTTCTCTTTAGTTTCAAATTTCTGTGCATGTAGATGGCAAAAGATTTGCAAGAGACCGTAACACATTTATGGCTTCCTTCACTCTTTCTGAAATGGAGGAATTTTAGACCACTCTTCTTTGCAGAATTGTTTTAATTCGGCTACACTGAAGGGTTTTCAAGCATAAATGACCTGCTAAAGGTTAAACCAAAGCATCTCAATTTAATTTGAGACCAGACTTTGGTTAGGCCATTGTAAAACCTGTAGTTCTCTTGTTCTGGATTCATCTTTGACCTACTAGATGAGGATTTTTGGAGTATTATGCTTTGTCCATTTGTGGATAATGCTTCTCATCATGGTTCACTGGACTCCCAAAGCCTTAGAAATGGCTTTGCAATCCATCCCAGAGTGATAGATGTTAATGATTTTCTCTCTTTATTCAGACAGGTTCAATTTAGGTGATTTCTTGATTCATTGGGTCTGGCAGTAATCACAACTAGGTGTGTCTAGTGAAACTGAACTCAGATTTCCACAAAATGTGGTGAATCGCAGTTAATTAATGATTGAACAAGTTTGGGCAATTACTTTTTCACACAGGGTTGGAGGGGTTTTTTTTTTATCTCTTTTTCTTTCCTGTTAATAAATGAGATCATTTAAAAATAGCATTTTTGTATTTATTTGAGTCATCATCTTCTAATATTAAAAATTGTGTATCTGGAAAAAAACTTTAACCTTTAAATGTCTGAGAAACACTAGATGACTTACCCCTTTTTCAATGTTGCCTGTCTGGCACAGGGTCCCCTCTGCAGCAGGAATACTGTTAGTTACACAACGGTTGCTTTTGCTAAGGCACCAGAGCTCTCTACACACTTCCTAGGAAAGAAGGCAAAAGCAAGTTGGTCAGAATAAATCAATTCAGCAAGCTGGGGGTGGATTTGTTAAATAAGGCTAAAAATGATTTATCAGTGGCCTTTTACTGGTTTTCCCTTTTAGTATTTTTTGTGCAGTCTGACAGCTGTGAGAACAACAAAAAAAGAATGGCATGGAAATGTGTCTATAAATCCATACAATTCCAGATCAAATCAGAGGATCAGAGATGATGAGACCACATCAAGACTGCTATCTTCAAGAGCCCATATGCTTTGGATCATAGTGTATTTTGAGCAACATGCTAAGGGTCACTGCGTGTTTTTAATGCTCTCTTATGAGAAATGAAGAGTCAGCTAGATCAACACCATGACTAACGTTTGCTCATGTTCATCTCAGGACCACATGGGACCGTGACATCAGTTCAAGAAATCCAACTTTGGCTTCTTAGGGGAAATAAAGAGTGAGCAATAGGCCTCCCAAGTCTTAGATAAAGATGGCTTGTAGCCTAACAAATATCCTTAGTATTACTGATTTGTCTGCGTAAACATCATCACTCTTCAGTACAGAACGGAGAAACCATTTAGATTATTGAAAGAGAAGAAATACACTGTTAAGTTGCCCCCAAATAAATAACTGGATAAAGTGAGCACATGATGTGCTGCACAACCAAGACTGGATTTCCTGTTTAAGTAAACTGGGAAGTCTTAACTTCAAAAGGTTTTTATAACACAACTGAGTAGAGCAGAAGAGCAAGCTCATGAAAAAGAATAACGAGCCAACACGTAGATTCTGAGCCCAAAGGTCAGTAAATATCCCACAGCTCTTCAGCTCCTTGAGCCTATCCAGATTCAATAATGCAGCTAACTGCCAGTCTCTGGTTGCACCGACTCCCCTATGCCAGCTGGTTTTAATATGCCACCCCTACTGCTCCAGTCACTATCTCAGCCATGGTAAAAGGTCACTGACCGGGCCTCAACAAACATGGATGCGGGGCTGATAGATTTATGTCAAACGAGAACAAGCGGTCAGAGACACTCAGTAAGAGCCCCACTAATATCAAAAGATTGTTTGTTTTTCATATGTTTCATAAATTTTATGACAACCCTTGGTTCAAGGATTTTTATAATCTATAAATTAAGCCTAACCCCCTGAAGGCATTGTGGTCCTTAACCCTGGGAGGCATATAGACATATATATATATTGTGAACTGTTGAAGTACAGTGATTTTGTATATACAACTCCCTTCTTAGATTGTCTGAAGTGACTTCATCTTGTCCATGTTTCCAGATTTGTAAATAGGATAGAATTAAAGTGGTTGTATACAGTAATATAATGATATACCATTCAAACAATTCAAAACAAACATCAACCTCCAAAATAATCACAAGTTTTAATCTTACCTCTCCAAAACTGTGTGAGAAAAACCAGACAAGTTTAAGCATCATAAAGAATTTTTTTAAAATTAGGAATACCTAATAAGCTGTTTGTTCATATATACTGTATACATGATCCGCATGCAGTGTATGGAAGCAGTGCATTTTTCTGGCTGCTTCTTACTAAGTCAGTGTCACAACTTTTGTCAGTGATAGCTGCCCTGTGCTGTTCTTGTGTTTTGCTGCCGCTCTTCCCAGCTCTGACTCATATATGCACATGCAAAGAAAGATCCCAAAACTGAGGCAATTCCTGAAAATGGAAATATCAGTTTCTTTTGATATTGTTGAGCCTCTGTGAATCATGACACAAGAATTGCCTGAGGACAGATACGGAGTAATAGCATTTTCAAAGCTTTTTCCAAACATGGGACAAAAAAAGCAAACCAAAAACTTGAGGAAAATAGTAAAAGCTAGCATTTTACAGGCATGCTAGACTACCTGGAGACAGCAACATTTTGAGCATGGTCACATGCTAACAACAACAATGTACATACAATAGCTTAGCTTTGCGTAGCAAAAAAATCTTGAGATAACAAAAGACCTTGAAATTTGTCTCTTGGTACAAATATCAATGAATATCTGAGGTTTTTTTAAGATATTTCAAACTGGACCATGGTGGTTTCCCCAGACAACTATCAGTGCCATCCTTACAGCCGTGTAGCTAAAATGATTTAAAATAGTTTGGGACTGTTGGTTTTTGATATTGCTGGTCATAGAAAATGTTATGCCTTTTAAACCTAAGCAAGTTTGTTGAAGCAGGCGCCAGGTCACAAGAAGGAAGCCAAACATATCGCTTGGGTAAAATCCCAAATAGTATGTCGTGGAAACGTTTGGTACATTCTGGGTAAGAATTGGCTTAAGAAACCAGATTCTTCCATTTATTAAAGCTTTGATCTTTTTCTGTGGTTACATCCATCCTCTCACTGAGGGCATCGATTTCAAAGTATGAAATAAATCTGATCGTCAGACGAAAAACTCCAATCGAGCTCTGATAAATCAGCGCCGGAATTCCACCCTTTCATAAATGGGTGTCTTTCTTGGCAATCTAAAACCACAATTATGAGCTTAGGAGCCAAAATAACTGAGCGTTGATTTGGGCCTTGTTGTAATCTTCTGTCAGATATTTCTTTCAATGAAAAGAAATAACTCTGTGATCTCAACTAATCTGTCCTCTCTTCCATCATGTGCCCAATTTTCTATGTGATGCAGAGCAATATTGCATTACTGTCCATTAGATATCAGAGGAATCTTTCAGCTGCTCATTTAAATGTGTGGTTGGTTCTTGTCTTTCACTGCCTGTGTCGCCTTGATATTAATAAAAGTATTGTCTTCCTCTTCACCCCCATCCATCCATCTTCATCCGCTTTATCCGAGGCCGGGTCGCGGGGGCAGCAGCCTAACCAAAGAGGCCCAGACCTCCCTCTCCCCAGCCACCTCCTCCAGCTTATCCGGGGGAATACCCCAGGCCAGCTGAGAGATATAATCTCTCCAGCGTGTCCTGGGTCTGCCCCAGGGCCTCCTCCCGGTGGGACATGCCTGGAACACCTCACCCAGGAGGCGCCCAGGGGGCATCCTTGTCAGATGCCCGAACCACCTCAGCTGGCTCCTTTCGATGTGGAGCAGCAGCGGCTCTACTCTGAGCCCCTCCCGGATGGCCGAACTTCTCACCCTATCTCTAAGGGAGAGGCCAGCCACCCTTCGGAGGAAGCTCATTTCTGCCGCTTGTATCCGCGATCTCGTTCTTTCGGTCACTACCCACAGCTCATGGCCATAGGTGAGGGTAGGGACGTAGATCGACCGGTAAATTGAGAGCTTCGCTTTTACACTCAGCTCCCTCTTCACCACGACGGACCAGTGCAGCGTCCGCATTACTGCAGCTGCAGCTGCAGCCCCAATCCGTCTGTCGATCTCCGGCTCCCTTCTCCCATCACTCGCGAACAAGACCCCGAGATACTTGAACTCCTCCACTTGGGGCAGGAACTCATCCCCGACCCGGAGTGGGCACTCCACCCTTTTCCGGCTGAGAACCATGGCCTCAGATTTGGAGGTGCTGATCCTCATTCCTGCTGCTTCACACTCGGCTGCGAACCGTTCCAGTGTGAGCAGGAGGCCATCACCCGATGAAGCCAACAGAACCACATCATCTGCAAAAATCAGAGATGAGATTCTGAGGCCACCAAAGCGAAAGCCCTCCGCCACTTGGCTGCACCTAGAAATCCTGTCCATAACCTCTTCACCCCCTTTTAATCTAAATGAGGAAATAATGAAAAAACGAGTTTTTCTCGTACTTTTTTTTTTTAACTTAACACTTAAGGTTAACCACACTCAAAGGCATGGTAAGACACAATATGGTTAGTAAACTGGGATGATGAAGTACATTTGTACATTTTCACACACTCATTTAACCCTCTGCAGGAGTTTCCTCAGGACCTTGGACTAAATCAGTCTGTTTTTACCACAGGGAGCAGGGTTTAAATGAAGTTCTGTGTTCCATTCTATTTATCTATTTTCCAGTTTCAGTGCCCAGGTTGGAAAGCTGTAAACCACAATCAGAGGCAGCAGTACTGAAAACCCACCCGTGCTAACTGTTGTTGCAGTTGTCTGTCATTTGCTTTACATAGCGCAATCTTTGCTGCAAACTCTTCTGCATTACAACCACCTAATGCACTGGAGTCCGGAGTATGTCAGTGGACTCATTTGGTCCAATGAAAATGACCAACCATCTCAAACAACTTTTTTATTTCCTTGTGAAAGTGTAATTTGGTTACTTGGTAGTTTCAGTGTCCAGATAAATTAGATAGTTATTAAAAATAAGAGAGTGTGTAGGGATATATTGCATGTTTTTTTTATATTGCAGTTAAAAGAAATCAAAATGTCAAGAAAACCAATAAGTGCTAAAGAGATTGGCATTTCTGCATTTACTTTTCAGACAGCTCAGCCCTTTCCAGATGGGGATATAATATGGGGGCTATAAGGTCAGATAACAAATGTGCAGTACAATTCTACAGACCTGATGGAAAGTTATTGACATCACAGGTCCATTTTGACAAATCGCCAACATGGAAAGACATGTTACAGTAGATACTAGCACTTCCTGTTCGCACTGTAGCCACATAAAAGTTTTTAACAATGATAATTACACAACATTAAATTCTGAAGGACTTTTTTCTTAGTTATCTTTAATTACTTGTTCTACAAATTTTATAACTTTCTCGTTCTACAAAATCTTTAACTTTAAGTGATCCCTTAAGAGTCTAAAATCTGAAGATGCTCAGGTTTGCTATGACAGAGCAGTCATGTACTGTTAGTTACACAACATTTGCTTTTGCTAAGGCACATCCTAGGAAAGAAGGCAAAAGCAAGTTGGTCAGAATAAATTAATTCAGCAGGCTGAGGGTGGATTTGTTAAATAGAGGCAAAAATGATTTATCAGTTGCTCTTTGCTGCTTTTTCTTTGAGTGTTTTTCTTGGTGTTGTCTAACAGTTGTGAGAACAAGAGAAAAGAAGGCAAATGACATGAAAATGTGTCTATAAATCTACACAATTCCAGATCAAATCAGAGGATCAGAGCTGACGAGACAACAATGAGACTGCAAGCTTTAAGACCCCATATGCTTTGCATCATAGTGTGAAGATGCTCAGGTTTACTATGACAGAGCAATTTTAATGATTCCAATGATTATATTCATTCTTAATGGACACTGAAGATCACACCAATATATGCATAATATTTCTATGTACAATACTAAGCAAAACGTCTTGAGTCACCCATCTTTATTTCTTCTGTTTCTTTTTTCCTCTTTCTTTGTTTCCCTTCTTTATTTCTTCTATTTTCCTTCCAGGGAGCCGACTGGCTTGTAATATTTTTTAAAAAGGTCTTGAGCAATAATTCTTCAGTTGTCTTCCAGTGTCCTTTTTTTTCTTCATTTAGACATTGGTTGCTTTTTCACTCATTTTTTAATCATTCAAGCATAAACAGCCTCCTGATTCAAGGGATGAACAGTTGCTATGTCTACACATAACAGAAAACTTAGGAGAGAGATACAGCAGTCTGCTGCTGTGTTAAAACCCGATGGAGGCTCTGTCATGGTCTGGGTGTACATTTCAGGGAATTATGTTTATTATTTCTTGTCAACATTGTTAGAATTCTAAATACAGAAAAAGGTGGTTATAGCAAATATCGACTTTCTAGCTCATTAGAATTCTACAAACTGTGTTTTTACCTTATATTACATTTCTATGTACGTTTGCACATTTAATAAATTACTGTGCCTGTTTCTAATTACTGCAAATATTCAAGGGGTTGTTTATATCCTTATTCCACTTTGAAAGTAAAGTCTAGCAATGTTTGGGTATTGTACCTACTGTGATATATATTTCACTGTGAACTCTGCGTTCCAAAACTTGCGTTTGGGAACTAGAAAATTTTATTTTAACTGCCCTAGACATAATATAGGAGAGAGATCCCATTTTCTCAGTGTAAAGAGGAAGAATCAGGAGGAGAGTAGTCTGAAAGATGCTGGTTTCTTACCCCATACTTGCACTGGCGTGAAGAGGTTCCATACTGGAAGCGACACTGCTCATCTGCATCATACACCTGCCCCGGGGCCACTGTTGGGTACAGGAAGTCTCGTTTCAGAGGTTCATTGTCCAGACACGTCCCCCGACCTGAGCTGTCAAAAAAACAAACCTACAATAGGATTGTTTCTTACACAAAGAAACCTTTCTACACTTGCATAATAGCCGAGTTAGAGATGCCAAGACCAGAACAATTAGAGTCAATCCCCTCTGAGACCTTTGCTAGTTTTCTGTGACTCCTTTAATTTTAGTACCAAACTACTGTTATAGGACGCTTTGTCAAAGATCTGAAAAGTCATGTAATTAATGCTGATATTAGACATCAACGCCTCTTCATCAAATGAAGTGTTGAAGCACAAGCAGACATTTTACCCAAGGCAATAGGGTGCAGGCTGTCAGCCTAGAATGGCCAGCCCTCCCTGATTATATGGCTACGTGCTCCACTATTGTGTGTATGACTCCTTAGACTGAGCCCACCGACTGCCAATTAAATGACAGTTGAGGAAAATAAAGAAAGAAATCTGGAGTTAGATTTGGATCTTATGTCCAGACCTAGGATTGTTTAGTCTGTTTTGTCAAATAAAAATATGTACAACATGTACACCACCAAAAGCAGACACACACACGTACACACACACTGCAATTTTGTATTCTAGGAGTTAAAACAATGAAAATACTTTTACCAGCACAGACACTTGCTGCCATGAGGTTATAAAAGATTTTTTTTTATGAAAGACTACATCCACTGGTCTTCCCTGAGTCAGAGGATTATCTCGAGGCAAAGTATTACCATGACTGTTTACTATAAGATAAGATAAGATAACCTTTATTAGTCCCACACGTGGGAAATTTGTTTTGTCACAGCAGGAAGTGGACAGTGCAAAAGTTATGAGGCAAAAATTAGAATACAATAAGAATAAATACAGTACACAACTGTACAGAATAGAATAAAATAAAATACTATATACAGTAGAATAAAATAAAATAAATATACAATAAGATAAAAATAGAATACAAATACAAATACTATATACAACTGAGTAAAAATACAACGATGACAGAAAGGATTATTGCACTTGGTATTATTGCATATGTATGGATGTGTGTGCTTGATCAGTTAAAGTCTTTATTATGGAGTCTGACAGCAGTGGGGAGGAAAGACCTGCGAAATCTCTCCGTCCCACACCGTGGGTGCCGCAGTCTCCCACATAAGAACTATGTGTTCCTTCCAGATGTGGCAGCTGTAGCATGCAATGGAATGCTTCTCATCCCTTTAAAGGCAAAGTGGGCTTGGTGACAACAACATTGTAAGTGCTACACATTATGACTGATCAAACTACAACTTGGGCCCAGAATGAAAATGAGGGGAAGAGTCAACAATAATATTAAGATAAATTAAATACCCGGATATGATTAGCACAACACAAAATTTGGTAATTTGGTTTTCAAGATTAAATCTCTCCAGTTATTTTTGTAGACAGCATTTTGACTGACGTATAAATTTATGTAAAAATCATCATAAAAATTCATTTAATTGACTTTCACATTGTAACTACCTGTCTAAACTCACAGACTCCTGGTGCTTGAACAAGAATGCATAAACAAAATATATTATATATAATCTTTGTTTACATACCAAATAGAACTTATTGTGTATGCTTTATTTTCAGCGCTGAAGACCAAGAAGAGCAAGTCATCCTTCTTTTCTCTAATCTTTTCTATCTTTTCTAATCTCTTCCGTTTCTTGCATTTTTAATGCTCTATTCTCTGTTACTGAAAGGAATAATGTTTTTTCTTTACTCTTGTCCCTCGGAGGACCCTCTCATCACAGGCAGAGGCAGAAAAGCCAGACTATGAGGCCCCCAGACACCCTGTGTACTAAGGGCAAGCCTCAGTATTTATTAGTTTGGAGAGAGACAAAATAGTCAAAGTTTAAACATAGAGACTATTATTTGACATCGTTGCAAAGGCTTCCTGTCCAGTGGATTTAGCCAAATTCATTATGCTGAGCGGAAACGTCTTCTAGCAAGCAGGAACTTCAGCTATCCCTGTACTCTGGGACTAGTCATTCACGAAGATATTAAGCCTGCTGAGTGCATCCAATAAGTTGTGAGGCAGCAGTATGTTTAAATCAGTATAACCTAACAATTATTAACAAAAGGTACACGTTTAATATGAAATTCATTGCAGTATGTGGTCTCGGAGAGTTTAATGAAGCCAAACTGCTTTCCTTTTAACATTTAGAACAAACTGGCACGCAAACTCTGGAGAATAAACTATGACTGAACTGTGAGCGCATTCATAAACCATTCGTAAAAAACCCAAACAAAGCACCACATATTGCTCGAGCAAGATGGTGAATCTAGGCCAATACCACAGCCAAAGTTGTTTACTTGGCAGGGAGATGCATGTGCAATATCCAAAATTCTGATTGAGGGGGAGAAAGGGAGGATAATTTGAGTTTACAGACAAAACACTTTTGTAAAAGCAAAAGGCAATAAAACTAAAACCTAAAACGCAGATCGATACAAATATGCATATAATATAAGTTAAGCAATAGTCTATTCTGCTCAAAGGTGAAGTAAAAAAAAGCTTTGTCTCTTTTGGGTACTTCTTTTTTTTTTCTTTTTTTTTTTTAAATAGTGATTCTCGGATACACGAGCCAGAAATCGTTAGGAACCCGGCAGCGCAGAGTAGAAGCAGCTCTTTGTGTCCCATTTGGAAGCTGGCATTTAATACTGTCATCTCTGTCACAAGTGCTGTTCACTACCCTCCTCTAACAGCTTTCAGCCGGAAACATCATCTGACAACCACAGCAGCTATTATCCGCTTTCTTGGAGGGCCTCGCTAACTAAACATGAATACACAAACAGAGGAACACACAGACACACCGCAGACTTGTAACCAATACTTCACCACAAGGTTGCAGTTATGAATTTGCTCTCATGGTCTTAATACTGAGAAATGAAGCTGAACTGCAGAGAAAAAAAAAGTGTGGTGTCTATGACTGCAAAGAAAAGCTGTTAGTACTGAAACATTTACGGCCCCTTTGGTTTCATTACAGGAACAGACTTAAAATGGACTTTTAATCTTCTCATGGACCTTAAATTGGAGGCTTTTTCTTATTTTCTGTCAAATGTACAGTACTATGCAAAAGTCTTGAGTCACATCTCCTTTCTTCATATTTTGCTAGTAAAATGGGGAATAGGTGAAGCAATTTATTGAAAACAATTGCAAACAAAAATGAAATATAGTATTTAGGAAAAATCTAAAAGTTTATAAGTCTCTCTTGGGAGTTTGCCTGAGAGAGTGTGTTTTCTTATGAACATCTTCTGGACAGCCACCCTTCCATTAAAACCATTTCAGAAAACACTAGAGGGGTCAGATGCATCTCTTAGGTCCTGTGTCAAGTCTTTTACGTGTCAGTCAGTTACATGGACTAGACTGAAAATAAGTGAAAAAGCAGCCAGCTGGAGAATGATTGCTCAAGACAACTCACAAATGGAAGCAAAAGACAAAGAAATGACAAGTGACTCAAGACTCTTGCACAGTACTGAATACTGCAACAATAACAGATTTGCATCTGAAACATTGCTGAAATTTCAATCAACAAGGTCAGCATGTTTGTGCAATTAAGCAGCATCATAAAGACAGGATATATCCAATATGATTATCTCAAACATACAGCAATAAAGACATAAACATAAAAGACATAATTTTCTGCTTCTAAACTCTGAGGTTATTGCACTCGGCTCTGAAAATATTGGAAATATGGTATCTAACCAGATTCTTACTTTGGACGGCAATACCTTGCCATCCAGTAACACTGTGAGGAACCTTGGAGTCATTTTTGATCAGGATATGTCCTTCAATGTACATATTAAACAAATATGTAGGACTGCTTTCTTACATTTGTGCAATATCTCAAAATAAGAAATATCCTGTCACAGAGTGACGCTGAAAAACTAATTCATGCATTTATTACTTCTAGGCTTCTTCTAGGCTATATTTCTCCTATATTTGCTTCCCTTCAGTGGCTCCCTATTAAATCCAGAATTGAATTCAAAATCCTGCTCCTCACATACAAGGCCTTGAATAATCAGGCCCCATCTTATCTTAATGACCTTGTAGTACCATATCACCCCATTAGAGCACTTCGCTCTCACACTGCAGGCTTACTTGTTGTTCCTAGAGTATTTAAGTAGTAGAATGGGAATCAGAGCCTTCAGTTTTCAGGCCCCTCTTCTGTGCAATTAGGCTTAAAACTTTCCTTTTTGCTAAAGCATACAGTTCGGGCTGGATCAGGTGACCTTGAATTCTCCCTTAGTTAAGCTGCAGTAGTGTAGGCTGCTGGGAGATTCCCATGATGCATTGAGAATTTCTTCTTCAGTCACATTTCTCACTCACTATGTGTTAATAGACCTCACTGCATTGAATCATACTTGTCTGGCTCTTATCTGTCTCTCTTCCACAGCATGTCTTTTATCCTGTCTTCCTCCCCTCTCCACAACCGGTCGCAGCAGATGGCCGCCCCTCCCTGAGCCTGGTTCTGCCGGAGGTTTCTTCCTGTTAAAAGGGAGGTTTTCCCTTCCCACTGTCGCCAGTGCTTGCTCATAGGGGGTCATATGATTGTTGGTTTTACTCTGTATGTATTATTGTAGGATCTACCTTACAATGTAAAGCGCCTTGAGATGACTGTTGTTGTGATTTGGTGTTGTGTAAATAAAACTGAATTGAATTGAGTTGAAATATACAAACCTGTTTACAAACGGCAACCAATCAAAAGAAGTATAGCTTAAAGGGAATGTAACTACAAAAGCTTTTTTCAGAGAGTACATAAACTAAAGGGCAACACCCCGGGCTAATATGAGATAAATAAGGATTACTTAAACCTGAAAAGTATCTAAAGAATAAAAATAGGGAGTTGAAAATTAGCATAACAGGCCCATTTTTCAAAAATGATCTCTATTATCTAGGGTAAACTAAAAAAAAAAAAAAACATACTAATGTTTTAATGTTTTTCTGTGTTGTTATCTCAAGTCAGATGAAGCATTTAAAAAAAATCAGCATAAAAATGAATTTGCACATAAACCAAACAATAAACCAGACAGCAGAAGCACCAGATACAAAGTTTCTTAGTGTTAGAACTCAAAGGTAAAAATATACCCTGACCTCTTGCTCGCTGTCTAAGGCAGGTGACATTGCAGAGATAATGTTACCAGCTATGGACAAGGTAGTTTACAAGGTATAGACTTACTTAGGTTCAGGGAGGGGCACAGAGGGGAAAAGACAAAAGAGGAAAGAGGAGAAACGAGACACCACAAACAGACAGGACAAAACAGACTATGGGGGACAGCAAACAAAGATTAGTGGCATTGGAAGTGAAAAGAAGTCATTGAAGAAGAAATGCTCAGGGTGTTGTGAGTTCCACTGCAGTTTTAGCCAACAGAGGTATAACTAAGGGATGATTTAGCGTCACCTGTTCTAAAGGTAGTAGCTTTTAAAAAATAAATAAATAATCTTAAATGTAGAGAAGGTGTACGTCTGCTGAATCCAAACTGGTAGCTGGTTCCACAAGACAGTGGCCTGATAGTCACCACCCATTCTACTTTTGGAAATGCTTATAACTACAATTAAGCCAGCACTCTGAGAGGAAAGTGGTCTATTGAGATAACACAATACAATAAGGTGTTTATGATGGATCCTGATTTTCTACATCTTGTACATGAGGAGAAGGATTATAAATGAATAAAATGCTGCTGTATGAATCTAAATATCCATCAGAATAAACCCTGTCGACTAATTGTTTATGGGAGTATAAGATAAAACAACATAAACAGCAAAGCAACACATCAAATTAGATTAGAAATCATTCATAACCTTTGGCCCATTTTATACTTTCCTCCATTGTTGTCAGTTTCTTTCCTGTTTCCGTGGTGGTCTTGTGCTACTAGCTCTGCACGGTCAGCACTATTCCATTTTTGCAAACAAGCACTTTGAGTTTCGCAATTTTTTTGTGCAGCAATAAAGCTACACGAGAATCTTATCACTCCCACAAATGCTACAAAGTTAAGGGGGTCCTTGACCTCATTCTATGATCATTAAAAAGGCATTAGCAGCTCCATGCTACAATAGCCGTTACTAGTATAACACAGCTGGATTTCTGACAGAAGTCTGCTGCCGGCTGAGTTGCTCTGTGCTGCTATAGGCTTAAATATGGAAAAAGAATTTGTGGAGCAAAAAAGATCATGACTGTAGTTATATTGCACTGATGTTAGACATTCAGAGTCTCTGCCATCTAATAAAAAGACAAAAGTGCCAGAAAAAAAAAAAAATCAGGGATTCGCAAGCGTGAAGAGCAGTAGAATTTCAAGTAAGGCTTCAAATTGACACGCCTCCTCTAAATCATGCTGTGCAGAAATAGGTGTAGAAGTCTGTCATTGTAACGATTATCTGTTTGTTCTGTTACTCCAGATGTTTTGTCTAGCCTCTGGAAAAGAAACATTGGTGTGTCCTCTACTATGCCAAGCTGGCAAGACTCAAATATCACTGCCTCGTTTATTTATGTGCTCCAATTCTTTCTCCTTTTTTTGCCTCCTTTGGCCAATATATAAAACAGCAGAGCAGTGGTTTAAGGCAGCTGGCCTACACATCACCACCGAGAACCCACATGAGCTCTAACATCACCCGCCTTGTGGTGCAAGGATGCAGGGGTGGAAAGCACTCAGTTATCATACGCAGCCACAAGGAGGTCTGGCAAAAGTCTCAGTGATGAAGTGGATGTGAATAAGTAGGGGAAGGCCTCGTGTACAAAGCAGCCTAGCGGGTCCAGCCACATGGACCAGCCAGTGGCAGCGGGTTGTAAAGAGAGACAGCTGTGGAAGGAAAACAGGAATGCACCTTTTTCTCTATTGCACACACACACACACACACACACACACACACACACACAGGCCCACAGGGAACAACCACCACCCATATCACCCACTTACTCGAGAAAGCTGGTGATGTAGTCTTTGCTGCAGGCAGACCAGGAGAAAGGGTTGGTGTTGGCTGTTATATGAGCAGCCATCAGTTTGGCTGTCTCGTGACCTTTGGTACCGCAAGAATTCCCAATCCCATCATGGTTCATCCCAAAACTAAAACAGAAAAAAATAAATAAGAAGAGGAATTAATGCAGCTGGGAGAAATGACCATCTGGTCTGAAAGTGGTAGTTAATTGCACAGTTTAGATGGGATCTCGCTGGACAGTTAAGGCTGCTGGATTCTGGATGTCAACCTCTGTGGCTGTAAAGATTGAGCTCATTGGCTCTAAAACAGCTGTGTGGAGGGGTCAAGGGTCAAACCCTGTCTGGGGCTCTGCAGGAAAGAAGTTCTAATCACCACTCGGATGCCTGTCTGTCAATCACTGCCTGCAGGTCTGAGCAAGCCAGGGAAGGAAAGTCAGCACAGACTGGAGCGAGGAGTCAAGACCCTTTAGATCATTACAATGAGCAGCTCCAAACTTTGAACACTGTTCTGAAAGCTACGAAATAGTTTTTTTTCCCACTGAATTCATGTTGGCTATCAATGGTTGCAACAATTCATTTTCAGAAAAACTTCATCTGTCATTTGAGAGAAAAGTTTCTCATTACAGCAGGATATCAAAGCTTAACTTTCCCTCACAGTCTAGTGGTGCGAATCAGGTCTAATGTATATAACAAATCCAACCACATTGCACAGACTGAACCTGTTTTTCTAAGGCTGGCGTTTATGACATTTTACCCTACTCGGGAAATAAATCAGGCCAGTCGAAACCCCGCTGTAGTGTGTTTTTTTATACATCCTCTAGAAGCAGAGACTATTTTTACAACTGCCCCACAACAGAAGCAGACATGAGACATAATAAAGGAAATCGCCATCTTGCCTAACTCTCGAGAGAGGAATACACAGACTAATACATCATCATTATTTTGCTTTATATTCAGGAAGAAAGAGGCCGAGGTATGCGGACACTGACATTTGCATGAGGAAATATGTGCAGTTACAGTCTGCAAGGGGGGGAAAAAAGACTATATGCAAGTCCGGCAAAACCAGGCAGTAAATAATGTTTGTTTAAGAACAGGTCGTGAAAGTGATAAAAGGTTTGAAGACGACCTTAAGGAAAAAGAGGGCATTTGCCAACACCTAAAACTGCTATAAAAGGTGCTACATTTGTGGAAAGTTTCATTCCCAAAAATGTAAAAGGAAGAACTTCAAGTCCTGCTTAGAAATCTGCTGATATCAGCAGTGCCAATACTCATATTGAGGGATTTTATGCCACCAGAGAAGTTTAAGTTCTGAATTAAAAAAGGTCTTTTCAGTCATGACGTCATCAAAAGGATCCATGAATGAATATTGTCGGGGTGTAAGTTCATTGTGGATGTGCGTAAGGTGCCACGGCAAATTATGCTATAATCATGAAAAAGTATAAAGACAAAAAAGGAAAACTTTTACAAGCCATGATAAGGATTAACTAAGGGATAATAATTCTCAAGTCAAAGTAGACAGAGCTGCACCACTTTAAATTAATGAGACAAGTTCTGTTAAGTAATTTAAATGTGTGCCTTCAAAACCAAGCCATTTAAGGCCCTCTGACTTGGTCCCACCACCTCTGCAATACGCATCAGGGAGTAATGTCAAGTTTTATATTTTATATTAGGATCCTAAAAACTCTTAAAACTCACTTGTGGCCAATCTCGTGCGCAATGGTGAAAGCAGAACCGAGGCCGATGTCTTCATTGATGCTGCAGCTCCTCTCTGGCTCACACATTCCAGCCACTGAGGCCAGACCTAGACATACACACATAAACACACATGCCAGACAAACATACAAACACAAGGTTGAGGCAAAGCATTCTTAGGACTCGCTGTCATAAAACTGGGATTCCATACATAAGCTACTGTTTGCAGCAGTGCTGAGAGTCAGCTAGTCATGGCTATAGATTCACCAGGACAAGTCAAGCTTAGCATTTGCTCCTAAATGTTTGTTGTTTTTTACTTAAACGGGGATATTGCTGGAAAAGGTTTATACACTGGATTTCATGTAACTAGTATTCTGACAAAAAACTGACAGAAAATAGAGTTGTTTTTTCTCATTCCAAAAGCAAGACTTGGAGAAAGAGGCCGAGAGAAAAGAGGGAAAAGGGAGAGGAGAGGGCGTTTCAAGTTAAAAACGCTCCACAATCCAGGTGTCGCAGGTTCTTTTTCCCCTAAAGCCTGACAGGTCAGATAGGGAGACTGCTGGCGATCCTTCACAGATTACATCTACAGGTGACTGGAGAGTGGATCATATGACACTGCAAAGCAGGTGTGTGTGCGCCTGTGTGCGTGCGTGTGAGAGAGAGAGAGAGAGAAGTACTTTCTATTTATTTCATGTTGGGTTGAGGAGTTTTTCCCAGGTTTTCATATATTTGAGAATAAATTTAAGGGGAATCCTGTCACTCTGGATAATCTCAGTCATTTCTGTTAAGTTTTACTTGACATTTTAAGTAAATTTGTAAAAAAAAAAAAAAAAAAAAATGCAATTAAATGCTGTTCAACAATGGCAGGAGAGGGTGCAACAAGATGAAAAATTAAAAGTGCACCAGTTATAGAAATATGATATGCTTTAAGCTTCCTCATTAGTTTGAAACAGCTCAGGTATTTCCATTGCAATTTAGAGAAATTACTTTTTTTTTTTACCATCACATCTTTTCTACTTATCATTACTGTCATTTAAAAAGGACACTTTTTAAATGACAGTAAAGCTAGTTGGATTCCGCTTTAGGATGATAAATGACAATAAAATACAGAAAAGCAAATACACATCACCCCATTCTGATGGAGAGCAGCATTACAGTTTGCATAGAGTAATAAATACACTATACTGACGCTCCACAGTGTGCAAGTTGTTGATATTTTACATTATTTTACAGCGTACCTACTGAAATGTAAAACAACACTTTCATATAGTAAAAGATATGACACTACTGTGCTGCATAATATAGATTTTAAAAACAAAGTCACTTGTTTGGTTGCCATTATAATGTTTAATGTACCTTCTGTAATCACCATAAAAATGGAAAATGTCTCTGTACCCTCACCAATGTACCCTGAAATCAGTTTCTTTAAATTTCCATTCTCTTTATTCACCACACGGTTATCCAAAAGCTCCTGTATTTAACACCCTGAAGATACACGCTGAATGGACATGACTCATCACTACCAAGGAAGAACGTCAAAGGCTGAAAAGTGAGGCTGGTGTGTAAGTGCCAAAAACTGCAGTTGTGTATTGGCAACTTGGGCCTGGCTCCAAAAGCAAGTCAGGCTCCACAGAGTCCCAAAAATGAAAATACCCAACTTTACAACACAAAGCACATTTTTTTATAGCCGAATACATAGCAGTTTTGGCCTTATTGATAGTTCATATCTTAATAGCAACTTGGGGTTGCTATGAAGGGTGGTGAAGGGGTGTGCCATCCAGTCATCCACATAGATGGCAGGTGGAGCTGTACCCACTGGTGTCTTCTGAGTCTTACCTCTGCTAAATATTGTCCCTTCACTGGATCTTTCTGCCATGTTCGTGCTGTTGGTGCATTTTGGATCAAGTTATATGTCCAAGGAAGTTGTGCCTTAGCTTTGAGGAGTGACATTCTACTTTATTAGTCTGTTATGCAACATTAATTAACCAATACTGTGTTTGTCTGTGCCTTACAGTTTATAAATGTAGCTTGTAAGCATTAGCTGATAATTTAGCAGGCCACCCTTTCCTCTCAATAACAATGTGATGGCCAAAACACTAACAGTGAGGCTTCAAAAAACCCCAAATCAATGGGTGACATCACGGTGGCTGAGTCCATCTTTGATTTAGTCAGCAATCTTGGTCATCATGGTGGTCCACTGCTAGTTAAACCTTAACATTACACTTAGCCACACACAAGCTGGAAACCACATCACACGCCCACAATAATTAAAGTCTAAATGCAAAATAGCTAAAATAAACATCACAGCACTACATAATTAATGATTTGAGCCTAAGCATGTACATTCCCATGAGTCTTTGAACTTGCCACTGTGTAAATAACCCAAGCTACCACCACCTTGGGTTGCTACAATTTCAACTCACGTTGCTACTCTTTCTTTTTAATTTCTTTATTTTGACTATGTGCATTTAAGAGTTAAGTTGTGGACGTACTAAAGCAGCGGTATCCAACCTTTTTTGCGCCACGGCCTTTAAGGTGTCGCGGATAAATACAACAAAATAAAACTAGTACCCGTACCGAAAAAAAGAAGATTTATTCATAACACACGTGAAAAGAGCAAGGAAAGCCGAGTAAACGATAAAAACGATAACAAAATAACGCTGAAAACCGATAAAAACCCTGAAAACTATACATTTCACACCTGAGCCTCAACACTCACGGTCCGAGGCCCGGGGTTTGGGGACCGCTGTACTAAAGCATCACAGTGAGACTCAACTCTGACTTAACTAAAAATTAGAAAATAGGGTATTAATATTTATATATTGATATGAATGAATATTTTTTCCTGAAAGGTATTAGCATTTAAAGTACCAAACTGTATTTACAAAAGACGGTACATTACTGTTTACTGTACTGTACATTCCCTGTATATTTTTTTAGCAGTTGATACAAAAACATCTTGCAATACAGTTGTGGGGATTTGTTTGGACTTTCATTCAAGAATTTTTCAAGTGCTTAACATGTGCATAAATCATGTAGATAGGAGCACAGTTACTGTCAACAGCTTTCAATTTTCTTTCTCTTGCGAATAAGCAGTTACCTCTGAATTTAGACAAATCAAACCAAAACTAAATGTCTGAATGGCTTCATGCAACGAACGTGAGCAAGAAAATATGTTTATTTTTATTCAGCTCGCATGCACCAGAGCGGTTTTCCAACTTGCAGAAGAAACTTTTGCAAAATGTTCTAATGATAAACTTTGCACACCTCTTTTTACACTGTTCATTAGCTACATAACATGTCGTTTGGCAACCAATGCAGCTTCACATCTTCCTGTAGCGCATGCATGGACTCCTCGCTTGCCTGCTAAAAGTGGCATGGCCTTTGTGTCCTCTTTACTAAGAGGCTAAACAAGAATAGACTCGCAAATCAGGAGGCCACTGAAACCATTACTGCAGGAAAAGAGGGAGCCTGAAGGTGAAGAGAAAAGGAGGAGAGGGAGGGAAAAGAAGAAAGGTGTGTGTGTGTGTGTGTGTGTGTGTGTGTGTGTGTGTGTGTGTGTGCGTGTGTGTGTGTGTGTGTGTGTTCGGGTGGGGGGCAAACATGGAGTGTAAGCTGTTTTCTTAACTCCAGGGTGGACTGTGCATTATCTCCACGCCCATGATTACTCTGCGACCCTAAATGCCAGCAGTCTGACCCGAGAGCATGATCCCTGGGAGGAAAAGGAGGAGGAGCAGAGAGGGAGGTGGGGGTGAGACAACAAGGAAGCCAAGCAGATGCCAGGGCAATTAAAAAGACCAGGGAATGTGACGAATGCGGTCAATCTGTCAAACCACCCCTGAAGTCACGATATTACCTCCAAGATATACTGTGGTGCCTGCAGGCTCCAAAAAAGATAAGATGGGGAAAAAAAGAGCTGGGTGGGTAGGAAGGTTTGAGGTGGAACTGAACAACTTGAGACAGAATTTTTTTTTTTTTTTTTGGGGGGGGGGGGGGGTGATCTGCCACCACTTGCTGTCCTTTTTCCACCCCCAGTAACACCAGAGCGTGCATATCACCCACTCCATCTCCCTCCTGCATACTCTAACACCCCCTATAATTGTCCTTTTCCATTTTCCTTTCAACCCCTCCTCTTCTTCTCCATCTCCCCCATCTGCCACTAATCTCGTCTCTTCTTCATCCCACATTTCTCCTCCCCCCTTTTAAGTCTTTGCCCTCCTTAACTTTCCTGCACTTCCTTTCTCCCTTTCAACCCCCAGTGGAAGTGTAAACACTTTAGACAAACTGAGGTTGGAGGCAGAGGACAGAGACAGAGGAGATTTATAAACTAGAGGTGACCACAGCTGTCCAGGTTCAGGGCTCCTGGCCTCAACAAACAGAGGAGAAGCCACTGAGGAGCTATAATAACACAATGGAAAATATCCTTCTTATTATGTCTCACCGGATTTGTCGGATTTGTGTTCTTCTACACAAGATTGCGAAGGCTGCTAAATAAGGTTTTCTTGAGGACACGTTGAATGGGAAAATAAAAACCTCTCCAAAGAGCAGGAAAGGATAAACTCCAAAACTAGACATTTAATGTAGTCAGCATCACATAAGATTACAAAGGAAACCTAACTTAACATATATGAAATTTATATCAGCCTTTTTCACTCACCTAAGGTACCACAAGGTTTGTTCTTGTAGGTGCAGATGTCATACCTAAGAACAGGCAAAAAGAAGAAGAAGAAGGTCAGAATACTCAAACTGTTTATGTTTAATCACAGTCTGGTCAGGTATAATGTCACCTTTAAATCTTTCCCTTGTAAAGACAACCTCCCCTGTACCCTAATGGCTAGTTTTGACCCTCAGTATATGTTTGTTGACTATTAGAATAGCTTCTGGGTTTTTCCGAACATAGCTGCATAAGCAGAGACCCTCACTAACTTCTGTTATACACCCAGTCATTTTGTTTTATAAGCAGCCCTAAATATGACTGAAACTGCTCAGTCCAGAAAAGAGCTTCAAGTGTTACTCCTAACAATATCATATACTAGCTTGGGTTGTCAAGTCAATGGATATCCACTGATTGCACTAAATTTTTTTCCCATTCAGCAAGTGATTTCAAGTGGTCACGAGAACCTGGTCGTCAATAGGTTAAGCGCACAACACGCTCAATGGGCGATCGTGGCTCAAAAGTTGGGTGTTCGTCTTGTAATTGAAAGGTTGCCGGTTCAAGCCCCGGCTCGGAGAGTCTCGGTCGTTGTGTCCTTGGGCAAGACACTTCACCTACCGCCTACTGGTGATGGCCAGAGGGGCCGATGGCGCGATATGGCAGCCTCGCCTCTGTCAGTCTGCCCCAGGGCAGCTGTGGCTACAACTGTAGCGTGCCTTCACCAGTGTATGAATGTGAGAGTGAATGAATAGTGTGTGTGTGTGTGTGTGTGTGTGTGTGTGTGTGTGTGTGTGTGTGTGTATATATATATATATTCCATTATTATTAACCTCTGGCTGACCACTTTTAATTGTAAAAACTATAGGACAGGTTACCTGGTAGGAGGTAACCTGTATCTAAACAACAGTGGCCTGACTCAGACTGATTGCAATCACTCGCAGACAGATTGCTAAATGTTTGCAAATAACTGTTGTCTAATATTTAGGCGCAGAAATATTGCTAATATGTTTCAAGAAATCTGGGTCAATCTGTCCTGATGAACGCCACTCGTTCCTGACAGTCTATTGGTAAAGGTTATATTTTAGTTACATGCCGTGGGCTCTTTCACAGTTAATACAATAGAGCAAAAAAAAAAAAAAAAAAAAAAGGAGGTCAGAACACTCAGACCCACAGTGCCCAAGGAAATTTTTACAGGATTGCATTCAAATTAATGAGACAATCATACCAAAAGCTTTTAATCTATTAAAACCAAGAGCACAGCAACTTAAATTTTACCCTCCCACCACCTCCACCATCACCTACCACCCTCACTCCTTTGTCTTTGAATCACTCCTCTCTCTCTCTCTCTCTCTCTCTCTCGCTCTCTCTCTCTCTGTTCTCTTTTAAGTGACCCTACTTGTGACTTTTCTAATCCATTTTTGATTTATTCCCCCAATTTTTCAAAGGTTTTGACACCACCCATTTCAAAACAAAGGCTGGACAATGACATCCTTGTTTTATGCTAACAAGAACTTTCAATCATTCATTCACACTGATCCATGTTACCAAAGATCTGCAGGAAAAGTGTTTGTGGCTAATTTCATCACAGCTATAGAAGTGGTGTATTTTTATAAACCAAATTCATTTAAACAAGCCCATCCATCCATCGATTCATCCATTCTCTATATTATAATATAGAGAATGGATGAATCAATGGATGGATGGATATAATATTCTAATCCCCAAGAAAAACAATGTGAATATCGTATTTATTACTTGGATTTTGCTGTGAACAAACTGTGACAGATGATAGATTTGTAGACCAATGTTTGTTTGCAATGACCATCAGGTATAACAACCTAATGGGCCTTTTATATGTCAGAGCATTGGGTCTGTCAGCTTCCTTAGAGCTCATCTGTAACCAAGTATCTAAGTTAATTCATGCCCTCAAACTGAAATGTTTTAAAAAAAATAGTTTGTGAGTTAAAAGCCCTTTCCATGATTTTTTCGGTTTATGAAAACAATAACATTTCTCAGCTTCCTGCTAAAAAGGGAAGGCCAAAAAGGCAAACTCCATGACCACTGCAGGCAGGCTCTATTAAGCAGCCTTTGCTGTTTGTGCAAAGTGAAGCTAAAACCAATAATAAAGCCAACAGCCAAAGAAGCTGGAGGATATCAACTGGCAGACAACACGCTAGCACTAATGATAAAAAGGCTGTTTTATGCAAACTAGAGAATCAAAAACTTTGCCTTTGGCAATGTCAATCACAGAACCCCATCCTGCTTCTAGATAGAAGCAGCTGGAGGAGTATACACATCAGTTGCCAGGTTAAGTAGCCAAAACAGTTCTGGCAACAATAAAGTCTATTCCAGGTAATGACAGAGTTTTATTATTTTATGACATAAATTGCGGGATGACAGGTACATTACGTCCGTAACAGCACATTTTACTTTCAAAACGATGGCATTTATTCCCGTGAGCTATTACAGGTAAAGTGTGCACACAAGACCTGGACTTTTGGATTTTCCAGTGCTGTAGCTGTCGGCATTTGCTGAAGGCACACCACAGAAAATAACCTGTATTTGCTCAAGATGAGAAAATTACAAATAAAGTAAGAACTGAAAAATTGTATTTCAACACTGGACTATTATAATGGTGTGTGAGCAACATGTTGTCCTGTTCTGTAGCTGTTAGCCAACTCTTACCGGGTGATTAGGACAGCATTGTCATGATGAGCCATCCCATTCTCTGGAATACTGTTTCCATCGCTGTGATGAGACAGGATGGACTTCTGCCACTTACAGAAACTGTCCAGAGACTTGTCAGCATGATGATTAATTTCCAGATTTGGCTGCAAAAAACAGACATGAAAAACAAAGTGATAGAAGAAAACGCAATTTCCATCAGCACCAAAAAATATTGGGTGATGCTAGATACGTGCGGTTCGTAATTATCCTCTGCAAATTTGAACTAAAATATTTACCATAGTTGGCAGTATTTTACCAGCAGGCATGTTCAAAAGGTTCTTCCAAATTTTGATATTTCATTTAAGCCCTACATTCATTTTCTCAACAGGCTTTGCTTTTTTTGCAGGTAAGAATGTGTTATTAACGACTTAAAGCTGAGGTTCACTCACTTCACCATCTCATGGTACAAACTGGTACCTTACAAAAGTACAGCCAGCTCCTACTTTTAACTTAAGTTGACATCTCTTCATCACAAACACAGATGTCAAGTCTTACCATCTTTCTTCATATTCCACTTTGGAAGGTTTTATACTACTTTTAAATAAAGGACTTTACAAGAGATACCTTTAATGTATCATGATGTTTTTCCCATGTTGTGTTGTGGCCATAGACATTATAAAGGATGGATGCAGCTACCATGAACTCATCCATTGGTTTATTATGTCAAGATGAGCAATTTTGCCTTCATCGACTTCCTGTTTTAAAATGAGTAACGTGATCAGCAGTAAAATTGCATCCTCGTTGGCCAATGACTTTTTAATCACAAGTCGAGCATACTTTGGGTAATCCTCCTTTGTGAAACACAGAATAAGCTAAATTTACAACTCAATGTTTTACTCAGCATGACTCAAAATGAGTGACTGAGCCCATATATACATCAACAAGGTTTTTAACAAGGTCAGGTCCAAGAGCAGGTTTAACTTAGAATTTTATAGGAATGCAAGTTTTTTTTAAACCACAGTTATTGCCCCCTTTATTTGCTTAAAAGAACAGAGGTTTAAGGCACTTCTCCATTTGATTTACGATTGATTAGCACCTACGTCCTGCTGTTTAAATGCAGGTTGATTGATCATTGGCAAGAGTGAGCACCTCTATAGCGGCAATTGGCAGTTTGCTGGCCTGGAGTATTTTGTTGTATGTTAACATTACACCACAATCAGCCCAGTGGATATCCCAGCTAATTCACCCTAAGATCAGATTGTGCAATCCTCAGAGAAATTGTAAAAAACCCAAGAGCTACATTTCAGACTCTACAGGTCTCAGTCCTTTGGACAGATGAGCCCAAATCTGAGACATTTGACCATAATGCACAATCCATCACTGGGTGTCAAACACAATAGAGATTTGACAGTGAAAAACTTTCTTTTCACATGACTTTATACCCAGAAACCTGGAGGCCTATTGCCTGCTGTCCAAAAAATAGCATTCACGCAAAACAAAAATGTAAAAAAAAAAAAAAAAAAAAAAAGCTCAAAACAAAAAAAGGGCACTGAATTTATTGTCATGCATTGACAGCTCTAAACACTGAGCCAAAGTAGAACGATTATCTGAATGAATTATTGGAGGAGTACTGTTAGGGGATCAGAGGGATGTTAGAGGACCAGATTTTGCAGAAGACATGGGTTTTGTCTTTGATTTAGGAGACGATGCAGTTGTAGTAAAGGTAAAACCATTTACAGCAGGAAGAAAAAGATGAGTCATAGGAGGAGCAGAGGACTTGCACTATTGGAAAACAGGGAGGAAAAGTAGCTAATGTAGAAGGACAACTGGGGACGTTATAGTGGAGTTTGGTAAATGCTTCCACTTCCATGCAAAGGGTAATTAAACTGTGCTGATGTCAGCTTACCCACCAAATAATTAGAAAACATTCTGCATGCAATGTGAATTTTCATAATGACTGATATACTAGTGCTGCTTCATATAATTTAAAGTTTGATTCCACTTGACATCATTTTTGGAACTGATGCTACAAAAAGAGTTGCTACACCCTTTCAGAAAAACAGATGGTAGGAAGACCCTCTGTTTCTCTCATCACACATACATGCACATGTATAGTACATGTACAAATGCTCAATAGAAGCTCCCTGAGGGAAGATACCTGAGCACGGCTTTCATGTGAAGTGGTGTCCATATGGTGAAGAGTCTTTCTACTCTCTACCCTTTCTACACAGAAGTTGCTTTATACAGTTATACACTCAATACAGGTGAGGATATAGATACTAGAAGACGTGGCTTAAAACAGAAAAAAAGAGACTTTCTCTTACCTGATCTTCAGTCAGAACAATCAGCCGGGTCACAATAATGTTCACAACATTTCCTAGGCTGGCATCACGGTAAAGTTTGGCAACCTGACCTCCAGAAAAGAAGAAAAGACACAAAGTCAGACAACTGTGCCACACTACTCTGCCTGTCCACGAATAACATGAGCAACAATGGAGAAATCATGAGTGTAGACTTGACCGAAAAAGTAGGCTCAAACTTACAATATTCATTACGGACAGGATGTAGTGCTCAATGTCTTTGCGTCCGTGGTAACCGACCATCATTTTATCAGCGACCACAAGCGTCTCCACAAAGCGCTCAGTGCTGATGGATCGCTTCTGTCTGTGGGTGCTGTTTGACAGCTTGCTGTAGTTTTGGGGCAAAGGCGTGCTAAGCTGGCAAGGTGCACTGGTTTTAATGAGGTCTGTGAATGACAGGGAGACAAAGACAGGTAAGAGTGAGGTAACAATCAGAAGCGTGACACATTATCTGTTTGAGAGAGAGCTGGTTTGTGTGTGATAGGTGCAGATATGGAATTTGCCACTTTGAACCTAGCAGCTAAAGTCTTTGTTTTATGGCCCAGCAGATGCTCTGGGAAAAAGCTATAAGATGCTGCATGTTAGGACATGCTGGCTTCCTGGTGATGACAGTCTTTGCTCTTTCTCATAAGACCCTGGCCGAATACCTAAATATCCACCTGGTTATTTTTGGTTCTAACTCATCGTATCTCAGCAAACAGAGCATTGGTGAAACTGAGAATTTTTAATTCTCAAGATGATTATTGGTCCTATAAATAGAATTTGTTCTTGTGTAAAGTCTTCTTTATGCACTGAAGGGCGTTATATGAAAGCTGGAGCAAGACTTTCTGTCACAGGTTGAAAGGTGTCCAGGCCAGGAGCAACTATAGCACACAAGAGGCCCGGTCATGTCTAACAGAACCTGGGCCTAGAACCAAACCAGCACTTCCTCTAACTTGCTATGTATAGTTATTCCTTTACGTCAGTTCCACCCACACAGAGTCCAACCCAGATGGAGGTTCACCAACCTGAAATGCCACAGCTGAACTCCTGGCTATGCTCTTGTGGTGAGGGAATGGCAGACATTTTATAAATAACATGCTGCTGTGCTTCTTCCAGGTTCCATTCACCAGAGGTGGTTGAGGATATGTTCTTTAAAGGCTCTATTAAATACTGTTCTTCCTCTGTTGTAATAACACCGTGCTTGTTGGGGAAGAAAATCAATGAAAAAAGCAGGTTAAAAACAGGAAACATTGGTACTAAAAGTACAGTCTTAAGAAAAAGCACTGTATTTCATAATCATTTTATTAAAGGAGCAATCCTAGTTTAGACACTTGTTACTCTTGTCTGTGCTCAGACAGGTGGACATGAAGGAAACTCAGGCATCCTTTGTTTCAACAGGTGAACATTTTCAAAATCTGCTTTTATGAATATATATGAAAAAAAAGAACAAACATTCAAGCTATATTAGAGTTATTGGTGAGTTCTGAAATCCAAGGGAGATAGTTTGAACCAAGCAGCCATGTCTCAAGGGAAAACTCAACTAAATGCCAAAAACTGCTTTTCATCTAATGACCACTTGAGGCTGGCTCAAAAAGTGACGTGCATAAAATGGTTTGGTTTTGTGAATAGTTTCCCACCATAACAAGTCTATGGTGGGACATTTTGTAATATAAATTAATCACTCTTGGTAATGGAATTATGGCCATGGCCACCTTAATTGACAAGTGTCTACTTTGCTATATTCCGTCACTCTTTTGTAGGCCTTACTTCTTTTAAGAGAAGTCACTGAATTGGACCTTTGGAGGTTCTGTGTTGGTGGCTTTTGGGAAATTTTAATGATGAAATTATATTGTAATTATCTGATAAACAATAAAGCTTGCTGTGAGGTGCACACTGTCCAAGATGTTTGGGCTTCAGTTATGAATGGAGATAGATAATCAAGCTAGCTAGCGTTAGCTCATAACTTGGACCTCCACCCAGTCATCCAAATTTGGTCGTTTCTGACTACAAAGAACGAACACAGCAGCTAAAACGCCAACACTCAAGCTTGACACTGATGTCATAGTGCCTGATTCCATCTTTTATTTACAGTGGACAGTTTGAACACAATGATTATTGGAAGCCATATCACAACTAAAGCCTACACACCTCCAACAGCCCTATTGTTTTCCACTTCTGACTGACGGATTGTCATGCTGACATCATAACAAAGTCACGTCAGTTTGAATCTGGATAGTAGGTGTTCCAAACCCTAATTTTTAAAGTCTGAAAATACTGGGCACATGTCAGGTGGGGAACATGTGAAAAAGATTTTGCTTTGTAGCAAGTTGTAAAAAAGTACAATCCAGAATTTGGGCAGCTAATTAAAAAAAACAAAAACAAAACAAGATAGTCATTTTGGAGTGTCCCTTTAAACAACTAATACATCCCCTTATGTGACCTCTTGCTTCTCATTAGGGACATGTTTTCACATATACAATGCATTAGTCACTAATCTGCAGTAAAATTTAAGAACCCCAAACAATCAGTTACATCCAGACCAGCATTAAAACATTCTTCTCCCCCTGTCAATGCCCCCTCTGGAGCATAACCTAGGAGAAGTCCTTCAGAGTGGGTTTATAGGAAACACTGGCTTGGCTTTGTAAAACCCACAATAAAAGCAATTAACCACATATCACACTAGCCTACAGAAACATTTTTGATGTAGGGTTTTAATAGTGTGTGATGTCAAGATCTCAAAATGTCCAGACAGCTGATTACATTAAAGTACAGACACAGTTTTGTCCATTTTTGGTGATGTAAGAAAAAAAGGGCAAACACTAATTCAATTTATGATACTCAGTGCTATGTCTTGCCAACACATTTGGCTAAGCGTTTCCCCCACATGATTACATTTGCCAATAAGAAGCAGGGCCTTTTTCTTTTTTTAACTTCTTTAGAGTTACTCTCGAGCATGGAGGGATAACAGCTTTTAAAATTTGGCACAATTCCGTGATTAGTTAAGAGGTACTGAACAGTCACACAGTCTGTGCTTAGACAGGACAATTAGATGCCTTATTAGAGCTGCTCAGTTTTGTTTTTGAACTGAAACCTGCACATTTATAGGCATATCATTTAAAGATCACACAAGGATCTGCTTAAGAAATGTGATCTCAACTACTCAAGTGTGACATCCAGCGCACAAGTGAGAAGAAAAGCACTGATGGTTATCACAATCAGATCACTGAGATGATGTGATTTTTTTCAACATAAACCTCAAGTCACTCCAAGCTGCCTGCAGGCTCAGTGCACCATGCGGAAAAAAAGCCAATTTTTTTTAAGCAAACTGCAATAATCTTGTGATAATATTCTGCCGAATCTACCAAAAATCTACCAGAACCACAACCTAGTTATATCTGACATAAACATGGGGGGGGGGGGACTTTGTACTCACCAGGCCTTTGCAGTTGCTGAGTGCCACTCTAGTTGTACTGTGCTGATTTTGCAAGAATCCAATATAGTGACAGTTATCTACCATATTATGCCGCCACTCCAGCCCTTCTTTACCCCAGTACTCCACTGTAAAATGTTTTGACACCAAGTGGGGGTTGAGAGTCAGGTTTAAGTGAAAGTGCTTTCCATAGGCTGACAGTCTGTAGAACAGTCGGGGCTCCAGTGGGTCTAACGCGGGCTGGGCTCCCATCATCGGATCCACCGCCCCCCGTCTCCGTCGGCCTGGCCGGTGGTGCTTCACAGTGTAGCTCAGGAATTCTCCATTCTCATCCACCCGCACCGGGACAGTCAACTGGTAGTGCTGCAGGTAGGACAGGAACTCCTCTTTTACCAGGAAAAGAAGAGAATGGAACAGAAATAAGAAGATGTTATGAAAATAAGCTGTTGAGTACAGCAGAATTTTTTTTGTCCATGTGTCACCACCATACCTTGGGAGTTGTGTGAGAGTTTGCTGATACTTTGAAATTCAGAAGCAGTCATCACCACCAGGCTCAGTGTCCAAGTCAGCGTCTTCCACAAAATTTCCATAATTCAGGGAAAGATGTGACATGGGGTAGGGGTAGAGGGTGCTACAAATGGGTTAAAAGGACATAATGGGTCTGATGGCAGACCACAACAAGTCCATGGTGCGCCTCCTTCAATTAAAATGCTCTCACCGTGCTTGAAGGCTCATTCAGGTCTCAGATTTCTCCTGAAGATGAGCACTCCCACATCTCACCAGCCTCTGAATTCATGTCAGCAGCTCATACAAAACACTGTAATCCATCAGACGCAAACAGGAAGCTCTGTATCTTTGTCTTGACCAATCCATCTGCACTGCTGTGGAGAAAATTAAGCAGCGATTACCCAACGATAGCCCACTCTGTTAGTTGATTTATTGGTCGTCAAGTGCTAGATCAATTGGCTACTGACTATTCTAAAACTTTGTACTTATTTAATATCTGCATTTATATGCTTATACTGAGCAACTAACTATAGCAGGCTTGATGGCAAGCTTTGACTCCATCTGTGGTTTGTAATCAATGAATGAAAACGTAAGGCAACGCTGAACACCCCATATTACAGATTTCCACGAGGAGCACTGGTGTCGGTTCCATTTGTGCCAGTACCTCTTTAAATACACGGATGGCCGTTTAATGGCTGATACGCCGTGACAAAAACGTGGCAATACAATACAAATGACGTGTAAAACCCGCGCTGGAACGGACGCATACATGTCAGCTGTGCAAGCTGATATTTCTGCAGATTAGTTTTACTCACTGACGCGCTTGAAAGCAACATGTGCAAACTACAAACTGCAGCACACAAGCGGATCCAGGTGACACAGCGGTGACGATCCGAGGAAGAGACCGGACTCCAAACACGGGTGGTAGCCTTTTTGGAAAGGAGGGCTTTTCGCAAATGTTTCTTCAGCTGTAGCGCTCCTGCGGTCCAGACAGACAGACAACGCTACCTACTTGGCCACTCTGACCCAGACAGTTGGCAGCCAGCCCGCATGCATTACACCGGTACCGCAAACGCAACCCTCAAGGAGCGTCTGCAAGTCAAAATAGACCGCAGCTTTTGTTGCTCAGGGGAAGTTTGTTTTCAGCAGCCGGATAGGCAAACTTTTGCAGATGTGGACCTGTAACGCTGCGAACTTACTGTGCGTAAATGCTGCCTAAAGTACGCCTTTTCCACGCAACGACCCCCCCCTTAAACTCTCTCTCAGCTCTTAGTGGTAAAATAGCTATTTTAACATTTGAAATGTTCACACGAATCATCTCCGATTATTTTAAAGAGAAAAGGTAGAAAAAACATATAGTCTTATTTTCTTGACAGAGTAGATTTGAGCCCATTTACCATGTTCATCTTCATTGTCAGCTCCAATCCGAGTGTGCAGACAGAGCCCAGGACCAAATCACTTCTGCAGCTCTCAAGTTCCGCACACAGACCTCCTTTGCTCTCCTCTTTTCATCTCCTTTTGAACTCTGCCATCCTGTGAAGCCTCACTGAGATTCTCCCCTTCAGCCCAGACACCCGAGCAGCAACAGCAGCGGTGGTATCCCAGCCCAAGACTGTCTCACACACACACACACACACACACAAAAAAGCAGCTTTTCCAAGTTTTGGATTTCCTTCCGCAGAAGGTTTTATATGTTCAGTCTATCTTTATAAAATAAAGTTTGTGTTCATTGTGGTCGCTCTTAAAACCTTAAATATGTTTTTAAAAAAAAGTTTAGAGAAGCTGTGCATCCATGCAAACACCAGAAAAAGTTGGCTTACAATTCTGGAGCTGCTCCTCCTCACTACTACACTGCAGAGAAACCGGGTATGTCCCAGCTCCGGGACATTTTTTTTTTTTTTTTGAGGGGGGGGGGGGGGTGACGTCAGTGCAGAGGTGCCTCTCTTCATCCCATCAGTGTGCGCATGTCCATCACTGAAACAGCGAATTTACAGAGCCGTCTTCAATTTCCACACGTTAAAGTCACCTGTTTTATTAACCAACTCTGTTCCACTGCATTACTTCACAGCTATAACTAGCTGTCACACAAAGCACACAAAATTATCATTAAAGATCAAACGTGTGGAGGACAACCCATTTTAAAGTATTCTGTTCATTATTAACTGAATACTTAATGTTTTCATTATGAACTTCAGGTAAGAGGATACAGAATTATGAATCAAACTTTCAAACAGGAAATGTCGTCCCTGCAATTGTAGAAAAACCAAGCACATGCATATATATTTCCATGTTATTGTACACCAAAACCTCTTTGAAATACTTTTTACTCCAGTAGATTTAGTTTGACACCCCTGTCAGATTATGATATTACATCAAACACTCATGATAATATGATACATTACAGACAGCATATTTTTAGAGGACCAGTGGGGCTCTTTGGCGCAAGAAGCCAAAGTATTCAATTACTTTCTTTAACCCTTGTATGGTGTTCGGGTCTGTGAGACCCGTGTTCAGTTTTTTTCAAAAGAAAAATTAAACAATTAATTATTTTTTCACGTGTAAATGTGTTGTGTCTTTCCACTCACTCCACTTGATTATAACTGATTTATTTATAACATTTTATATAAAAGAAAAACGAGAAGCACATTAATTCATAAATGTGATCTAACAAAGGTAAAGGGAAAAAATTAACCATGTTTGCTGTTCATATGTCTTGTAATTAGGATGAAGTAAACATCTGTTGAGTAATTTAACATAAAATTGTTTGATAGTGTTAATTTGGAAAGCCAAAACTCTAGCGGGTCCACCAGACCCATGAACACTGGCTGAGTAACAAAAATACGAACACCACACAAGGGTTAAGTAAAAAACAAGGAAACTATTAAAAGTCGATTCATTGATAGCCCATAATTCAAAAACAATGAATATGTACACTTTCACATTTCGCATTAACTTTGAACAAAGAATTAATCAAATAAACACGATTCTCTGGCTTTGCCTGTGTTAACCCTGCAGTTTGCTGTGTATTCCTCCTCAGATTACACTCAGCAGTTTGTAAGACATCATAGAATTTAATGTCTGAATCAGAGGATGTGGTCTGTTTGGTATTTTTTTAGGGTCTTCTGTGCAGGTTAATAGTATCCTGTGAGCTTTGTTGTAATTACGACCGCGTCTATCTTTAGCCTGTCGGAAATTGGAAATCATGCCTCTTCCAGAGTTTCAGTTACAGCTGCTCATTATGTACGAGCATGTATCATTACAGTCAGGTCGTCATTACATGCCGTCATTCACAGATGGAGTCGGTGTTATTCTGTTTTTTGGGGAGTAGCGCCATCGTGTGTTGAAAAGACCAAGGCAGGTTGGAAAGTGTAAATGCCGGCGTGGACCTGTCAGGTAGATCACTTCGTGGAATTTAATTGCAAATAATTTATTTTTGTTAAACTATTTAACTATTTATGCACACACTGTTTGACAGTCTGAACCCCCTGATTATGGTACATATTTGTTGCCAGTTGACCAAATTTTTTTGTGGAGTGTACCATCACCGTTTTAAATATATGTACACTCAACAAAAATATAAACGCAACACCTTTGTTACTGCTCCCATTCCCCATGGGATGGACGTAGAGACCTAAAATTCATTCCAGATACACAATATAACCATCCCTCCCAAACAGTGGTCACAAATCAGTCCAAATGTGTGGTAGTGGGCACATCTGCTATATTGAGATAATCCATCCCACCCACCTCACAGGTGTGCCACATCAGGATGCTGATCTGACATCATGAGTAGTGCACAGGTGTACCTCAGACTGCCCACAACAAAAGGCCACCCTGGAATGTGCAGTTTTGTCTACAGCAAAATGCCACAGATGCCACAAGCAATGAGGGAGCGTGCAATTGGCATGCTGACAGCAGGAATGTCAACCAGATCTGTCGCCCGTGCATTGAATGTTCATTTCTCAACCATAAGCCGTCTCCACAGGCGTTTCAGAGAATATGGGAGCACATCCAACCGGCCTCACAACCGCAGACCTCGTGTAACCACACCAGCCCAGGACCTCCACATCCAGCAGGTTCACCTCCAAGATCGTCTGAGACCAGCCACCCAGACAGCTGCTGGAACAATTGGTTTGCACAACCAAACAATTTCTGCACAAACTGTCAGAAACCGTCTCAGGGACGCTCAACTGCATGCCCGTCGTCCTCATCGGGGTCTTGACCTGACTCCAGCTCGTCGCCGTAACAGACTTGTGTGGGCAAATGCTCACATTCGATGGCGTCTGGCACGTTGGAGAGGTGTGCGCTTCACGGATGAATCATGGTTCACATTGTTCAGGGCAGATGGCAGCTGAGAATGTCCCAGTTCTTGCATGGCCAGCATACTCACCGGACATGTCACCCATTGAGCATGTTCGGGATGTGCTTGACCGGCGTATACGACAGCGTGTACCAGTTCCCATGAATATCCAACAACCTCGCACAGCCATTGAAGTGGAGTGGACCAACATTCCACAGGCCACAATTGACAATCTGATAGACTCCATGCGACGATGTGTTGCACTGCATGAGGCAAATGGTGGTCACACCAGATACTGACCGGTTCTGGGTCCCCAGACCCCCAATAGCGCAAAAAACTGCACATTCCAGGGTGGCCTTTTGTTGTGGGCAGTCTGAGGTACACCTGTGCACTACTCATGATGTCAGATCAGCATCCTGATGTGGCACACCTGTGAGGTGGGATGGATTATCTCAATATAGCAGATGTGCCCACTACCACACATTTGGACTGATTTGTGACCACTGTTTGGGAGGGATGGTTATATTGTGTATCTGGAATGAATTTTAGGTCTCTACGTCCATCCCATGGGGAATGGGAGCAGTAACAAAGGTGTTGCGTTTATATTTTTGTTGAGTGTATTTATTAAAGTATTACACATTTGCAGAGATGTTGTTTTATTTCCACACTTACACTACACTTGTTATAGAGTCAGCTGTTTTTATGTTTTTATTTTTTATTTTAGGAATCTGGTTAAAAACTATATGAGTCCACTTAAAATGTTATAATTTTCTTTGACTTGGCAGTCTTCACAGGGATTTTTCTCCCTGAAGTTTTAAAGCTTGCGCCTATATTTTTCAAGAGAAAAGATGGAAATTATAAAATCAGTTCACCTTGACAGTAAGTTTCCCTTTTCTACTACACTTTATTGTATTGCCAGCTGCCACTTAGATGCACTGGATACTTAGTTAGGTACAGTTCAATTGAACTCTTTTTTAATATTCAGAATTGCCTTAATTCTTCAAGGCACAGATTCAACAAGCTTGTGAGCAATGGAAACATTCCTCAGACCTTTTGCGCCACACTGACATAATATCATCACACAGTTGCTGTAGATTTGTCCATCCATGATTCAAATCTTTGGTTTCACCACATCCAAAAGGTGCTTCATTGGACTGAGGTCTGATGCTTGTGGAGGACATTCAACAACAGTCATTGTCACGGTCAAGAAACCATTTTGAGATGATCTGAGCTTTGTGACATGGTATATTACAGTGTTGGAAGCAGCTGTTGAAAGATGGGTACACTGTGGTCATAAAAGGATGGGCATGGTCAGCAACACTACTCAGGTAGGCTGTGGGGTTAAAACCATCCTTGGTATCAACAAGTCTACTAAGAAAATTTCCCTCACAACTTCACTTCACCACAAGTATGATCTAGTAGAAGTTTGGATGGATCCATGTTTTTACATTGTTTACACCAAATTCTGGCCCAACCGTCCTAATGTAAAAATAAAGACTTATCATACCAGGTAACCTTTTTCTAATCTTGCATTGTCTCAGACCATGCAAATTGCAGCCTCAGCCTTATCTTAGCTGACAGGACCTGGTGTGGTCATCTGCTGCAGTAGCCCAACATGTTCAACATGTTGTGTGTTCAGAGATGCCCTTCTGCATACCTTTGTTGTAACAAATGTTTATTTGAATTACTGTTGCCTTCCTATCAGCTTGAAGCAGTCTGGCCACTGCTCCTCTGATTGCTGACATCAGAACGGCATTTTCACTCACAGAACTGCAGCTCACTGGATATTTGCACATTTCCGTAACATGCTCCATAAACCCAAGATATGGCTATGAAGAAAACCATACTAGATCAGCAGTTTCTGAGCTAGACCAGCCAGTCTGTCTCAAATTACATGCCACATGCAAAGTCACCTTTAAATCACTTTTCTTTCTGATTCTGACACTTGCTTTGAATTTCTTTTCTCATCATTGGGAGGAAAAAAACAGGAAACAATAACATCAACTTGACCTAATCCAGCATATTTTTTTTATGCTTTATTAGTCATATTTGTATGGTTACACATTTGAAACGACTGGTTATTGAATGGCAAAAGCATATACTCAGAAAGGGTTTGCAATGTGTTTTGTGGGTAGGGCTGAAGGGCTTTTCTTTGGCTTTGCATTTATATTTGATTCTGCTACTTCATCTGTATCTTGTAGTTTATTTCCAGTTTCCAGTTTATTTAATATTGTGTGCATACCTGCCCAGGGACTGCAAGTGAAAATGAGCTAGTAGCTAAATCTGTTGCAAGGCCTCTACTCTTATTTGAGACCAGTGTTTTTGTGGCACACTAAAGCTCAAACAACTAAATCAAGTAAGTTAATTTTTAATATATATAATGCATTATAGAAAAAAACAAAAACAAAAACCCTTGCCACCAGCTTGATAGTCCAATAGTTCAAGATCTACTTTGTTTTGTATATACATACACTGGCTGTGGCACTCAAGCTACTGAATACTATTTGTCACTCTGTCCAAAGATTTATTACACTTATTATAAACCTCATCATTTCCAGCAGTCTGTTAAGGTTAGGCAGCTCTTTCTTTCTGAAAGGTGAGGTAAACACTTTCTATTTTTATTTATTTTATTTTATTTTATAAGGCAACTTTTTAACCCATGTACATGTCTTCGTGTCTCTGGATCTTATCGGACATGCTCAAGTGCTGGCTTTTTGTTCACTTGGAGTCTGGCAAAACATTTTTATCTTCATAGTAATAAAAAGAAAATGTATTGTGTATCTTTACTTACAGCTGTTCTTGTCCTAGGAGATTAATAAGCTTCAAATGTTAATTGATTTCAGCCCTTTTCTAGTTATTTGGGTGTTTCATGAATGTTACCTACTGTCCAATAAAAATGTCATGACCACTACTGACCTTTGCTCAGTGTTGTTAAGTAATGAAAAACATTCTTTTTCTGCATTAATAATCAGTTCCTGCCCACCATAAACTACTACCCTGCCCAGGTTGCACCCTACCTTTCCCCCCCATGATAAATGAGATAGGCTTTAGTCACACCACCAATCCCTCATTACCTCGAACTTGAAAAGCATTACCGGAAATGGATGGAAATTAAAATATGGCTAAACACCTGAGAGACCACATCTAAAATAATTTTCTCCACCCTATATTTTTTTTCCCAAATAATCACTTATTTTTGAATGTAGTAACATTGAACAAGAACATTTTAAACATTTATTTCCTGGACAAAATTTAAACTTATCCACAAAAAAGTTGTATCCAAAGCCTGTTGACACAGTCCAAATGTGAGTATGCCATTACTAAGGTTTGTTCACCAACACAGCAAAATCTCCAGTGTTAAATTAACACTAGAGAGTGTCTATATGGGTCCACACCTCTGAGTGTTAAATACAACACTGTTGAGTGTTAAATTAACACTTTTGACAGTGTTATATGTTTAAAAGTAACCTAGTCAGACTGGAATATTTAGTTATTTTCCAGTGTTAGAAAATCAGCACTGCTCAGTGTTAGCCATTGTTAATCTTCAAAACTGACTAGGTTACTTTTAAACATATAACACTGTCAAAGGTGTTAATTTAACACTCAACAGTGTTGTATTTAACACTCAGAGGTGTGGACCCATATAGACATGTCTATAAACACACTCTCTAGTGTTAATTTAACACTGGAGATTTTGCTGTGAAGAGACAGAAAAGCAACTTCCTTAAAAATAGAAAAATAAGCTAATAAAAACAGCTACAATCAGCAAAACTTAAATAATAATAATAATAACAAGTATAGTCTGGTCTTAGCAGTTTATGGGGAAAGAAGGAGGGAGCAAACATGATATGGTAGTGTTTGACTGATTTAAGTCTGTACAGCATTTTATAGAAAGATCTATTTGCATTAGGTTAAAGTAAAAAGCAAGGGACTTCATAGTCATTTAGAGCATTCGTCCCAACCAGAGACTTTGAGTAAACCATTACATGCAGGCCCCTGATCCCAACCGCAAAAAAACTGACAAATAGGAAAAGAGCTTCTTTGAACTTTTTACTGTTGTTTTTTTCAAACATTTGCTGGAAGCAGCAAGGGGCAGAAGATCATTTTTCCAGAAAAGATCTTACTTTAGCTCAACAAAAGGCCTGTATAAATCATTTTTACTTCTATATAAGTTGATTTGCTTGTAAAAACGTTGTATTTTGTTATACATTAGTTACAGTATTAGCTATCGGTGCTAGTAGGCTGTTAGCTAACAGTGGTTAGCTAGTAATGGTTAGCTAATACTCGAACACTTAGCAATATATTTTCCTTAATATTGTTTATGTATAACAAATTTTTGTTAAATATCAATAAAATATAATTGTAGCGTTATATGAAACAACGAAAAATTCATAAGTACCCCAAGAAATCTGGGCGAATTTAAAGAGGAAATTAGCATTTGCATGGGCGGGGGTGTAAAAGGTCTTCTTTACTAGTATTTAATTACTTTTATTTTTAAAAAGCTTTTTTTTTTTTTTTAAATAAATAAATAAAATAAAAATCTGTCTCTCTTTTAAGTTTTAAACTTTTGGTGTGAGTTTGGCTCCTTTTTTGAGTTGGTCAAACAGTAAGTTAACCTCAACCAAGTTAGCCAAATTAAACAGTTAAATGGACAAGTATAAGATATTCCTCTGCCTCCTAAAAAATTACTCACTAGGGAGAAGTGAACTTCTTCTTCTTCTGGTTCACCCGAAAGACAAAACGCCAAAACACAAACTTAACAATGTGGTGTATGCTGTACAGTGCAGCGAGGATGTGTGTGAATGGGTGGATGACTGAATGTAGCGCTTTGGGGTCCTTAGGGACTAAGTAAAGCACTATACAAATACAGGCCATTTACATGAGGAACAGATTCAAAAGGCTAGAGTGGTACACTGTAGCTTAATTGCATAGCAGCACATGTATTTTCTAAAAGAATCATCATAATGCGATAAAAGTTAAACAGGGATTTTATCAAAATGGTCAAGATGAAAAAGCTAAATTATAGTAATATCCCAATAATTTGAGAGCATTTTATAGTTTGAATGCTGTTTGAAGTATGTGTATGTGAAGTATGTGGAAGTAGTAAAGCCAAAACATATATGGAAGCACCGAGAATAATAAAGAGACATACAATATTCAAACAATAACTATAACCCCTTTTCATCCCACAGAAAGAAGATTTTAACGTGATCATGGCTGTGGTCAACCAACCAGGCAAATATGAAACTTCTGAATTCCAGACAGGCGTGTTAGATTGCTGTGATGACATTGGAATTTGTGAGTAACCTTCTTTACTGGTTCTGTAGCTCAAAATATGCACAAAGTTGAGACAGCATTTGCAGCAAGATATAATTGGATACACTTTTTTTTCAAACCTAAGAAAAGAACAGTTAAAGCAGGTTTTCTTTCTGTTCATACTGGCCTTTGTAATGCTCCATCTACATGTTCGTGTGGTGGAAACAAACCCTCAGTCCTTATTTTAAGTAAATATATTATGTTCAAATGTCTATCTGAATGTATGAATGTAGGTTTCAGGGCTGTTAAGGAACTGACAAGAAATGGATACCAAACCACTGAAACTTGGTGAAACTTGAATGCATTTTCTCATGTAAAATAAGGACTGTGGATCTTTTTCCCTTATCAGTTATATTAAAAATTAACTGGGAATGGATATTTTAATGGAATGTATGAAGAGCGGCTATACTTATAATAATAACAATAACAATAACAATAATAATGGATTTAAGTTGTAAGTGCTTCCTTTAACACACTTTCTCCCTGCCTTAGGCTGCTTTGGCTATTGGTGCTACTGCTGCCTCGGCTGTACCATTGCCAGTGACATGGGCGAGTGTTGCCTGTGTGGTCTGGGCATGCCCATCCGTAGCGTCTACAGGACCAAATACAACATCAAGGTAAGTTTTCAGTGGACAACAGGAACAGTAGCCAAGCTTTCTGCAGGATTCGCCAATTTAAGTCTATTTGAGGCCTTTTTAGAACCAAAGAAGTGGTCTTTTAGTTACCTGTTTCACTGTGAGTGAAAACAGCCTATTTCCTGCTGTATGTAACTAATAATTAAGTTGTTACCATCATGTTGTAAGTCAAATATGTTCCTCCTATATTATAAAAAGAGAAAAACTGAAAATGCTGTCAGAGTCAAATTACTAAATGTCTGAAAATGATCATGTAAAAAGTACAAGTACTTTTAACATGTTACCCAAGATTAATCAAAATATATTCGAAGATTAAGAGAAACAAAGGTTAAAAACAATAATGTGGTTCTGTCCAATTATGTTTTTTTTTCCTTCCCTGTTTAAGCCATAGTATTGCAACGTAGATTCATTTAGGTCATGGATGTCAAACTCACTGTACATTGTGGGCCACAGACAGCTCACATTTATCTTAATACTGTAATAGAAAATGTCCTGATTAAAAAACAACAACACTGGAATAAGCACAGAAATTTCTAGTAGTGCATAGCAGTGAAAATAGGATGTTTAGGGTTAACTCTAACCCTTTGGTGTTGTATAAATTGCCATGTGGGAGATCTTTATTAGCAGGAAAAGTTATGAAAACACAGTTAAAAGTCCAAAAATTTTGCCAGATTGGAGTCTTTGCTGTTTCAATTTTGGCCCCTGGGTCTTGAGTTTGATGCTTCTGATATAGGCTCTGAAGCAGGAATGTCATATAATTTAGTGCATTGATCAATTTTCCATTGCTTGTATACTTATTCAACTTTCTGCTTGATGCAAACACAGCATGATAGCATGTGTACACTTACATTTTGATCAAGTCTGTAATCCAACCCTGGTTTTTCATATAAATAAATTCTGGTCGTGTCATTAGCCTAATTCCCTTCCCTTCACTGAGGTTGAGGCTGCACCTTCTAAGAGTTACTGCGTGTGTTTCCAGGGCTCCATGTGTAACGATTTTATGATGGCCATGTGCTGCCCCGTCTGCACCACCTGCCAGCTGAAGAGAGATATCAACCGGCGCAAGGAGCAGGGCATTTTCTGAAAGAGTAACAGTCTTGTAAACTCTCTAAAATGTATTTTACAAAATATTAATGGCATTGATGTTCTGATGGAAAAGCTACTGTTATCTCTATATACTCCAGATAAAGTGCTGGTGAAGCATTAACCCATCCCTTTCCAATAAAAATGTTAAATACTTTGAAAAGTATGGTGCACACCTCAGTGCTGTTTGTTGTAAAATGATTACCCTCCTGTGTATCAGCTGCCCCAGTCACAGGGAAAATCACATGAACCTCTTCTAGTCAGTTAATCATTAGTCAGCTGCAGCACAGCATTTCTTTTATCACTACTGTTCCTTCAGAATTTGTACTGTTTTAATGAAATTGTTTACATTTTGAACGGTGCTGTTTTGTTTTCTTTTTTCCATCTATTTGTATGAATGTATTTGTACACTTCATATCCAGTTTCATTTCTATTCGATTAAGTCTGCTGTTAGTGGAGCCTGTTCCAGACAACAAGTTCAACAAAGCAGAAAGACAATGAATCACGAATCAAACAGTTAAGACTTGTTATACTAGCTGTATCTGGTTAAGCAGATCTTGATCATTTAGAAAGATGTCAAACAAAATGTTGCTGTTTCAAGTAATTTCCGTCATATATTCACTCAAATATTCACATACATTCATAGTAAAGCAGAAGTACATGTATTCAAGTACACCCCATAATTCAGTAGCTAATAGAAACACTTTTAACAGCAGTAACTTGAATTCTGTGTTCAGTGTGTTCAGTGTTGCTTCACTTCATTGAGCGTTGCTCTCTTAAGGTTCTACCACAGCTGCTATTTTAATTAGGTTGAGATGTGAACTTTCATTGGCACATTGCAACACATTGCATTTTTTGTTTTAGGCACTGTGTTGTAGATTCACTGCTGTGCTTGGAATCATTGTAGTGTTACGTGTTACATGACCTAACTTCATCCAAGCTTTAGCTGTTGGACAGATGGCCTCACATTTGATTCTAGAATATGTTTGCATTTAAGAGTTCATGATCAGATTACTGATTGCAAGGTTCCCGGGTCCTTTGGCTGTAAAACAAGCCCAAATCATCATCATCATCTCTCCACCACTGTGCTTGACAGTTGGTTTGAAGTGTTTGTGCTGATATGCTGTGTTTGGTTTTTACCAAACATGGTGCTATGCGTTATGGTCAAACATTTCTACTTTTTTCTCCTCTGTCCAAAAAACATTGTTCAAGAAGTCAGCAAGTAATTTTGCAGTCATGTTCTTTTTAGATGGAAGAGTCTTTCTCCTGACAACACTCCCAAACACGTCATATGTATTCAGTCTTTTTGTTTAATAGTACTGTCATGAACTTTAGCATTCAATGTGCCTATGGAGACCGAGATATAGAATACACACAAAGAATACACACCTTAATGTACCAAACCAGCAAGCTTCTGCTTTTATACAGGTGGTCAAACTGAGTGATGATCAGTTTATCAGATACATTTGTTAAGCAGAACCTGGCTGCTACTTACCCTATGAAAACAGTGAGAGTGCACTAAGGTTTTCACCACACACTGCTTCTGCATTTTAGCTTAATTTTTGTTAAATTAACAATGACACGGTATAATAAGCCATTTTGTAGTTCATCTGAGGCCACACCAGGACACACTGGAAAGATTATATCTCGGCTGGCCTGGGAAGAACTTGGTGCTCCCCCAGATAAGCTAGAGGAGATGGCTAGAGAGAGGGTGGTCTGAGCTTTTCTGCTTAGGCTGCTGGGCCTGTGGCCCAGCCACGGATAACCAGAAGAAAATAACTGGATGGATTCTGTTTTATCAGGACTGTTTGAGATCAGACTCTTTGACATCATCCCATACCAAAGGAAATCATAATTAATATCCCCAATCATAATGAATAATGAAATAAGACCTTTCTTTACAGTATTTTCAAACCTGTTGTAAATTTTGTTTCTTGTGGCTCAGACCTAGGACAGTTTCCACAAAAAATTTAAATATTATACTAACACAACAATGTCTACAATATTTGATCTGCTTTATGAAGTTTATAAAAGGTGAAACTAGCAATTTTCTAGGGGGTAAAATCCCTATAGAAAATGACTTATTTTGTCTATGATGTCAGTAATCTGCAAAGTGATATTTTTTTAACGGCACTGTGTCGGGGGGAAAAAAACAATAAAGCAGAGTAAGCTTTAGGACAGGCCTACCATATGGGTGTACAGTATCATCTGACTCTTTGTAATGGCTAGATTTAAAAACCAAGACTTGTGCTTTAAAAATACGACTTCCCAAAGTCGATTTATCGTCAGTAGCATCTTGAAAATATGTCTGAAGGTTCTCAGTCGTCCAGGTCAACGTAGTCTAAGGAGCTAGGAAAGAAAAGTGTCTGGACTTCTTTAGGTTTCTTGAAGATGTTTCACTTCTCATCTGAGAAGCTTCTTCAGTTCTAAGAGCAATAGGTTAGGAGTCCCAGATTTTAAACCCTAAGAGGGTCAGGGACCCCCTATTGATCCCTACCTAATCACACGAGCCAAGGTTTGAAAACGGGTGTAGGTCACGATCACCCAGGGTTTCGGGTTAACCTATTGTGAAATCTAGCCCCACCCTATCGTGTAATTTACTGAGGTCAAATGGCCCAAGATGCGAGTGGGCGTTAATGGATCTCAAAACTGGATTATAGATGGCAGACGGTCGGTGTCGTAAGCCACCGCCTCTGTTCACCACCTTTGTCATTCTTTCCAGAATGCGAATGTTCACATTTTAGAAAGAGAGGACAGATGGCGTCAAAGAGGAGTGAAAGAAGCCATCTATGTCCACTGTGAACGACCATCTTTGAACAGAGGCGGTGGCCCCATGCTGCTTGGGGCCAGCATGAGTACACTACCGCATTTCTCCCACAAGCTGGATTTATATCTCCTCCTGTTGAACCAGCGATCTTTCAAATGTGGTAACCACTATACCACTGAATCTCCATAAAACATTTTTGTCTCAAAAACTGTCTGTATCATTCAGTATAGCGATATCTACTCCTAAACTTTTGTTAAAATGCTTCCAGAACATGTATCCTGAGTAGAAAATTGGTACAGATGCTGAAAAGTGAACTCAAATAGCATTTCATCAATTTGGTCTTCATATTTAAACTGTCAATGACAAAAAGGAAAATCCACTGAGGCAGACAGCGACCTTGAATCAAACGATGATCCTGAGCAGTTTCTTTCAGCTCCAAGTTTAATACTCTGTTGAAATTCATTCAGTGTGGGCCAAGTGATAAATCAAGAAGTACTTGACAGATATAGCTGTATTATCAAGATAAAAACAGAATGCGTTTGTTGTGCGCATCTTATTTTTGACCCTATAACATGTCAACAACCTGAATATAATATCCAAATTTTTAACATGTAAACAACATGAAATTACACCTGAATGTACAGTACAGCCCTATAAATACATGGATGCCACATCTCAAACAAGTCATGCTGGTACCAGAAGGATCTCCACAGTGCTTTTACTACTTAAACTGCAGGTGTTTTTTAATGTCTTTTTGGGGAGAAGCAAGACAAAACTTTCAGGGTGGGCTGACGGATCCTATTAGGAATACTACTGGGTCATCTGGGTTTCCATAGCCTGAGCGGCCCACTCTGGAGCAGCCTGACGGATCTTCTCTAGCAGGTTGTTGACTTGGAAACATAAAGACTGGATCTGTTTATCCCAGGTAGGAAGGGGTTCACGGGCTGCCAGAGACAGAAGAAAAAAATTAGAAGGTGCATTTTCCTTTCAAAACAAAGACTATTTGCATGTGAACCATGGTGAAAACCACAATACGTGTTCCCCTTTGGCCACAGGCCAACTATCTTTTTGTTAGTGCCACTGTCACAAACCCCTACAGAGAATACAATAGAATAGAATAATCCTTTAATTGTCCAAAAAGGGGAAATTTGGTTGTAAAAGCAGCAGAATAAAAGCACATATTCAAACCGAACAGGACACAGAACAGAAACACACAAAATTTTTACAGAAAAAAATATTTACATCATGGACAATAGTTACAAAAACAGAGTACTGTACAGTTATTAAGATTAAAGTATAGGTTTTTTATATATAAACTGAGAAAAGTAATGTGCAAGTTATAACAGTTGTTTGGTCGATTAGTGCAAATTACAGCACTGATGTAAATATCTATGTTTGTTGGGAGCAGTTTTGATTGTACAGTCTGACAGCTGCAGGGAGGAAGGACCTGCGGAAACGCTCCTTCATCCATCTAGGATCCAGCAGTCTGCCACTGAAGGAGCTCTGCAGTTCAGCAACACTTACATGCATGGGGTGGGAGACTCCATCAGAGATGTTATTTTGGCTAGAGTCCTTCTGTCTCCCACCAACCTCATCCAACCTCTTCCTCTCAGCTGCCGTTAAACTGCTATTCCAACATACAACATATCATGGCAGTGTCTCACTACCATCTTGTAAAGATTCATTCCTCACACCCATCAGCCTACACTCTCTTCGGCACTGTCCATTGCTCTGAATAATTGACCCAAGGTATTTAAACTCATCCATCTTCACTATCTGAACCCATCTGTAACTCCCACTCCTACTACCTCACCACTGTCTCGCTGTCCCCACACATGTCTAGCATCACCCTCATGTACTGCTCTGCCACTCCTGAGTTCCTTATACCACTGTTCCTCCCTTGAATCCCGTCACAGACTTTTCTAGAGCCACACAAATACAGTGCAACTCGTTCTCTATACTTCTCAATCAACACTGTCAAAGCTTCTATAATGCCATTTCTGAACATGAAGCAATACTGCTGCTCACTGATCGTCACCCCACTCCTTAACCTTGCTTCAGAAACTCTTTCCCATAGCTTCATGATATGGCTCTTTAACTTTATGTCTCTATGGTTGCTACACCTCTGCACATTATCCTTGTTCTTAAAATGTGTCTGTGTATTTAATGTTAGTGAGCTCAATTTTAACCACTCCCACTGTGTGCCCTTAGGTTTAGACTAGCCAACTAATCTGTGTTTTATTCCTCCTGTTTAAATAAGTAGTAATTAATTCACCAGAAACATACTTAAAGTGTTTTACTTACCTTTACTTAAAACGTACACTAATTTCTGTCCACTTATGTGCGCAGTTTATTATATCCAAGTCATTTATTGTTTGTGAATACAGATAACAGTGATTCAGTTCATTTTGGCTAGAGTTAGAATCTCTTCCTCTCTAACCCATTGTGTCTGCACAGAGCTGTGGGGCAGCGACCTAAACCAGTGTTCTTATTCTGTAAATGCTGCAAAATAATGTCACAGGGATTAATGTAGCTAGTGCTACATTAATTAAGTGCACCATCCTCCTGCCACAGCAACACCTTTTCCGGCCACAGCTCTCCACAATAAGCAATGTTAGACAGTTGGCACATAGCAAAAAGAACAAAACAAAAAACAACAAACTGATTGCTTCCACTTCTTCCTCTGATGTTGGGCAGTACATTGACTCACCATACCATCCTGAGGTAGATATTGGTATTACATGAAAGCCTGCTCTACTGTGGCTAAGGATTAGCTTTCAATTGTAAAAAACACACAGACTGACACAAATTGTTCTGGAATAATTTTACAGCAATTTTATCCATATCTTCTGTTTATAAAATCTGCTAATCTGTAATTTTTTATTTACAATGAATAAACAATGAGTTAATATATAAATAATTATACATTTCAACTTTAAATTACTTTTATCAAGTGTTTTGGTTCCTAAAAATCTCATGGTCAAATCCTTATACCTATATAAACCTATATAAAATTTGTAAAACATACAAATAAACAATTTCATCACTTACTTTCAAAATGTACAATGCCATCAATCTGGTCAATGAAACCATTCATACGTCCCTCAGTGATCATCTGAGAAGCAATCTTTTCAGCCTACAGATACAAAGAAGAAACTAGAGTTTGTGTGTACCACTATGGAAAACAGGAACTTATTATCAACAGTAGTTCTATAACTTCCCAATGAAGCATAAAACTAAAACTGTGGCTCTTATACAAGTTTAGCATTAATCCAATTCATATCTCACCTTTGCAGGGGGGATTTCCAGCAATGCTCCTAGCTCTTCAAAAGTGATGTTGTTGTAGAGTTTACTGGCAGATAGGAGGTTGTGTTCAATCACAGCTCTGTCAAGGATGCTGGAGCCTGAAACAGATCAAAGTTAAGAAAGTATAGGTGTTGTGTTGCAACACCTAAGTGTAGAGTGCCCCTCAAGCACCAGCATAAATGGTTACAGCCCTGTGCTGACCTCAGTTATCATGAGCAATGACCAAGTCAACTATAGCATTGGCATTATAGCTGCAGTTAAGAGTGTGTCTAGAAATATGTTTCACAGTACGAAGGGAGCACAAAACCAGAAAGAATATCAGCTGGTTCACCAGCTGATTCAATGAGGGTGGAGAAAATAAGGATTTCTCTCACTGTGTAAAACCCAGTATCTCAGCTTACCATCTGCTGTGGTGGCTTTCTGGTGAGGCATCAGCATGGCAGCAAACTCCTGTAGTTGGTTACCTCTAATGATGCGGTCCAGGTACATCTTCTCCAGGATACCATAAGCAGCCAGCTGCTGACAGCGCTCATCCTTAAAGAGAGTAGCCAACATACGGGAACGTTGCTGTCCTAAAAAATATTGCACCATTTTTGGTTAAGAGTGTGAAAACCGCAAATCAGTAGTATGCCTTTATATGTTTTCCATTAGTTCTCATTACATTATTTCTGAAAATGTAACACCTGCTTATACCTGCAGAGGCCAATATAGTGCAGTTCAGAGCATGCTTCAGTGCCTCCAGGCGTTCACTTTCATGAACAATTGACTTATAAGACAGCTCGTTGTATCTTTGTGCAGCTTCAATAAACTTCCTTCTGAAGTCTAGTACTCTGGCATAGCACACCTAATGAGAGCAGCAGAAGCACTTATCCACACAGCTTCACTGAAACAACAGATAAGACTATGTAACTATGAAATCACTAAGAGATCATGTACCTTATAGTGTATCTGTAGCTGTTCATTAGAGGACTCATTCTGAAGCAATGAGGCTCTGTTGATGTAGGCCTCTGCCTGAACCGGATCATCATCTTCTAAGTAAAGTCGGGCAATTTTCAGATATGTATCCAACTTATAGTCAACATTATATTGCCTGAAGGGGATATTTTAAAAAACAAACAAAAGAAACAGGGATTTAAAGACACAATTACCATCAAGACTTGCGTGTGACAATGGTTTACTTACTTCTGTCCTGTTTCGAGGGGAATGCCAACTAAAACTTGGGCAGCATTTCTCCAGTCTCCCTCCTTTTCATAAATGGTCGCTAAGTGCTGTCTGATTGAGGCTACCTAAGGCGATGGAGGAACATTACTCAGTTAAGCGCTGCAGTGACAATACTCAAGCTTAACTGCCTGAATGGTTACCTCCATTTACACTGCGTCAGAGAGCTGGAGCAAATTTACCTGTTCCTCGAAGGAAATGACCCTCGGCTGGATCTTTTCCAAGGTGAAGTGATACACTGCTTTTGCTGTGGCGTCAGGCAGGTTGGGCAGATGTGTGCAGAAATCAGTGAGCAGCTGTCTTGAAATGACGAGACTGACATTTTCATTGACCACTGCAAGAATGTAAAATATAATAGTAAGACATGCTCCTGAAAAATGAACCAAGGACGTAGAATAAGCAGATATTACAGAAGAATACAGGCACACCATACTTGCTTCTACAAAGGCCTTCAAGGATTCCAGTTGATCAGCATCTGTAAACTGAATGGCCTTTTCCAGAATTTGTCGATATCTGCAAAAGATTTCACCGGTCAGAAACCTTCCAACTTTGCTGGTAAGTTTAAAATGTTTACATAGAAAACCAAAGGATTAAAACTTAAATATGAAACACAAATACATTTTAGCTTATTGGATGAAACCCAGTGTTTTCCCACAGATTAACTTTACTTGGGCAAGGTATATTAATGGCTGTCCATGTGATGCTACAATGAGCTCACTAAGGCTACAGAGCAGAACAAGGCCCGCTGACACCCAAATAATCTCCAGGATGACATAACTAAAAGTCATTTGCAGTATAAGAGACTCACTGATGAAGCAGCCAATAATATTTATATTCATCAATTATTTATTGTTAAAGCACATCTAAAACCCTCCCTCACCAGAAACAGATTGTAAATCTGTGGGAGAAATTACATAATCCCATGTATACTGTATTCCCTTATGATATAACAAACATCATATATTATTATGAATTAAAAAAATAGTTTAAAAAAAAAAACCCTGACTGCTTGGTTGTAAAAGACTGAACAGTCATTTGTCAACTGCACCATCTAACAGATGTTGTGTCACAACCTATAAGAGTCTACAATTAATATTTAATATTGTAAAACACTATGACAGAACATCACAGACACTATGATGACACTGTGACACAACTAAAATGTTGTAAGTAAATAACAAAATGTACAAACTGAGAAGTATGGACTTATTCTGTGAGAGGAAATTTTGAATTTATTATTTTGAAATGAGTACCAAAAAAAGTACCAAAATTGAGGGAAAAGTACCCAATCCATTCAGTAAATATCATTTCATAAATAAATCTGTAATCAACATGTCACTAAAGTGCTGTGAACATAACAGAACTATGCACACACCAGTTCACATATAATTACAGCAATCAGTCTGTGGTCCCTTACTTAAGAGAAGTTGATGCATTTGATTGTGACTTCTGTGAAAAACAAGTGTATTTAAGCTTGAGTGAATTAAACCTCCCTTTATTAAACAGGTATTTAAATATTTTCACTTTAATTAACTATCAGCATATACTGTGGATACAGTAAACAATTTCTTCTTATACAAACACGTATATAACAGGACCTAAAAGATTTTTAAATAGATTTATCACCTTTTGGACAATGCTGACGAAAACTGAAATTGCAAAAGTAGACTTTACAGTACAGTTGTACTTAATAAAATGCACAGGTGTTCCTAATAAAATGGTTGTTTATAGGATGGTAAGAACGTACGCAAAGGGTGTCCTGGCAGTTTTCTAGTCAAGTATCACTTTGTTCAAACTGTATTAAAGCTATGTTATGCTCTGCACCAAATATGTAGCTAAAGAGCAGCAAGTTAGCTAGTTAGCTTTGGTGATAAAATATACAGTTCTCATAATTATTTTACCAACAATTAATGTGGGTAGTCACTCCTTTTATGTTCCTTGCACTTTGGATAAAACCTAAAAGCAAACATTGACAGACTGATTGCATTTCTATCTGAATGTTTGGCTAATGCAGCTAACATTAGCTTAGCTTTGTGCAGACCAGCTGCTAGCTAGCAGTTTCTGTTGCAGTTTTTAACGAGTGATGTTCTCCGTAACTAACGTTACATACTTGGCAGCAAGATCTTTATGAGATCCACTTGAGTTCATCAGTTGTGTAAGCTCCTGCCTCACTTCGGTCGCCATTGTAGCCTGCGTCGAAGTGTCAACACCGGTTTCATCTGCCGAGACAGGGGAGAGCCTTCCGTCTGCAGTCAGAGCGCAGAGCTCGGCCAGGAAGTGACGCAGCCAGCGATGGGAGCGGAAGAGGGAAAAGAATGATTATAATTATTTTAGGCCAGGCTTAAATGTTGAACTATTGTATTGTTTTAATTTTATGTATTAATATATGTTTTTAAACAAAACTTGGTGAGTATTATAAACTATCCATCCCTTTCCTGAAAACAATCATAGCTATATTTGGTTGCATTTTTTTCTGCTAATTTTGTAATTAACCTAAAAAAGGGTCAATCTATTGTTAACACTAGTATCATCTGAAATATGAAGAGCTTTCTTGTTTTTGCGCAATAAAATATCCTGTCTCACAGACATGCTGAACAACTAGATTCTGTATTTAATGCATCTAGGCTGGGCTGTTGTAAAGCATTATTATCAGGTTGTTCTAAAAGCTCCCCGAAAAGCCTTCAATTGATACAGAATGCTACAGTAACAGTAGTGACGGGGACTAGAAAGGCCTTTTCTCCTTCACTGGCTTCCTGTTAAATCCAGAATCCCATTTAAATTCTACACCTCACATACAAGGTATTGAATAATCAAGCCCTATCTTATCTTAAAGACCTCATAATACCATATCACCCTAACAAAGAATTTCTCGCACGAGTTGCTGGCTTACTTGTGTTTCCTAGAGCATTTATAAGTAAAATGGAAAGCAGAGCCTTCAGCTTTCAGGCCCCTCTTCTGAGAAACCAGCTACCAGATTGCATTCAGGAGACAGACACCCTCTCTACTTTTATGAATAGCATTTCCTTATCACTTACTTCTTCTTACTTTCTGTGTATTTATACACCACTTTACATATAATCATTAGTTACAGCCAATCTCTGGTGGACTTCCACAGCATGCCTTTTGCCTTGTCTCTCTCTCTGCTCTCTTCTCTTTCAACACACTCCAAACCAGTTGTAGTGGATGGCTGCCCCTGTACCCTCTGGCACGTTCTTCCTGTTAAAAAGGAGTTTTTCCTTTCCACTGTTTCCAAGTGTTTGTTCTTAGGGATTAATTTGACTGTCTGGGTTTTCTTTTTATTACTTTTTAAATGCTATGTAAATAAAATTGAATTGAGCTGACATTTTTATCAAACCAGTCAAAAGTATGTGTAAAGTTTAAGTAAAATATAACTAAAATATATAGCCTAACTAAATAATGTTGAATAATAGTAATAGTAATAAAATAGATACAACACCAGAGGCCAAGTTATATACAAGTGGTATCAGTTAAAAACTAAATATCTATATTCAACATCAGTCAAAAAGTATATAAGTATATGCAAAATACATAAAGAAATGTCTGATGTATCGACTTTTGTACAAGAAAAAGTTAGCACCTTAAGAGCTCAATGACTATCAATTTGACCTCATGTCCCTTATGATGAATGTACTGGAGAGACTACGCTGGCCTACCTAAGACCTTAGGCGAAAACATCTCTTGACACTCTGTAGTATGCAAGCAGCTCAAATCTGGGATTGAATCATGCAGTACTCTCCCTGGTGAAGACATTTTACTCCCATCTTGGCAGTAAAAACTGCAGGTTGAAGTCTATCTTGTCTGTTTTTCTGAAGTGCATTTCATGTGTTTTACCACTCTTATAGTAAGAGAAACTACAGGACATGTAAGTAAACATGTCCACCATCTTATTATTTATTGACTACCTGACAGTGGTACGTGAGACTGGGCACTTAGTGAGGCTACTGGGTAGTGCTCTGTCAGATTTCGGTAAATATCCAGCACACGAGCTCCAAGGCTGACTGTGTTGTTTGTTTTTTTATTAACTAATAATAGTTTTTATTTTCAAAAAAATATTTTGTAAAAAAAGAAGAAGAAGAAAAAAAAGCATTAAATAGTTTTGTAGAAACAGTCATAACTTTGATAATGCAATTGTGCTGTAGCTTTAAGTGTTACGTCAGTGTTTCGTATCGCATGGAGGGCGTGGCCGGCCTGTGAAATGTCAGGGAGGAATGGCGCTCGGCGCGGTATTTTGAACAATCGTCTTTTCCTTTCCTCCCTTTTATCTGGAAACGCTGCTTAGCTTAAAAAATTGGGGTAAGCATGACTATGCAATGGCCCTTTCTAGGATTTAACACACCATATTCAACATAAAGACTCACATTAAAGAATGTATTCAATGTTGAGATATAATGTTGTGCTAGCTAGCTCGGGTTAGCAAGCTCTGCAAGTTTGCTAGTACAGTTGTTCTGCCCGCTGGGCTGTCTAGATGAGACTGCTGTTGCTGTCTTTGATGATAACGATATTTAAGGATACACTCTGGTGAAAAAGCAGCATAATATTCCCAGGATTTGGTTTGGCAGAGTATTTTCAGCGCTGAAGGAAAGTTTCTCGTGCACAAAACTGGGACTTTAATAACATGGTGTAAATATCATGTGAGCCGGCCGCTAAGTTTACTTACTGCAACGGCAAATGAAAAGTAAAAGCTAAGTTAGCTGCACATCGAGTTGTTTTGACATACTGGCGAAACGTCTAAAGGATCATAGATATTTTTATATGTATGTAAAATATTAGAAGGCATAAGTCAGCAGTTGCATTTGCTGTTTGTTGGTTTCATATTACTTTAGCTGTTGACCCCGTAACATTCTTGGAATTTACGCTTTTCTGGTACTATAACTCAGTCAAAATATGACTTTCTTGAGGTTAAACTAAAACATCACTTTGAACTGGTTAGGCCACGCTAACTCCAGCCCTAAAACACAGACTGTAAATGCTGTTAAGGAGATCTATAATAGCAATCGCAATAATTGCATTGTGGAATTAAAATGATGTATTTCCTCCTATGTCAAGTGACAGGAGAAATTATTGAAAGCAAGCATTGTTTACGTTGTCAGAGTCTGCAGAGTTTTGTTGTTGTTATTTGTGGGTTGTTTTTTTTTATTCGCTAGCAGCACCCTGTTAACATCAAGTCTTATCTTGATTGTTTAGTTATGCTTGTTTTGCAGTGAACTGTCAGTGTAAGTGTCTCTGCTTGTTACCAATATTTATAAACGCTTCCCCTCAGCATAGCTTAGCGTTAGCCGGGCAGCTAACTAAGCTGATGACGAGGTAAAAATGGCGGATCTTTCGAAATCCAACCCCGGCCTGAAATAGTAACGCAGCCAGCAAAACAGCTTGTCGCTTTTTTTTTTCTCGCTCTTTGCCCCAGTCAGGACCACTTCTGGGCATTTTTAAAATAAACGAGTGCAACTCAGCACAGTTTTCTTTTGATGGCTTTCACCTGGGGACGTGAAGAGATTCAGCTCAGTCAGCTCTGCGTGTGAATGTGGTATGGAGTGGGTAGGGTTCATATGTGCGTTTCGGTGGCTTAATGTTGAGTAGAGTGCAGCAGGACAAAGATACGGCAGAGATGATCGTTGCGGCCTAGCATCAGCTGTCTGCTTCAGTCAAAATCAGCACAAGTCAAACGTTACTCATTCCCACCTCCTTATTTATTACATCTCACGTAATTACTGAAGTCATTTACAGGTAAAGTTATGACAATCTGGCACTTCTACTGCACCTACATGGCTAGCTCGCTAGCTTGAACTATCTTGCTCTATATTCTCAGCACAGCTTTTAGCTGTCTGTATTATAATCCAGTTATGTATATTGTATAAATGAGTAGAGGAATACATTTTTTTAATGAATTGCAAACACTGACTGCAATTAAATGCAACAGCTCTCTAAAACGATGAATGTATATCCTCAGAATTTTAAAATTGTATTATCTTTGTCTGTCTCTCCCTGTTCATGGTGTATCTAGTGCAGTAAATGTAAGCTTCTAGGTCTTTCAAATAATATAAAAGTGATCAAATACAACAGAAAACCCTCCTGCCTAATATAATAGCCAGAAAAACAGATTTGACCTGCTGGAGTTTGAACATGTGTGCCTGTATTATAAGTTAAACTGACAGTGGTGTTAATGTAGTGGCTTACTAGTGTTTGTGATGTATTTTGCAATGACAATTAAATTGTATTGGTTTTTCAGGATTAACAGAAAGCTGAGAGTTTGCAAGCATGGATGTAGTGTCACCAGAGCTCAACAGCCTCCTCCCAGATGAGATCATGGATACTGAGGATATAGAGGATGTTCCTCACTCTCAACCTGGCACCACTGCAGTCCACTCAGAGCCCAGTGATGATGCATCGGTCCCAATGGAAACTGATACACCCGTGGCTTCAGAGAACGTGAGCCTCTGTTCAGATGCCGTTTTAACCGAACCCACTAAGGCTATGACCACCTCCACGGCCACAGACTCCATGCTTAGTGCCAGCCCCAGAAGTCCGCCTCCTGTCTCAAATTCCAGCACATCGTCTCCTCTTCTTACCATCAAACCAGCCTTGGCTACTTCGACAACCACAACCAAAACCACAGACAGTGTTACTGGAACTAGTGTGACTACAAGTGGATTACAGAAGCTCACAACTCCATTTACAATCTCTCCTGCAAATCGCCAGATTATTCTCAATAAGGTGGCTTCTCAAGCCTCAGAAGCAGCAAAGTCTGCAGGTAATCCACCCCAGGTCATCAAGCAGGATGGACAGAAACTTTTGGTTACAGCTATAGGAAAATCGGGGCAGCCTATAGTGCTTCAGTTACCCCACACAGGCAGCAAGCCTGGCATTTCACAGACTGCCGGAGACACCAAGTCTCAAGCGCCGCAGTTTAAAGTGGTGACTATAGGTGGGAGGTCAGACCTGAAGCCAGTGGTGGGCAACCAGGTGACCACATTACAGACCCAGCAGCTGAAGACTGTCCAGGTAACAATAACCTTTTGTATTATTAATACATTTTTACAAAAATATTGCTTGTCATGTTCCACATGTTACTGTTAAATTAAACATAATTACTACTGTAAATGATTGCCTCAATATTAATTGAACATACTGTGTACAAAGTTTTTCAAGTTATTAGATAAGATCTGCTTTGACCTTGATCTAGGCTGCCAGTAAATGTAAGCTAACAACAGTGTACTGACTAAGTACAGTTTGGTGTTTCAGAGAAGATGGAGTGGGACTGTGTCTCAGTAACCACTAGAACCACTAGGAATCTAGTGTGGAACTATAACGCGCAGAGCTCAATTAAATGTTATTTATACAATTCCAGTCACCTCAAGGGACTTTCTATTGCAAGTTAAAGGCTTCTACAGCATTAGTGAGAGAATCCTGATGACATGATGATCACTTAGCACATGACAATGGTAAAGTAGAAAGTCTTTTTCTGAATAGAAAGAACCTGCTGGTAGAACCAGGCTCATGGAAAGCCTAATATGGGCTTTGACTGGTTGGGAGATGAAGGGAAGAGAAGATAAAAAAAAAAAAAAAAAAAAAGGAGCATAGAGAGAGAACCACTTTGGTGAAGATTAAGAGGTTCATCCATGTAGTTTGAATGTGGAATGTAAAGATTCCTTGGTGTTTAGATTTGTAATTTCAGGGTATTTTTTGTTAGGATCTGGTTAAAACCTCTTGGCAGGGGGTGGGAGTTGTCTGACTCATAAAGTACAGACGTAACAGGTTTACATTACAGGTTACAAACAAATTGGTAAATCTCCCCATTCAACTGTTCTTCGCCTGTCTGGACGTTGTTTAAATGAGCAGTTCTCATATTTGGATTAAAAATTGTTACGAGTGACTGTTTCACTCTGTGTATAAGGGGTAGAGCAAGCATATACACTCGGGCATGTTTGTTTGGGAGTTTTTATCCTCTTAAATAATTAAAAAATTTGTAGGGAAACAAGCACACTCACACTCAGGGTTTAGATGAACATTATTAGTGCGCTATTTATTTAAGAACTGAAGTCAGATCATCTTAACAAGGATAAAAATAATATTTTTGTCTAAAATCATAGTTCAGAAGAGAAGGAAATGTATATCCTCTTTTTATCCTACATGTAGGAGAATGATTGCAATAATTTACCCCCAGTAAGATATTCAGATTTAAATATGTTTTTTTTTTTAAAAAGCCACCGATGTTGCTGTGAATTGAATACCTCAGCTGGCCTGTCTGGCTGCATAAAGTCATGTTGCAGAAGTGCTGACATTGTGTGTACATTGGAAAAAAAAAAGTGTCATAATTTCACAGTTGCTATATCAGAGCACTGACAAAGAATTGTCTTAATACTGCACATTGACCAGCTCAGTATGTAATCTTACAATATCACTGATGACCTTTTTCCCTACGAATATAAATTCAGTTATCACCCTCATAAATCCAGTATCAATTAAGTTGTACAACTAGAGCTCAGGTATCAACATCAGTATCAGTAAATGAAAATGCAACAGAACTGACCAAGCTAGGACACGCCAGTAGTCGTCATCTGCAGAAAGAGGCAATGTTTGGATATTGAATGAATACGTTTAAACATTTCTGGCTAATTGTCTTTTCAGATTGCCAAGAAGACACCAGCATCCTCAGCTGCACCGATCAAGTTTATCATCACAAAAACTGTTAACAGCAAAGGTATAAGTGCCCAGACATCAATGCCTCCTGTGATCACAGGTAAGTCTAAGTAATAACTTTTTGAGGCTATTTTGTTGTTTCAGTTTTTAAATAATTATCAAACCACATAGTTTATTGCTGTTTGTTTTCTAATTATGTTGTAATTAGCTTTGTCATTAAACCTTGCACTGTCTGTTCATAGGACGGGTTCTGACCCAGAGTTCACCAGTGATGCCCCCGAGGACCATTACTCTCTCTGAGCCCCACAACACTAATTTACAAAGTATCCCTGGCAAAAAGATTGCCATTTCCCCTCTCAAGACTCCCAGCAAGGTGATATTATATTTTTCTATATTTACTTTAACTGAATATGATCAAGTGGCTAGAGACTAAAACTAATAAGTCTATAGTTTAATTGTCACATAATTACAACCTGTTACTGCAGGTAAAGCACGAGTGTAATAAATCACCTCGAAACCCCCTGCAATGTTTACTCAAAAATGTTTGGAATCACAATGATATAATAATGGTACTTTGATCAGAGAAGGATGTTTGCTAGCCATTCTTCTTTAAGGGCTTATCTGTTTACCCTCAGTTCAATTGAGAACCAAAGACCTTAGTGTAAAACACTTTTCAAAATATTAAAACATTTAATAACACTTTGAAAACACATCAGATCTTAACTGGAAAAAAAATCATGCTGAAGACCCACTGTCAGACCAGGTAGAGAGTATTTTGTATGGGCCCCTACATGCTTGCATTCATGACTGACAACATTGAGGAATTAACCATAATGAGACGATAGATGGTATACTGGTTGATATCATCTTAGATGTGAACCAGTGCATCACTGAGCTCCTGGAAAGGAGGCAACATCGGATGGTCTTTGCAACTCTGAAAGCCTTCGTGTGGTCAACAACAGACATGTTATGCCCATATCGTGGTCTAAACCAATTAGAGAGAGAGATACTCAGTTAGAGGCGGGACCTCTCTGATTGGCCGTGGTCCAGATATTCCTGTAGGCCTACGTTTGAAAGTGCAGGCAGATAGAGAGAGAGAGGTGCGTAGCCTAGGCCTGATAGTGGATGTAGCTGTGGGTAATGAGAAAAGATAAAAAGATAACTTTTTTGTTAAGTTAAGGCCTGATCTGTTGAAATTCATAGCCAGTGCTCTGACAACCTCTCAGGTTACGTCTAACACTGGTCCAGAGACGGCATCGACCTCTGAGCCAGAGCACACTGAAAGTAAAAGGGGGAAAGTGCATACATTTCGAAGAGAGTGGCTTGACCAGTTTTCCTGGCTAAGATACAGTAAAGCTGCCAACATTATGCACTGCATTTACTGTCGTGCGTGTAGAAAGACCATGCCCGGCAATACTGCATTTGTGACTGGTGCAAATACATTTCGAATTGAAACGCTGAAAAAGCACAGTGTATCTAGAAAACACATTATATGACACAATATAAATGCACTGCCCAAGTGTCCCCTCTCTCCACTGCCTTTCAGCAGCAGGCAGCAGCAAACAGGTCATCAGAGGAGGCCAAATGATGATTAAGTTTAACAGTGCCTACAATATTGCAAAGAAGAATTTCCATTCTCTAAGTTGAAGTCTGAAATAATTCTTCACAAGAAAAATGGCTTGAACGTCAACTCCACATACAGTAATGATGTCACGTGCGCCCAGTTTTTGTGAACCTAACTTTTGTGCTGATGCACAGGCGCACCAATGCAACCATGGCGAAAAGTTAGTCTAGAGCCCTGGGGTATTATCGTCACCCTACTGGGCAGGGGGGTGGCATGGACACCTACATTTGTGAATGGGATAATGTAGACACTTCAAGTTAATACTATAGGTGTATGTACTAAAAATCTCAGAAGAGTTCAAATCTCAGTGACTTTGACCTTAAGGTCAAAGGTGAAGTTTTATGAAAATCTTGTGACTGCGTAAACTGGAGAATAAAATTACGTAGAATTTTGAAATTGATCCCATAGGTGTGTCTGCTAGGAAGCTGAGAGGTAGCGTTGGTGGTTGGGCCGATACTGTTGTTTAAAATAACAATTTGATTGTCTTTGTTTTTTGGAAATGTAGTTATTAAAAATGCAGTAGATGTATTCACACTCTTTGAATATTTAGACAGCCCACAACGGATTGATGTGTCACAGTACATAAACATCAGCCTCTGGCACTAGTAATCATCATCGTATTTGCAGACAGGAGTTTATATTGTATTGTATTATATTGTATTATATTATATTATATTATATTATATTATATTTAGTGCTGTCAGTGTTAATCTCGTTAAAATGACGAGTTATCGCGAATCGCCCTGTGCGTGGGGCTGGACGGCGTTAACGAGCTAACCGTGCTCACGCGTTGATGCTGTGTAGCCCCACGCACAGAGCGATTCATGAGATTAACACTGACAGCACTAATTATATTAGATATTTCTTTCACTCCTACTAATTAATGAATATGTATACATAGTGTTTGCAATTGACTTGTTATAGAATGTTGGTTTATGTGACATTCCTGTTACCATACGTAATGGCAGCTATATTGCCATCCAACTCGGGTCTTTGTTTAATCAGGTGAAATTTTCACAGCTCATGCCGCTTGTCTGTTCCTGCCAGGTGACTGTGGTGTCTGTGGCTTCCCCGACCTCCGGTGCTTCTCAGAAGTCTGTAGCACTGCCTGTGAATGTAGCACTTGGCCAGCAGATCCTGACAGTCCAGCAGTCAACATCTGTATCTCCAGTCAAGGTGGCCACTAGCCAATCAACAACGCAGGTAACATGAAAGCACAGAACAGTCAGTTGTAGTTGATACCATTTGATCTGAGGGGAGAAAAGGAATTAAAAAACAAAACAAAAACGTATTCACCTTGTTTGTGCATAAGTGTCATTTCAGCTCCGTATGAGAGTCAAGGAGTTGCAGCATACTGCTGTGATGTGCAGTCATGCTATTTTCCTCCTCTCTTCTTTCTTGCTCTTGAGTGCACCTCATTTTACTGCTACACACAAACAGGCCGCATTTAGGATTGAGCTGACAGGAAGCAGGTGAAGACGGAGACAACTCACTGTTACTGCAAGTGCAGTTTTACAAAAACAGAACAAAACCTCCCAAACTTCCAAATAAGCATTACACTGATGAATGAAAACAAACATGGAGCAAACATGCAGTTAAAAGCTGTGGAAAGATAAAAATAGAGTGAAATGGCTTCTTCTGTGCTATGTTAGCTCTTGAAATAATAATTGCTGCTGTGTAGTGAACACAGAAAGGAAGTGAATAGATTTAATCACTTATATCCGATCCAACCTTTTTGGGTCAAAATGGAGGAAATCCGTTCCAAATATCAGATTGATACATCTGCAGTTGGTGGGATTGTTGTTTATAGTCTGACACAGTTTGTAGTAAACAGACTGCTCATTACTCAAAATGACTGGCTCAGTTGTGCACTGCATGCTTTGATTTAAAAAAAAATTTCTCTCAAATTTGTACCATTATGGAAATATTTCACTTTTTCTGGTAATAAAGTTCCATCTGTGAATCTCCACCTTATCGTGGTAGAGCAGCGGTCCCCAACCTTTTTTGCGCCACGGACCGGTTTATGCCCGACAATATTTTCACTGACCGGCCTTTAAGGTGTCGCGGATAAATACAACAAAATAGAACTAGTACCGGTACCGAAAAAAAGATTTATTCATAACACATGTGAAAAGACCCAGGAAAACCGAGTTAACGATAAAAACGATAACAAAATAACGCTGAAAACTGATTAAAAACCCTGAAAACCATACATTTCACACCTGAGCCTCAACTCTCGCGGCCCGGTACCAAACGACTCACGGACCGGTACCTGTCCGAGGCCCGGGGGTTGGGAACCGGTGTGGTAGAGGATTCGCGTGGCCCAGGGATCCCAGCAGCTATGTTATTGGGTGGTCTTTCGCCCCCTGGCAGGATCTCCCAAGGCAAATTGGTCCTGGGTGAGGGACCAGACAACGGGCAATTCAAAAACCCCTATGAGTGAAACTGAGGAGGGTGCCCGAGGGCGAGCGCCTGTACATTGGAGTCTGGTTTTTCCCACTGCAATTTCTAGAGAAACTGAATTTTCTTCTTTGTATATAAAACAATAAGTTGTGCAGTTGTTTTTGTTCAACTGTCTGCATTGCTAAAGCCATGGCCATCTGATGCAGAAAAGGCAGGACAGACCGTGTCATGTTTATCTCAGTGCACTATGTGGGGCACCAATGATGATGACTTACTTCGCATGTAAATTTTACCTCCATAGCAATATACATTTTTGCCAGAAATAAAATGGTTGTGTAAGATTGTTTCCAAGCAGATAGAAAGATAATTAATACTCAAAACAATTAAATGTTTTCATGTGACCACCTGCCCCAACTATGATATAAGATTGTTTTTATGCATTTTACATGTATAACAATAGATCAGCATTTGGGGAGCTTAATCCTGGCCTGCAAAAAAGAAACTGAAGTGCACTTTGAAGATTGTATTGCCAGTAAAACGGGCAGCTCTTAACAAACTGTTTTCAGGATGAGGTTCTTTAGGTTTTGTTGTTGTTGTTGTTTGTTTTGTTTTGTTTTTAAATTTTCTCTTCTATTACTGGCTTCAGTCTGTTTCTCCGTTTGATGTGAATGTTTTCAGAACATTAAACCTGTGGCTGTTGGAGGAGTGGGAGGTTCCCAGTTTAAAACAATCATACCCCTGGCCACCCAGCCCAACGTGCAGCAGATCCAGGTGCCTGGCAGCAGGTTCCACTACGTTCGCCTCGTCACAGCAACGACAGCGAGCAGCACAGGACAGCCCAGTGGTCCCAGTACCAGCTCTATACAGACAGGTGACCTATGAACTTGTTTTGTTTCCTCTGCTAACAAATACAGGCAGCACTTAGTAATTGCGCTGTACCAACTCGTGATGGTGCTTATCCCACAGCTAAACCTATGGTGGTCAGTACAGCAGCAGTCAGAATGTCTGTCCCAGTTGTCCCAGCACAGACCATGAAACAGGTAACCTGGGTATCCAAGTTCATTCAAAGAGAACTTTCTCTGAAATGTCCCTTGAGCTGCATTCATGGTTTTTATTCCCCGTAGGTGGCACCTAAGCCCTTAACATCAGGACCACAAGTAGTAACCACCACTCAGACTCAGCAACGTTTGATCATGCCTGCGACTCCACTACCCCAAATCCAGCCCAACTTCACCAACCTCCCTCCAGGCACCGTCCTGACACCAGCTCCAGGAGGAGGGAATGTGGGTTACGCGGTTGTGCCAGCACAATATGTCACACAGGTTAGCGAATTATCTTTGTGTGCTTTTTGGTTTGACGGGGTTTTTTTTATTTTTTTGTTTTTTATAATTCAAGTATTTATTAGATTTTGCATTTTATAACAGCAAATACAGAGATGCAGCAACCAAAAGCAAGAAGCAAACAAACAAAAACAAACAAACAATTTTTTTTTTAAATAAATAAATAAAAACAAAAAAACCCCACAACAAAACAAAACAAGTGAGGTTTTAACATATGTTGTATTAAGCTCAAATGTCCAAGTCAGGTAGACATGTAGGTGCAAAAATTGTCCCACTGTTCCAGCGCAGCTTCCGTCACATGATGTATTTTTCCCAGCATCTTTTCGCATGCAACATTCCCAATCATTCTGTCTTTCCACATTTTAAGCGTTGGAGTATGGGAGTCCTTCCAGTGTTCCAAAATGACACGGGTACATGTTACCAATGCAGTACTTAACACTCTAAACTGGTGTTTATTTAATTGCAGCACCTCTCCTTTGTCTCCTAGTAAACATAATTTAGGTGATCTGGGTAGGTTACAAAGTGTCCACCCCTGCAAATAATTCAGTACAGTGTTCCAAACTGGAAAAACCAGCGGGCATTCCCAGAGTACATGTATCAGAGTACCTTTGGCTTGTTGGCATTTCCAACACAAGTCATCTCTACCAATCCCCATTCTATACAGCCTTGAAGGAGTATAATAGTATCTGTTAAGAATTTTGTATTGAATAAATTTCCCCCTGGCTTCCCTAATGTATAATCCATTGTTCGACAATATAGAATCCCATGTACCTTCATCCATTGTACGCCCTGGTTTGAAGGGTTTTTTTTGTTTTGTTTTGGGTTTTGTTTTTTTGTTTTTTGTTTTTAAAAGATTGATTTCCTTTTCCTGAGTGAGTTTCAATATCGTGTTTCTGCTTTTCTCATAGATCCAGCAGCCACCATTTGTGACACTTGCCAGCAGCTCTAGTTTTTCTGCATCCACTGGTATCCAGACTCAGGCCAGATTGCCTCTTAATGGGTAAGAAATGGTAGAAGCCATCTTACTATGACTTTTGTTTTTATATATATTGCATTGAAAGACCAACTAAATGATATCTGTTCTATTTAAAAAGATGTTTACCAAAATATTAAAGTGATTTTCTTCATTTGTTCTCGTGACTGTCTATAGTTTAATCTAATTAATGTTCATTGGTTCAGTTTGTCAGCAGCAGAAACAACCTCAAGACCAAGAAAACCATGTAACTGTACCAAGTCACAGTGCCTCAAACTGTAAGTGTAACAGTCACTGATAATGTTTATCCATTGGATAAATCTGTCCAGGTGTAGCTCAATAATTAATACATGTTTGTATACAAACTATATGTTTGTAATTTCAGCTGAATATTTTGTAAAGTCATCTGTGACATTATATTTTAGCTTTTTGTCTCTGAGTCAGAAAGAAGAAACCAAGTTCCTGTTTACGCTCCATAAATATTGATGCATATTTTTAATATTGTAAATATTTTTTTGCTCATCTGGCAGAGGGACAAGTCTCTTTCTTAAAAAACATTAAGACAAAAGTTCAGTGGACTTGAGCTTAATTTGATTTGTTGGTCAAAGTAGGGCTGGGTTTTTATTAATGAACCTGTAGAAGGATTATCAGTTGCCTGCAGCTGCCTTTGTCTCCAGATTGCTCAGGTTCTCTAACCTGGTATGCTTTCAGTATTTGTGACAGTTGGCTTTCTGCGTTGGCTCTCTCTTGTCTGCTTCCAGCTGCTGTGTAGGTCTCCTGAGGCTCACAAGCCCACTGCCACTTGCGGCTAGCTGTGTCCTTACCTGCACCCACAGCCGTCTTACAGTGGAGGCCAAAGGCTGGCAGGGAATCACGTGTGCCCTTGCAAAATGAGATTTATGGTCATAAACACCCCATGGTGTTTTTAACCCTCATTGTATTTAAAGTTCAATAAAATCTCAGTTCAGTGACTTTATGTTTACTTTAAGGAATAATCATTGTTAATAATATAGATAACAGTAATCAGTATTATTATGTTTGCACTAATCTAGCAGCTTGCAGTCATATTAATCTCATACAAATGCCTGGGTAAAACTCTAAATTCATGACCTTTATTTCCAGGAGGTCAAAGAACAACTTTGCTATGAAATCGCCATGGTAAATGATAAATGGACTGGTATTTATGGTTTTTATAAGTGCTTTATACAACATGCCTAATTCACCCTTTCACACAAGCACTTCTTTCTACACCTAAGTGCTCTCTGATGTGTTTCTTATTAACACTTGGAGCATAACTTGGGGTTCAGTATCTTGCCTAAGGATACTTTGGCATGCAGACTGGAGCAGCAAGAGATTTAACAAACAAACTTCCAATTAGCTGACCTGCTTAGCTGGTAATGGCTAGTTTAAAAAAAATCCTAATACAGTATTATTTTGCGGTGGAAACCATTTTTCCTTTTTATCAGAGTTTAGGAAGCACTGAGAGACTTAATGTTGCTGAATCAAATTACAGTTGACATGGTTTTATTAAATGGTGGGTTTTTTTGTTTGCCTTCCTATAGCTACTGTGACTGTTTTGCAAATGGAGAGTTCTGCAATAACTGTAACTGCAATAACTGCTTCAATAACCTGGAACATGAAACTGAACGTCTCAAAGCTATAAAGGTGAGGCAGAAGTCCACTTTCTGAATTCTGTTTTTGGGCTGAACTGCATCCTGTTTGACTCATAAATTGCTGCACAAACATGTTTTCACAGACTTGTCTGGACCGAAACCCAGAGGCCTTTAAACCTAAAATTGGTAAAGGCAAGGAGGGAGAGTCGGACCGTCGACACAGCAAGGGCTGCAACTGCAAACGCTCAGGCTGCCTGAAGAACTACTGCGAGTGCTACGAGGTAAGCTCTCCAGTTTTCTTTTTTTACAGATGGCGTCACCTCCATTCATTCGTCTCTTATTGGCATTTATTTCCTTCATTTTTGTTTCTCTTCACAGGCGAAGATCATGTGTTCGTCCATTTGTAAATGCATCGGCTGCAAAAACTTTGAGGAGAGCCCGGAGAGGAAGACGCTAATGCATTTGGCAGATGCAGCAGAAGTGAGAGTTCAGCAGCAAACGGCAGCCAAGACCAAACTATCCTCACAGATCTCAGATTTGCTCATGCGGACGACGCCTGTGATTTCAAGTGGAAGTGGCAGGTACCTGAAACACAGTTCACACATTTTTCAACATAAAATCAAATCTGCAAAGAGCTTCTTTTACAGTAAGCATATGATATGTACTTTTGTAGAATCTTTAGCTTTAGCTAAAGTGTTGCACAAGTAAGGGCTGCAGGAGATTGACTGACAGATTGATACAGCATCTGCAGTGATGCGGACACAGTACCGCAAGAATTAGAAATGATCTTCCAGTGAAGGGTGGCTGGACACTCCTTTAGAGAGAGGGTGAGGAGCTCAGTCATTTGGGAGGGACTGGAGTTGCATCTTTTGATGGCTTAAGAAGGCCTTTATGTCACCCTGAAAGAGGTGTCCAGGAAGAGGGAGGTTTGGGTGAATCTGGATCCTGATACTCAGGAGAGATGAGTGAATAAAGCACTTATCTTTTATTTTATTTCAACAATAATGGCTACATCCCAGATACATTGTAAGGAAGTCTTCTTTTCTTGCAAGGACCAACTAATGTCTAGGCATGCACCCTGGGCACCAAACCAATACCAGTGTTAAATTAATAAGCTGTATAGAAGAAGACACTCAGAATCTCTGTCATCTGCAATGCAACATCAAATTTGACCTAAACTACCTAAACTTTAAAACTTTAAGTAGAGACGTACGCGCTTTCAGAAACGGTGCAAAATGTGTGTGTTTCCTGTACAAGCTGCAGGAGTTGTCAGCACATCTATATGAAGCTATGGAGGGGGTCATTAAAACTCACTTGTGTCTGATTGACATGGAGTCTCCACGATCCATCTGCTTACTACTGCTGAGACCAGATAATGATGGCTTTGTTGTCAATACTCAGACTTTTATTTTGCTTTTCCCCCAGGCTCCCGTATACGTTTGTAACAAAGGAAGTGCTTGAAGCAACATGCGAGTGTCTGCTGGAGCAGGCCAAAAAAGCAGAACAGACTCACCAGCCTCAAGTTGAGGCAGAGAGGATGATTCTGGAGGAGTTTGGACACTGCCTCATGAGGATAATCAGCTCGGCAGGGAAAGCCAAATCAGACTGTGCCTCCATCAACTGCTAGGCCGAGGCCTGTAAAGGCTCTCCACCCTTAACCCTCCTACCAGCTGTGGAGGCTAAGAGAATGGATTACTTTTTGCACTCTGTCCTAGACCCCAGGGTTTCTGGCCTGCAGGGAAACAGGTTGTCTCCTTCATCAAAAGGCAGAACAATGAACTGAAGGCAGGCAGATCCCACCCCCACCCCCCTGCCTTAGCCAAGCTGAGGCCAGCTGGAATAATAAAAAACATGGAGCAGTTGTTTGCACTGTTCACCTATGCTAACAGAAGGAGAAATGGACTGACTTTGAAGACGTTACCATACTTGTCCACCTGAGTGTGATGCACACAAATGACTGAACAGGAATACAAATGTTCTTTCACTTGATTTTCTTTTTTTTTCTCCCCCCCCCCCCCCAAATTTCCCTTCCAAACCTCTATCAAATGTTTCCTTCACATTTGCTCTTCCATTTCACTCTGGGGTTTTTTAGGTTTGTTTTGAGGTTTAAAAAAATGCCTGTAATTTTATGTAATCCGTATATTTGTGCTTTCAGTAGACAAAAAAAGAATATGTATCTTTTGATATTTATTTTCACAGGTATTTGTAATCATTGTCAGCGCTAATATTGTGTGGCTTCAAATGCTACAACATGTTAATTATTAACCAAGGCTAGGCTAAATTGTTTTAATGAGAAATAAGTAGATGCAATCTTTGGTTTTATCCTAAATCCAAATGTAAGATGAATACACACACACACACACACACACACACAGTACAGAATAGTTGTAACTTGGTTACACTGACAGAGGTTCACATTTTTCCTGGTGCTGTTTTGTTTTCTTAGTTACATGCTTACTGTACATTAAAGACCAATTACACCCACGTGACTTGTTTAGTGTTCTTTCAGATATCTGGACACGATAGCCTGAGTATTAGTGTTTTCCAGCCCTGTCCACACCTGTGTACCTTTAGACCCTCTGTCTCAGTTTTAGTCTGGCCTAAGCTATAAAGCTGAGACTTGTGAACAAGGGCTGGAAGAGCTGCTTGTTGTGCTTTTAAGTAAACAAATGTGGGCAAAGCTTCTTTTTATGTTTGTTTGTTTTTTTTTCTATTTAGGTTATAAACTTCAAACAGAAAAGTTATTCACGGAGTTCCACGGGAGCACTGTCCCAGTACTGTCAATGAAGCTAGATGACACAAATCAATTAAAATACAGGACACTCTGAGAAACAAGTGTTGTAAAACCCATTTAAAAAGCATTCAGCTGATCCAAAACACTATATCAAGTATGCTAACAGGAAAAGAGATCATATTTCTCTTATATTGTTTTCTCTTTCTTGTTCTGCCTTTGAGCACCATTACAGACCTGCTAGTTCTATTATTTTTCATTAGTTCTCTCATGTACACACTCATATACAGACATGATATATCTGTCAGCATACATTCAAGTAATCACTTCAGTCTGCTGAAGAAGGCTCATTAACCAAAGCATGCTACAGCATCTGCCAAACATGCTGGAGGTGGAAGCATTGCTATGGCAACTCTGTATACCTGCCATTGGAACTAAGTCACTGGTGTATATTGATTATGTGACTGCAGATAGAAGAATTCCTCACTCTCTGCTCAGACTCAGCCAAAACTGACCGGATGGAGTTTCACAGTGTAAATGGATAATTTCTTTGCAAAGAAATGGGCTGTCCTTCAAAGGATAGGTCAGTCGTCTGATCATACAGGTTACTGAAGAAAAAGGGGAAGGCAGAGAGACGTTACTGTGTGCTGTGTTTTTTAAGAAAAAGAAAAGAAGAAATGTCAATTACTTCTAGACTTCAGGCAGTTGTTGACTGCAAAAGATCTTCATGCAACTAAAGAGTCCTTAAATTTGAAATGATGTCAATTTGTCCAATAACCTTTGAACATATAAAAATAGGCAACTTTGCATAGAAATATTTGTAATTCCTAAAAAGTTAGCAGAAAATTGTTTTACAAGTCACTGAATTAAAGCTAAAAGTCTTATTATTAGGTAGACATGGTACATGCAGGTGCGATTACTGAGATAAAACAGTGCAACGTGTCGGATGTGTGAGGCAGAAAGAAAGAAGGTTGAGTAGATTTTAACTGGGTCTATTACAAATATAAAGCAACGGGGGTTATCAAGTTGTATCTCTTTATGTTGATTTTCTGTACCACTTGGTGGCGACAGTCATTGGTGGTGGCAATCCACCACTTCGTTGTTTGACCGTCGAAGAAGAAGAACAGCAAGAAGAAGACACGCAAAGAAGAAAAAGAAGCCGAAGGAGAACCATGAGTGTTGGTGTTGGCGGTCAGTATCATGGCTGGGAAAATAAGGCTCTCAGAGAAAATTAGTTTCTGAAATGCGAATTGTTATATGTACCTTAAATTACATTATCTACACCATTCCTCTAGGTTAAATGTGTAGACGGTTTGGGGAGTTAGCTCACTTCTGAACGTGATTTGAAACGAGGTGTGCCATTGAACGTTAGCCCAACTAACCCCTCTGCACGTGTGGAGAGAGACTAGGTTGCAAACTTTGCTGGTTTGGTGAAAAAGTAAAATGTTGATCAAGAGTCGCCGCCAGCAAAATAAGCCAACATTTTCTGAAATTGGAGTAAACGCGTAAAAAAAAAATCGGCGCACATCCCATAATTGTAATTCAATTTTTTTTTTTTTTGCAAAATACAACTGTACGATAATCGTATTTTGCAGGCAACTTATGTTCTGATTCGTGTGCTGGTTTATATAGAAACTAATTGATTTTGTTTTCACAGGTTAGCTGCAGAAAAGTTCCCTTGAAGTGAGCCACGTGTGGATGTGACTTGCATGTATGTATGTCTTCATGCCCAACAACATATTGTGAAATAAATATCCTTCCCAATGATTATACCAATCACTACCCATCTGACCCATTCATATGTCTGGGGAAGATTATACACACGCTTTCAAATGAGGGTGTTATCTTATATTTTCTTAACTAAAGTGCACCTCTACTGTTAAATTTAACAGTTTATTTTATTACTCCGATTGTTTTTACAGGGTTCAACTGCTGAAATGTTTCCCCGAGTTCAGGTGATGTATTGATATAGATGCATAATGACCTGACTGCTTTGCCTTCATGTTACTTTAAATTTGTTGTCAAATAAAATCAACTTGTCAAGAAAGTTTTGTTTTGTGACATTCATTGGCTGTTGCTACTTTTTTAGTACACATATTAAAACAATGCAGAAAAATACATTGCCTCTGATTCTCTTTACTGTTAGCATTGATAGAGTTAGACGGCTAATGTTGTAGATAAACTATAGTTACTCTGGTTCTATAGTTATGATTTTGTCCTACTGCTTTATCGCTATTTGGTGCTAATTTGTTTTAAAAAATTGGATTAATCCCTCCCCAAGATATTTGAACAGTTGTTAAGTAGGTAACTGAACAAGATTTAATGACAATTTGAGTCAAAACAGGCAAAAATATTTTATAAAATGTTATTTTTGGCCTGTGAGACTTCTTTTGTAGACTCAGCAAATCTGGACCTTTTTCTTAATAGTCACTCTGTTAGTAACCAAGTTTCTAAAGATAGAATTTAAAATGTGTTTTATGTTATGTGCAAAAAATTAAATTCCATGTAGTTTTTATGTATAAAGCACCAAAAGATACACCTGTTATTTATTCCTATCGCTTAGGTGCCCTTTTTATGAGTGTCAAGTGGCTTAAACAAACAAAAAGGAATCACTCCTTTCAAAATGGTGCCGTACAAGAACTGAATGTGACTGAAAAAATAAAACCCTAAAAGAACAGCAAGAATGCCGAGAAAACTACAGCTCGAGTCACTGGGAGCAAAATATAAATGAATGAGGGGTGGCTAAAGATTTTTGCATATTACTGTAAATGAAATGCTGAAATACTTTAAATGATATAAAGACCGGTTCGTTACTATTCCTACTCCTTAATAAAGAAACACTTTAAAATGATAAATGCTCACATAAAATAGTTATTACTAATATTTTTAGCGTTTATTATAAAAATCTTAACATTAGCATAAGTTAGCAAACAGGGAGAAGCTCCCCCGGAAGTCGTTCTTCTTCGTGGTAGGAGGAGGCTGTTGCTTAGTGCCACGTTGATGGAGACCAGTGGGGACGTGGAAATCTGTCTCGAGTCCGCAGCCGGGACCCGGTAGCCTCTTCTTCTGTTTCTACAGCTGTAAATCCCTGAGCAGAATCGAAAGGGGAACCTGTACGGGCGGAGACAGTTAGTGTTTGCCTACTCTTTTTTTAATGTGTGCGTTCATGTGAAAAGAAGAGAAGAAGAGAAGGTAAGCTGCTTTAGTGAAGTAATAAGATCTGTGTGCGGGTTTGTGTGAGTGTGTAACTGTTTCTTCTCTCATATGTCCCTGCAGGTAGCTAGCAGGCTTCTAAACACAATATCTCATTGCAGCTGCATTAGTCCAAGCTGAACCATGTCGTAGTAAACATGTACAAGAAGTGACAATAAATTTACGCGCATTTCTCGTATTATTCGAGGCTCATAAACGACACGGCTGTGTGGCTTTTAATTGGTCCACCAGCTGTTAGCTTGCTGCTAGCAAGGACTTTTATTTTGTAATTTTAACCAAACGACTGCAAAACTTCTTTTAAAGCTAAATGTAGCATTTCTGATGTCCTTTCCTGGCACAGCCCCGAGCTACACAAAGCGTGTGATAATTAGTGCCAGTCAGAGCAGGCCTTTGTTACTCTGTAACTAGTGTATTTATTACAGCAGCAAGATGAATGGGAAAGCGTGTGTAAAACTGTAACTACTTGTTTATTAAGCGGTCCGCTCCCCTCGATGTAAAAGAGACAGATTCACACTTTTGAAAGTCGTTATTAATATGGTATTAAAATTCTTTGATATTGTTAGCACACCTAACGGAAAATAATCCATAGCAGTCCTGCAATAAATGCAACTCCATGAAGATGTTGTGTTGTGGTTGAACTGATAGAAAAGTCAACACATAAAAAGTTATCAATATTGATTTTTGTTTCCACAGCAGATTTCTGCTTATATATCCAGCCTGTCATAAGTGTCTAATGAACACTTAACAGTGTTTACAATGTGGTAAACGATGCTATAACTCAAATAAACAATTCAGTAAGATTCAGCTGGAACCTCTAAAGCTGGAACCTCTAAAGTGATCATACCTTGGGGAAACGCTAAGAAAAAACTGCACATGTTAACCTTTATAAAGCTACCATTAAAAAGCATTGTATTTAGCCACTTCATTTGAAACTGATCGTTTAAGCTCTTTTTTATTGTCATAGAAACGAAACTACATGAAAGGATTCAATATCTGGTTATTCTGAACGCTAAAGTGAGAGAAAAGTGTCATAAATAAATTGTAATAATCACTGCACAGTCGTTCAAACTATGCCCTTATTTCTCAAGGATGAAACTTAAAGTGATCAACCGCACAGCCATCCAGAGCTGGAGTCCTGCACAGCACCACCCCATCTACCTGGCAACAGGTAGGAGCATGCAGAGAGCATCAGTACAGGCGTGCATCTGCTGCCGTCTGTCACTTTGACATGAAATTACATCATTTATGTCAGTTACTTCAGCCATTTTCACAGCCTCTTTAAGTGGAAAATGACATGTTTAGTGTTGTATATTTAGGGCTGCAAGCATGTGGGACATTTAATCATGTGAAGACGATGCAGGCTTCAGAATTCTCTATGAAGTTGTCCTTATTATGAAAATAGCAGGAGGCCAGGGCAAATATTTGTAAAAGTGGGTGCTATCAGTGAACTTTTAACCCATATTCACTAAATAAGAATGAATGATAAATCAACTCCGCACCTCTGGAGACAGAGTTGTTATGGTGTGACTGTACAAACTGTAGTTGGTGTTAATGAATAGAGTATTTTATCTGTAATTTACACTTAATGTGATGCTACCACATTTTCTGTTGTCAGGACTGTAAGGCACATGAACTAATACAGTCTCTCACCATCCATTTCCATAGTCTTTAAAATGCTCCGCAGCTCTCGTCAGGTTTTTTTTGAATGTACACCAACAGAAAATGTTCTGTCCCATTTCAGCTGGGTTTTCTTCTGTTTCAATTTTAGCCATCATACTGTTGTTTAATCCCTGTTTTACATATTTGACATGATATAGTAAATGTATTAGATAGTAATTGATCATATGAGCTATTCTTATTAGTAAAATACACTTTTAAAAGAATTTATTTAACTTATTTTTGCAGAAATAGCTGGAAGGTTTTTTTTCCTCAAATAATGAGCAGTACCATGCAGATATGTAATATCACAGTTTAAGAATGGATGGATACTAGAAAGGCAAAATTTGCCAAATAAATGATGCTGCACATCCCCAAGAATCAGTTGTATGAGGGATAAAATGCTCTGGACTGATGATATAAATAGAGCATTTATCTTAACAGCTTGTTTTGTTTCCTTGTTTGCATATTATTTTTCACACTTGATGATGTTTCAGATCATCAAACAGGTTTTAATATTAGATAAAGATAACTCAAGTAAATACAAAATGCAGTTTTTAAATGATACAAAAACATTATCCAAACCTACCTGGCCCTTATCAACCGGGTTATGCAGCAGGACAATTTTCGAAAACATACCACAAAGTCCACTTCTGAAAGTCTGATTCAGATGGCAAGGAATCGGCTTGTTTAGTGACCTTAAGTACACAGTGAGATTAGGAACGCCTCAATCGCTACAAATAAATCTGGTAAAAGCCAGCACGTCTCTGGTAAACCACTTAGTATTAGTGTTACAGTTAGGCTGAATTTTATCTACATGCTGAACAAGCATAGTTTCTGTTACCTTTCACATCTAATTTCTTACATACATTTTGACTTTAGAATCCATTTGTTAGAATATTCCCCTACAGATGAAAATGAACGGTCGAAAAATAAACAAGAAAACAAAAAAATAAAAAACAAGTGAAAAGCTAACTTGCTTACCTAAGCATGGGTTCTCAGAAAGCTATGAGACACAGGAATGGAGATTTCCTCACTACTGCAAAAAACCTTTCTACATAGTATAAGAGTTTGAAAAAACAAGACAACTGCACTTAAAGTTTTGTGAAGATGTTTCATCTCTCATCCAACAGGCTTGTTCAGTTCTGTGCTTTGTGAGTTCATTATTAGGGAAGTAAAAAGAGGAAGAATGCTAAATGATCACAATAACAATCCCCTTCACAAATATTGAGTGATAGTGGATATATTCATCCAGTGGTGCAGCTATTGTTGAAGATCAGAAAGCAGTGACAAATATCCATAACAATTTTTAATAAAAAATGGGACTTAAAGGCTTTATTGTTTTTATTTTTATGTGATATTCTTCTAATTTCAATGTAGGACAAGAAAAAATGCAGATTTTTACAGCAAACCAAAGATTGTAAATTGTTTGGATTATGCGTTGGAAAAATGGCTTAATCTATAAACATAGCTGCATATAGAGTTTCTGTTGCTTTATTAATTGTTGATGTTTGATACCTGTATTCCTGCAGGAACATCAGCTCAGCAGCTGGATGCCTCCTTCAGTACCAATGCCTCCTTGGAGTTTTTTGAGCTGGATTTGGCTGAGCCATCTCTGGATATGAAATCATGTGGCAGCCTCTCCTCCAGTCACAGGTAGAATAAAGAACTCTCCACAGTAATATTACTGATTTTCTATTTTTCGTCCTGCTGTTAATCAGGGCTTCTTCTTCTTCTTCCTCCTCACAGATACCACAAGTTGGCGTGGGGTCCATATGGTATGGACTCCCAGGGTCATCCCTCTGGTGTTCTCATCGCAGGTGGGGAGAATGGCAATGTTATCCTGTACGACACTGCAAAGATAATGAGCGGAGAGAGCGACACCATCATCGTTGAGAGCGACAAGCATACAGGGCCAGTGAGAGCTCTGGATGTCAACCCTTTCCAAGTATGGTGCTTTTCACCTTGTGCAAAGGATTTCAGCTTGAAGCTGGGTTTAAACTCAAGGCAGTGACTCATTTGGTGTTTTGTGTCCTTTTTTCCTGCAGACAAACCTTGTTGCATCAGGTGGAAATGAGTCTGAAATCTATATCTGGGACATGAATAACTTTGGCTCTCCAATGACACCAGGACCTAAAACACAAGTATGAAGAATTTTAGCCCTTTTAGTCTAGAACTTACTCAGCTTGACTCGGCTCAGCTGAACTTGGTTTTTAGGGTTTTTTGATAGGTGGTAGTATCTCTTACTAAGTGCTTTTTTAGCACCTACTCGGCCGGGGTCTGAAGCGATCTGAATCAGTCCGAAAGTGTAACGTCAACAGATTGCACGCCACTGATTGGCCAGTCAGGGGCATCACTCGATGAGTCATAAGAATGACTCCTTCACAACAATCAAAACTGCCATTTTTAAAAACCTTCTAACAAGGGAAATGGCTACACAAAAACCAACACCGTGGTGCTCAGTTGTTTTAGAAAACAACCAAAACTGAGTTGAGCCGAGTAAGTATTAGTGGAAAAGGGCCATTACATAACAACAAAATAAATATCTACTAATGGCATTTTCCATTTTCACCCAGTTGCATTTTTAACCAATGTCGGTCTTCTAATGATCAAATATGACTAAAATGTTTTCCTTTTCAGAACTTTAACTCTTTAAATGTCAGTTTGTTTACAACATGCCATGGTTAATTTTCACTATACTAAATGTGAGGTTGAACATTTTGGGAGAATTACTACAGTTAGTGATAAATCCATAACTAGAATCAGCATTAATTTGGATGCTTTTTTGTTGTAAGGACTACACAGTACCTTTCCACTGTCATTTGTACATTTCGTATACTTAAATGTACCATTTAGTGCTTTTTTGGTATTACTCTGCTATTATATCATCATCTTTCAAATATTTTAAGTGTCAGTTTTATGTTGGGCACAGTTTTTCTCAATTCATGTATCTAATTAACATTTGTATATGACACTAATGAATGAACAGTCCATATGAATGGTTTATGTTTTTCTCTTAAAGCCAATGGAAGACATCAGCTGTGTGGCTTGGAACAAACAGGTCCAACACATCTTGGCCTCAGCCAGCCCGGGGGGTCGAGCTTCAGTGTGGGACCTCCGCAAAAATGACCTCATTATCAAAGTTAGCGACCACAGCAACAGAGTATGTTGTCAGAGAAACCCTCAACATGCTGCATTTTCTCCCAGTCCTTTGGCTCTGTCTACTCAACTTAAACAGTCTAAGATCACTGTTGCGTGTTTCTTTCCAGATGCATTGTTCTGGCTTGGCTTGGAACCCAGAGGTGGCCACTCAGCTGGTCTTGGCTTCGGAGGACGACAGGATGCCCGTCATCCAGATGTGGGACTTACGATTTGCTACCTCTCCTCTCAAGATTCTAGAGCATCACTCAAGGTAAGCACTGATAAATCAGTCTAAATCTAATCTGTTTTATACTTTTTCTTACTGATAACAAGTCTCCCTAAAGACCAAAGCAGACTAAATGTATCTTTATAACAAGCTTTATCTGCGTATCCAGAGCCCGATATATCATATTCCTTTGATCCATAAGCTAATATAATTCTAAGATATAGCAAACACTTGAGCCCACTTACTCTTTCTTGCTGCTGGAATACTCAATGTAGCATCATTGTTAAACTGCTGCCGACTAGTCCATAAAATACAGTTTCCTCCTGTCTGAGCTATGTTTGCGAAAACCTGCAGTGCTCAGCTGTACCATTAGAACCATTAGACCTTTAAATAGTGTTGATAATGTGGAATAAAAGATTGTAACTGTGCTCTTTTTCATCTGACGGTTCATTTGACAGGGGTATCCTGGCCATTGCCTGGAGCTTAGCAGATCCTGAGCTGCTTCTGAGCTGTGGGAAGGATAGCAGGATTTTGTGCTGGAATCCAAACACAGCAGAGGTGAAAATTCTGTGTGTGTGTGTGTATGTTTGTGAACTGACAGTTATCATTTCATGATTGCCACTGAGGTTGGAAAGTCATTTTCTTGAATCCTCAGGTTCTGTACGAGTTGCCCACCAGCAGCCAGTGGTGTTTTGACATCCAGTGGTGTCCCAGAAACCCCGCTGTGTTGTCAGCCGCGGGCTTCGACGGACACATCGACATCTACTCCATCATGGGAGGGAGCAGCCAGGCACAGAGCCAGAGGCACGCTGACCAGGTAAGATTAAGTCTCCTGAAATAAAAGTATTGTTTGGGGTTTTTTTGGCATTTCGCCTTTATTGGATAGCAGTAGTGAAGATATCTCCAAAAGTTGATTCTGTTCATCTGGACGTAGCGTTTTCAGTGGGAGAAACGTTTCGTCACTCATCCAAGTGACTTCTTCAGTCTCAGCTGACTGCAGGTTTCCCCAATCTTATAAACAGTACATTTGCATAATGACTGAAACCAGCCCACTGAAAGGACAGTGGGCTGGGAGTGAATAGTGAAGATAGACAGGGAAGCGGAGAGGGAGGGAGAGTGGGGAAGACACGCAGCAAAAGGCTGCAAGTCAGACTCAAAAGCTCCCAGACTGAGCTAAACCGACGACTGTTAAAGTATTGTTTTAAAAACAACATTTAAACATTTAAAACAACTATAAGAGTAGCATCATTTATATTAGACTTACAGTTGGGTCCCTGAATATTTGGAAAATGACACAGTTTTTTATAGCAGCTTTGCCTTTGTACACCACCAGGGGGATTTTAAATAGTCCAGAGCAAACTTTCAGTTTAATGTCAGCTTGAAATTAACCACACTTATCCTTTCTCTCTTTTTTCAGAGCTGTGAATTATTTATTTTTGTTCATATTAATTTGTCTACCTCGACTCTGTGTGTTTCTTACAGATTAGCAACTCGTTTGGGAACATGGATCCATTTGGGACAGGGCAAACATTGCCTCCCCTGCAGCTGCCTCAGACTCCAGCTACTCCAGCTGCAGTCAACCCCCTGAAGAAGCCACCCAAGTGGATTCGCCGACCTGTGGGAGCCTCGTTTGCAGTGAGTTCTGTTTCTTTAAGCTTTCATCAAAAGTACGGTGAGACTGCTTTTCTTTTTTTAAGCACACTTGAAATCTTTTTTGATTTGTTTCCTTTTAGTTTGGTGGGAAGCTGATATCTTTGGAGAATACAAAACCAAACCCCCAGCAGCCTCAGCAGCCCACTTCTCACGTTGTGCACATGAGCCAGGTTGTTACAGAAACAGCTTTTCTGAAGCGCTCCGACCAGCTGCAGGCCACTCTGAGTTCAGGTAACTTCGTGGACTTCTGCCAGGAAAAGATCGACGTGGCTGAAAATGAGTTTGAAAAAACTGTTTGGTCTTTCCTTAAGGTATGAGGAAGCATTAAAAAACACAATTTTTAATCAATAATGTTTTTGCTGAAATTTGTGTGGATAATGCTAATGTGGATGTTATGTGTTTTAAGGTTAATTTTGAAAGTGACATCCGTAGCAAGTACCTGGAACTTCTGGGGTACAACAAAGAGGAGCTGGCTTTAAAGGTGCGACATGTTATCTGTTCATCTGCATGTGAAATATGATGCTACGCATGTTTTTCAGTTGAACTTGTGATTAATTTATCCATTTGTTGTCAGATTTCAGCAGCACTAGAGGAGCAGTCTGCCAATCCCCTGAAGGTAAGCTTGTCAAAGCAGCTAATCTTATATTGTGAATTTTAAAGGAGTATCTCAGCATTAAATCTCTTTATGGGGTATCAGAGATAAAGGATGCCACTCTGATGTGTGTCCTTTAAAAGTGAATAAAGATGAATGTGACAGTCAATACTTAGTGTGATCACCTTTATCCTTTAACATAGCCTGAAGTTTGTTAGCAAGCTTTCTTGTCATTTCTTTAACTGCTCTTAGTAGTTTTTTTCTGTTCTTAGTTAAGATGATCCCACACTCCGCCAATAATGTTGAGATCTAGGTTCTAGGAATGCCAAACAACACTGATACTGATAGTGTTTTTCTATCCAGGTTTGCTTTTACTGCACTGGCAGTGTGTTTGGGATCATTGTTATGGTGAAAAATAAAGCTGGTGCAAATCAGATGCTTTCCAGGTGGTATTGCATTGTGAATCAGAATCTGATAGTACTTTTCTGTGTTCATAATTCCATCAGTTTTGACAAAATCCCCAGCACCACTCAGTGAAATGCAGGTCTAAACCATAACATATCCTCCTCCATGTTTTACAAAGGGCTGTAGACACTCTCTCCTAACCTCCTCTGTACAAATTGATAATGATGTGAGCCAAAGATTTTAAATTCAGTTCTTGTGTAATTTGGCATACCTCAGCCTTTTCTCCCTGTTTCCCCGCCTTTCTGATGAAGCTTTGTCAAACAGTAGACGGATTAACTGAAGGGCCAGATGTGTCTCTCAGGACCTGTATCAGGTCTTTGCTGGATTTATTTCTAATTCTTATTAGTTTTTTTAGATCTTCTTCTTTTGTCCTCCACTCTTCAGTTTCCTCAGTCTTTTAAAGGATACACTACACACAACCTGTGTAAAAAATACTGTTTTATTCTTGTCAAACTGTAATATCTTTGACATTTTTCATAGATTTAACTTAAATATGAAATGGGAACAAATGATATGTTTTTGTGATGGGCTGCTAGTAACAAAGTGCATATGCATGTAGACAACACCCTGAATGAAAAGGAAGCAAAAAGTTTTTCTGGTACAAGGACTGATAATGTGTGAAAAAGCAGCCAATGTCCAAAGACATAGAGAAGCCGGGAGAAGTACTTCTCAAGGCCACTCATTGGAGAGCCAATGAGAGACTTTTGCACAGTACTGCATGCACAGGAAAGTAGTGGGAAACACACTAACTAGTCAGCTAGCATCCTCCTTCAGATATTTTTATGTCTGTGCTTTCTGAGCTGTGCTTTCTGAGCAGTCCAGGTTTGAAGTTTTCCTTTGGTGTAAAATTGCTGGAAAAGGACTATTGGCTTGCCACATCAGATTTTCTTATTTAAACAAGCGTCATGGAGATTTGTAATTTTTAAGTCTCTCCTGAGACTCAGCCTATTCATTTATGTCCTCTGTAATGGACATTTGTTTTTGGTCTATATCTTTTGACTTAAGTCCCAGTGTGCTTGAAATAGGACATCCTGGCCTTTACAATTATATCTCATCTGTTTGCTCCAAATAGGCAGGAAATCACCAAAAAGTTAAACTGAAAGATATTTTTTCCCCTCAATCCTCACAAACAAAAGCAACTCAAAAAAGTCGAACCCTAATCCAACAAGAACTCCTGCTTTTTCAACTTTGGAATGAAACCTTTCCAGGCTTTTCCTAGTAGCAAGAAAGAAATATGGATATCAAAACATTATTGACATGATTCTGGCTCATCTGACATTTCATTCTGTGGGTAAAGCAGCAAAATTATATCTCAATCGGTGAAGTTAATAACAATTTGTAAAAAAATCATTAAACATAATGTTTGCAGTCTAATGATGAATAGTAGCAGTTTTATACTGGAAAATGTATCACTAAACCGCTGTTCAGGTTTCCAGACAAGGACTACACACACAGTGTCACCACTTTCATAGCAGGAAGACTTAGCAGCTCAATAATGTAACATTTCCTTCAGGTTTTGTTGGACTCCAAAAACTGAACTGAAAGACCGTATCCCATCACGCTCACATTTATCAGGTGCACACAAATGCAACACTACATGCAACATTAAACATAATGAAAAGCTGCTACAAGGGTCAGCCTGCCTCTTTAAAAGGATGTAGCTGTTACCTTCTAAAAAACTTCCTATGGTCTTGAAATGTTTGTCTTTCCATTCCAAGACCATTTCTTAAATGAGCAAAGTTTTACATTGATGTAAACTTTTTATTTGCTCCTCACGTGTATTTTCACGACACTGCTATGCTATGCAGTCCATATTTCACCCCACATTGGTCTCCATTCAACTCAGCCTGTTCTGATCTGTTCGCATTTGTTCACTGACAGAAGAATAAAAAAGTCTGACTGATTGCTGCTGGCAGTAATTACAGCTTGTCAAAGCCTCAGTTCACGGCGGAAAATATGTAAAGTGTTTGTCTCTGTCTTATGTTTTGCAATATGGGAAGTGTTGTAAGCAACAAAGTCGTGTTTCAATGCTATAAACTCAACTTCGCTTTTTGACATTACTCAGAGGAAGCTCGACATTTGAAAGTCACAATCACAGCAAAAAAGTGGAAATTCTTGAGTCTGCAGTGCCGCACACTTTAGGAAAGCACTCTGTCACACGCGCTTGTATGCACTGCTCACTTTCTGTATAAATGTATTGCAGTGTTTATGCATCTGCTTCCACCAGTGACCTCAAATAGGAGCTTTACTCCAGTGCTAAATCTAGTGATTTTGCTTTTGTCTTCATTCTCTGACATATGGAAAATAATATTGGTCTGACTTAGGTTCTGATCCCAGTTTGAAATTCACATTTCCCTAAATGTTGATTTAAATCCACTTTTTTTTTTTTTTTTTTTAGCTGAAACCAATTAAATAATATATGCCTGACCTGACTGCCCCAGTAAGCTGAATCCATACTGTTTCTGGTGATGCACACATCCCAGCCTCAGCCTGATGTGGCAGATCATATTATGCAGTTGACTCTGAATCCATCTCCGCCTCTTCTGTTCAGGTGGATGTGCCCGCTCCAGCCACGCTGCAGCCATTAGCAGACCTCAGCTTCATGCCGCCTGCTGACACTCCAGAGGCAGCATTTGACATGATTGCTGCTGTAAACCTTCAGCCTGCAGCCATGCTTGATCTCAATTCCACTCCTGAAGCAGAGGATGAGGATACAGCAGCACCAGCGGCAGATCCAGAAGATGCTCTTCGCAGTGAGCCATATGCAAATTTGGATCAGGTTCTCCCAGAGTTGGAGGTGGATGAGAATGAGAATGAGGAGGAAGAGGAGGAAGAGATCCCCTTAGATCAGGTACACCTTTGTTTCCCCATTAAAAAGAGCTGAGCAGCAAAGTTACAGGAGTGCAAATTTTTTAGCTGTTTTCAGTAATGAACTTCAGATAATTTGAGGAGAATCAATACAGCATTATTTCCACAGCTGTCCATGAATTAGTAATAAAATGTGATTAAGATAATACATTGTTTAAATTTATAATAGAGAAAACTCAATGAACAAAAAATACTCCAAAATCATTTTGGCTGTAATGTGGAGCTGTCACCAAATATTAAAACAACCTATTGGAAACTGATTGAACACTACGGAAAGCTGAAAACACCTGTCTGGGTGTGCATATTTTTTTTATAATTAATGAACCATGTAATCTGATTACTAACACTGTTTGACTCTTCATGCAGGAATAGATGGATTCTGGGTTGGTTTTAGGCATGCTCAAGGGGTTAGTCCAAACTGAAATATCTCAGAAAAAACTATGAATTGTTATAAAGTTTGGTACGTATACCCTTGTTGCTATGGCAACATTTACTTGATTGAAATAGCAAAAATTTGGCACAGGTATCCACTGTGCCAGGAAGGTGGAGGGCTCACTAAAGTTATCATGAGACTGGCAGTTGTTGTTTTAAATGAAATATCTCAGCATCTTTGGGGTGGCCTGTCATGAAGTTGTTGATCCCATGACTTTGCATAATCTTACATTTCTGAAATTTACAAAACTAAGGACATTTCAGTGAGTCTCAGCTGCACTTTATAATGCTAGTGAGCAAGTGTTGGCATGGTAACCTGCTAAATTATGATTATGAAACTGTACTGTTACTAAGTTTAGCCTCAGGGCCTTTCATTATGTTAGAAAATCTTTAGTATCCTGGAACACTTGAAGGCTGGAGAAAAGATTGAAGCATCATTACATGTTTCTGTTGTTACAGGAGATGACAGCATCAGTTGATGAGGAGCCCATTCCTGCTGAGACATTAGCCCCTATTGAGGTCCGAGCTCCAGCTCCAACACCAGCAGGAGGGGTCAATCTCAGCATTAGTCAAGGTAACAGCACTATCAGTGTTTCAACACATTAACTCAGTAATTTGTTGTTTGCCCTGGGATTTTAACCATCATCAAATTGTAACGGGTATGGATATGTGGCAGGATAAATCCAAAGGTGTGTATAGCAAGGCACCAGAGAGTTGAAAAAGAAATCCACTAGGAGGTGGATTTAAGTGGAAACTTATACTCTTCTGACTCATTATTGCTAGTATTTTCTTCAGTATTAAATGAATCTAGTTAGAGATGTCTGAACTTTTAACAGCTAAGTCTGCTGCTTTTGAGGATTTACTTTTCTTTCAGTAGAGGAAGAAAAAGCAGCTCTTTATAAAAGAAAAGCTCAGACATACATTTAAAGCAGACAGCTGTTATATGATTATAAATTGGTTGAAGGTCTCACACCAGTAAAGACAGAAGCCATTCGAGGAGGGCTTTGTTTGTTGGACATGAAGATGTCACACTTATGAAGCTCACACCTGCCACTGGGTTTTTTCCTAAACATAATGGGGTTTTTTATTTCTTGCCAGATGTGGATGGGCTCATCACACAAGCTCTGCTGACTGGAGACTTTGAGGGAGCTGTGGAGCTTTGTCTCCATGACAACCGATTGGCGGACAGCATCATATTGGCCATTGCTGGAGGGCCAGAACTTTTAGAAAAAACCCAGAAGAAGTATTTTACAAAATCACACAGCAAGATAACCAAGGTGACAACTGGGGGAAACTTCCTTGAGTGTTTTTTGATTAAGAACGTGTTACTGGTGTTGTAATTGTGTATTTGTCCTGCAGCTGATCAATGCAGTGGTAATGAAAGACTGGCACGACATCCTGAAGACGTGTGACCTTCAGAACTGGAAGGAGGCTCTGGCAGCCGTCATGACCTACGCTCAGCCTGAGGAGTTCTCTTCCCTCTGCGGTTAGTTCACATGTATTTTGTTGTTGGATATCAGGGGGTCGATCACCTTTTTTAAGGTGAAGACTTACTGTTTGAATTTAGTATTTAGATTTTCTTCTCTATCCAGGCATTTTGTAAATTCTATATAAATAAATCTATTTTCTTTACTTACATTCAGTCCATCCTGATTTTCAATTTTTTAAGACCTTCTCGGGGACAGACTGGAGGCATCAGAAGATGCTAACCTACAATCCCAAGCCTGTTTGTGCTACATCTGTGCTGGCAATGTGGAGAAACTTGTCTCTTGCTGGACCAGAGTGCAGAACGGACACTTTCCTCTCTCACTGCAGGTATAGAAGCTCTGCTGCTCATGTTTTGTTTTTTAAATGTGTAGTGGCACATGTTTAGCTGCTTTGTAGGTGGCAGAAACAAGCTTATTAATGCTTTTCCTTTGATTGAACAAATTTGTCTTTTATCTTTCAGTTTTGTTTCTTCCAGGAATATGTCTGGCTTTTTAGCTGCTAAACACTCCTCTATGTTCACTAGCTCTCTCCAGCTGTGTCTTTCTACTCTTTGTTGATTAGCAGGAATTAAACAGTGGCTTATTAGAGCTTTTACAGTGGGAATGAACCAAAACAATCCTATTTTGAGCTTAGGACAGTCACTACCTTTCATTTCGTCATTTTGCGTTATATTATGAACAAAAATATTAATTTTACTTTAAATCTGTGTTAACCAATATTTTTTGTATTAGTAATGGCTCAAGTGATAAGTCATTGCAAAGAAATTCTGAGGAAAATCTTCACCTAACCCTGCAGTGTCCCTGCATTTCCATTCCAGGACAAAACTATATGCTACCATTCCAGCACCAAAGAGCACACAGACACAAGTAGCAACTGGCTGGTGAAGACTGTGAAGTGTTTAGCAGCTAAAGAGACAGTTTTCTGGAGACAAAAATAGAAAGCACGTCCTAAACATGAAGCCAAATTAAAGTAGATAAAGTTGCTGGTTAAGTAAACAGGGAGCTTGTGGATTATGAACTGTTTATAGTTGGCAATAAGCCAATATTTCTCGAAGTGACCATTGACATATTTAATTAATGACGTTGTCGTGCTCATATATTGTGCCTCTGTGCCTCAGGACCTGGTGGAGAAAGTGGTGGTGCTGCGGCGTGCAGTAGAGCAGACCCAGCGCTCTGGCCCCGCTGCTATCGGCATCCTGCTAGCTGAGAAGATGAGCCAGTATGCCAACCTGCTGGCCTCCCAGGGCAGTTTGGCCACTGCCATCACCTATCTGCCTGACAACAGCAACCAGGTATGTACACAGCTGCTGTTTGTTGCACCTGCTCTCTGAAAAGTGTGTGTGTGTGTTTTTTTAATATTTTAATATTTGGGAGTATTTGTCCTTAATGAGATATAAATTTCCATGAATACACTCGGCCTAATCATCCCTGCTGTTTTTCATTGTTACTGGTTATAAGTTTGTTTTCATGACCATGAACAGAGTCTATGGTATTAATTAAAAGCATCAGTTTAAACGAAGCATCACTGAACTGGACTGCTCCACCATTTTAGTGCTGTTCTTACTTAGGATTACATGTCTGTCTGTGCAGTGCACCTGTACAGGTTGAAATGCTGCTTGCTCACCAAGCTTGTTAGTGTTGCTGTTAACAGGACTCTAACAGTTTTACATTAATAAAGTTCTTCTCCATGCAAACATCCAGACATTTAAATGACAGTAAATGACCTTTTTCACGTTCAACAATAGAAATTTAGATTTTTATATAGTCAGTTTATATATTTTTTTTGTCAGTTCTTATATTAAGACATCTGAGGGATTCAATGTGTTGTTAAACCTCTTTACATTGACAGGTTTGGTTCATTTAAGGTTAAAGGGGGCTCTATGAGACCCACAATGTGAAATGAGTTTGACATCACAGGTTTGGACCATCAGACCCCAGACAGACATGGTCAAATAGAGGGACTTAAGCGAAAAACCTTACTAAGCTCATTTCTTTTTTACTTAAATAACAAATGGAGTTATTTAATTTGTCTGTGTGCAAAGCAATAAAAATGTATAATGTTTTTCAGTCTGTTTAGTTTCATAATTCTTAATCTAACCGCATGGGGCGATCGTGGCTCAAGAGTTGGGAGTTCGCCTTGTAATCGGAAGGTTGCCGGTTCGAGCCCCAGCTTGGACAGTCTTCGGTCGTTGTGTCCTTGGATGAGACACTTCACCTGTTGCCTACTGGTGGTGGTCAGAGGGCCCAGGGTGGCTGTGGCTACAACGTAGCTTGCCATCACCAGTGTGTGAATGGGTGAATGACTGGATATGTAAAGCGCTTTGGGGTCCTTAGGGACTAGTAAAGCGCTATATAAATACAGGCCATCTTATTTTTTTTTCTTAAATAATAACAGAGGTACCAAACATACAAACAGTAAAAACCATTTTATTCCAGTATTTTTTTGATGGCATGCACACTTTTTATTGTGCTCAGTTATTGGAAACTACAGAAGGAAAAAAAAATGAAGTGATCAGTTGAGAAGTATTGCTGTTACTGGTGTTTTTTGAAATCATTTATTATCATTTAATATGCAATGTAGCTTTCCTGATCAAGAATGACAGGCTCTAACCAGGTCTTTTGCTCCATTCAGGTTGCCATTCAGCAGCTTCGTGACCGTCTCACTCGGGCTCTTGGGCAGCAGGGGTCGGCTCCTGGAGCTTCAGCGCAAACCCAGAGAGCTCCATCTCAGCTGCCTGCCCCTCGGGCTCAGCTTCGGCATCCTTACACCCAGGTCCATCCCACCATGGTGCCTCAGCCCACCCCAGCAGCACCAGTCCCCATGCCTACATCCGCCTCCGCCCCAGCACAGCCACAGTATTACCAGCCAGTATGTTCCGCAGAGCTGCCACTACATCTCATAACAGTGTTTACACACAGATCTGATTTTCTTGGTTCTTATCTCTCTATCATTTACTCTGATTTGCATTTGTTATGATTTTATTGACAAATTTTTTATACAAATGTATAAACTACCCAAGAATAAGATTCTGAAATCCAGCATAAACATACACAGTCTTAACTACACTGTAATAAAAAATTGGATTTAAAAAAGAGATACTGCAAGTAAGTGATCGCCACATTTTCCCACATTAATGAAAACAGATGTATAACCATTTTCATACAATATAATACAATTTCATAGAATATAGTTAACATAGTTTCTTTTCTTGGGAGTTTTGTTTATTCAACAATATCTGTCTTTAAATCTAGGAAATGAGAAGATCTCTCTCTCTTAGCCTTAATTTACAATTCCAGTTCATGTGTGTGGATTAATCTGTTCTTTGATGTGTTCATGTTGAATCTTGCTTTAAGTTTATATCAGACCTGAGGGCAGACTGGTCTATTTCCTGTTCTTCCTCTAAATTTGACATCTCCACACTTACTAACTACCTGACAAAGTGCTCATTTTAATTTCCTGATGTGTTGTAGTCATTTCATCATTTGCCAGTCCATTCTTGCCAGGGTTTAAATGACAAGCTGTGGGTACTTTTATCAGCATCTGGGCAATTTTGTTACTGTGTCTAAACTTTCTTTCAGGATGTTGTGTTCTTGTAATTTGAACCTTGGCTCGTATAAAGTCCTCTCTTATGTCCACCCGTCCAATGTTTGTGCATTGTGGCGTTGTTTGGTGTGTGCTCCCCTCCCATGCTGCGGCCATCATTGGTATGTGCCGTGTGTTTCTGTGTGCTTCAGATGAGGGCAGCCTCCACTGTCACCTCCTGGAGTAACCAAACTCCCACAGCCCTCCCCAATGTCCCTCCTCCTCTTCAAGTAGGCAGCGCCTCTGACCAGAAGGTATACTGAGCATTACCGCCCATTCAACCTTGACACACACTTCTTTTTGCAATTTAAAAAGCTTCACTGAGCAGGCCAAAGGTCCACATCCCAAACCTTCCCATGGCTTCCAACCCTCATTGCTAGCTACCATCACTGAACTTCCTGTTAGTACTTCCGTGGCTACAGTGCATTCAAAAGCTTCATTCAATCTGTTTCTGCTGCCGCCTCATAATTAATGTGAATCACTGCATGATTTATAGCTTACTCTTCATGGTTTAAAACAAAATGCATGCCCTTCTGCACAAATTAAGCTTCACTGAAGTGCGGTTATTGCATCACTTTTATCTGTGAAAGTTCTTTTAACATAAGACTATTCTGCCCTCTAGCAAAACTAAGCTTTATTATAATCACTACATAACTTGCTTTTGTAGAGCACAGTGTTGATTCTCAGTGGACAGAGGAGGCAGAGTTCAGATTTGTTGTCCCTGCTTTTTCAGGTGGAGCCTTCAAACCCGATGTACGGGATTCCAGCCTCAGGCACGGCTGCAGCTCCTCCAGTCTCCTCCCCTCCTGCCTACATGTATTCTCATCAGTACCAGCGTAAGTGTTTTCACTTCCAGAACTTAGCTGTCTATCATGAGGGGCATTGGCTTACGAAAAAAATAGATTTCATTTTAGTAGAACAACCTTGTCTTGCCACATTAGGCCCAAATTTATCAATATGTATATATATATTTTTTTCTGTATTACTACATTAATACACACACATACCCTTGACAATACAATGCACAGTTTGTGCTTCATTTGGTGGTTTCAGTAAGAAACAGTTTACCAGCTTGCACATTTCAAACACATTTGATACAGTTTTATTCAAGTTTTTTTTTTTTGACCTAACAAACAGGAATATTCCTACAATATGATCCAGTTAGATGATCATGGGCTACGAAATTATATTTGTTGATAAAAGTTCATCAAATGGGCTCAATGTAATACCCGTTTTCAACTACAGATACTAGAAATCTAATTACTATTTATCTTTATAAGCCCCGAGTCATCTATCTGCAGTTCCGGCCTGCAGTGTAATCATCAGTGTACAGACAGTTATCTCTGGGTTACTGAAACCATGAGGAAAACTTCAAAACGTGATGATTATATAAAAGTTGCTTTTATTGTCTCCTTTCTGTGATTTCTGGCTACAGAAGCTATTATTCATTGATGATGCACACTGAGCTAATTTCATTGAACCAAATCAGACCAACATAATGAACACACAAGTTTGAGCTGTGCAGGTTTGATCATTTTTGGCATATTTTAAAGCTGCACTTACAAGAAAAAAAAAACTGGTGTTGAAGCACTGTACTTGTGAACGAGGTTAGGTGGAGCATGCGCTCCTCCTTCAGGCTGCAGTGATGTATGGGGAAATGAATCAACAGTATCTAAATGTTGTATAAAGGAGACAGGATTCCACCAGTTAATCTATTTGTGTATTCTTTGAAACACTAACAAGTATTTTGCTGTTTAACGCTAATGTCGGATCTCTTCTGTGCTGTCATACTTAATCTTAGTTACTAACAGGAAGTGAGAATGTTCAGTTTGTATATCTCTTTGTCAAAACATTGAGTACTTCAGCATGCTCTGCACTGTAACCATCCTGTTGCATGGTGCACTTGGTTTAACATGCAACAGTTTTTTCACTAACAGAACATCCTCTGTGTGACTCCCAGCTTACCCCCAGGTCAACCAGTACCAGCATGGAGCTGGTGGCATGCCTCTCTTTCAGCCTCTTCAGTACTCCTCTGTTCCTCCTCATCCACCTCCTTCAGTAGAGCCATCCTCCCCTCCTCAGCCCCCTGGCTTTCTTTCTGAGTACACACAGCCCGTCCAGTCTCAGCCAATATCTTCAGTCTATCCTGGACAGCCTCCCATCAACCAGTGCCTGTCCTCCTCTCCTCCTTCCCAGCCTCTTTTCTTTCCTAGCTCTTCTTCCTACTCCACTCCTCCGTCCTCTGGAGTTTCTTTCCAGCATGGCGGGCCAGGATCTCCTGTGTCGTACATGCCTCCTCCACCGAGTGGAGTCTCAGGTACAAAGATAGACAACAAGCTGATCCCCGCCTCTCAGAGAACAGGTCTGCATGCCTCTAATCACCCTCACTGTCACTGTGCTCCTTACAAATTCTCTCAGCCTTTAAAACTAGTAGGATTCCAGTTTCCTTTGTTTACCTACACTAACAGTTAATATCATATCTAGTTACTAAATGAATTCATTTCATTAGTGTTAACCTGCAGTGCAGGTTATTACATCTTACCTGCTATAATGTGAATAATAACAGACTTTTTCTGGTCACTATTAAATTAAATCTTAATTATCAAAGCAATTTGCATTTAAATGGTGCACTGGTTATACAATAGTAAATATGTTTTCTGTTACTGTTTACAAAAAGGGAACATATTGGGTGTCTGAAGGTCATTTCTCACAATAAAAGCACTCAGAATGTATTATCCACATAGACAGTAACTTTAAACCCTAAATGGCAGATGTTTATGTTGTAAATGTAAATCTTACAATACTTACATGTCCCATACAATTATGGGTAGGTTTCATATTTAGCAATGATTTTCAATTTGCTTCTATTTACCTGTGTCATCTTAGTATATATGGCAGGAAGGTATGCACAAAAATCAATTAAATAGTACTACAATGGAAATTGAATATGCTTTCTGCATTAAGCTAATATTACGCCTATACTTATTCCGGTGACATAGCACAACCAGATGATATTTTATTCAGACAGCAGTTCAAGTGTGAATCAATAGTGTCCTGCTCTAAAAGACTGCAAAAAGCAACAATGTCACAGGTTTTCAGCAAGACAGTGATAATCGAGACTGTCCTTTTCTGATTTGTTGGGAGAATTCACCAACTATGAACACGTAAACAAACCAGACTACTTTTTTTCCCCATAGATAATAGTAATCATACAGTTTAAACTGTGTAAAAATCAGTGTTGTCCTATGGCTGAAAACATTTCCAACTGAAGCTGAGAGAAATGCTAAATGCTCAGATGACAGAGTTGTTATGGACACAGCCACGTAATCATACTTTTTACAGTTTGCATGGCTCCACAGAGTATGAGAAAATCACGGGTATAATTGTGACCTGCTTACAATCACACGTGTAATAAAATCCATCTATTCTGGAAGAAATTTGCACAACATTTTTTTTGATACGATGCAATCATCTTTAACATTCACAATAATTAATGAAAACCACAGTGAATACTCACTCTTTTAAACATAACAGAATCTAATGATTATACAAATCAAAGTTTGGTTAACAGTGTGTTTTTGCACCTGTTTAGCATTTATAAGCAGTTTAATTCATGGTATGTAACACAAAATAATGTCACTTTTAAATGATAAAAGTTAAATTTTATTGAACAATGTCATAATAGGTGGCAGCTGTTTAAACATTTATAGAATGGCACCGTAAAGCAGTGATAAGTGATTGTTTTCATTGCTGAAAAAAAGAATTAATGATAAATGCTGCGCATTAATAAAGAACTAAAAAAATGTTTATAACTCCTTAGAGATATATCATAGTCTGTTATCAATAACCAATTAATGTGGTTATATTTTTTAAACTTCTTATAAATGCTAATAGGGGGACTTGTAATAAAAATTCAAAACATGAGACAGATTTGTTTTCCATTATAGGGCCTCAGAACGGCTGGAATGATCCTCCAGCCCTGACCCGAGCCCCTAAAAAGAAGGTAGGTTTCATTAATCAGAGTTTGAGTGACACATTTTAGAATTAAGACACATTTATATTACTCTGTTGCTGCTGTTCGACAGGCAGTTTGAGGAGGTAAATTGATTTATTTGTAGTTATTGAAATTGTTGGATGAGAAATGCCGTTTTGTGGTCTGTTTATACCTGATTCTGCCTAAATAATGTGAACATTTTGCCTGTCGTTGTTCCTCTGGACAAAGGTACCATTATCTGAAATATAGAGTGAAAATTGAAAAAACGCAATGCAAGCTGAAAACTGAGGCAGTTTTAGTTTTTATGGTAATATGAAACATTTTGAGGTAACTCAAGTTATGTATATATATATGTGTGTGTGTGTGTGTGTGTGTGTGTGTGTGTGTGTGTGTGTGTATATATGTTTTAACACATAAAAGATCTTTGACAATTAGCTATTTTGAAGTATGTGCTATCATTGTATTGTTTGGCTCTATATTTTCTGTTAATACATAATAAGATTCATTATTTATTTTACCTATGACGACTGGCCTTGTATGGAGAATTATTGTTATGACAACAGACCCAGTACTGAAGTGAAGTCAGTAACAGAAAAGGAGTCTTTGTCAAAGAAATCATTTGAATGAAGCCAACACATTTCAAAAGAGGCAACTTTTCCTTTGAACTCCCTCTTTTCTGGCTTATGCCAAGCTTCTTTAGAGTTCATTATGGATAATAGTACAAACTGATGTTTTGGTGTGCTGAATTTGCTTTGTCCAAAACAAAATAAGACAGGCAGAGTTTTTATATCATTTAGGCAGCATTAGCTGCTGATGAACAAGCTCACACGTGCTGATCTGTATTTGCATTTACACAAGTAGAACAGTGAAAGTATGAAAATATGTCCGATGCTGTCAGTTCTAATTATAAAACTGCAACAACTGCAAAATAATTATACTTTAAACATGGCGTGGGTACAACATTTGGCTAGCTAACTACTAGAACAGTTTGAGAATTGAAGATGGATTTCTGGACAGTAAGGAATTCCACATCTGTAAAGTTTACATCTATGTCTGTGTTTAAGTTACAGACAGACAGCCATGACAGAGTTTAAACAAACTGTGCTTACTTCTATTCAGCAGGTTCCACAGAGCTACAACCCTCCTATCCCCATCACTGCTCCCATAATGACCCCGCTGGGCACTGACCCTCAGGCACAGCCAATGTCCTCTGGGGCTCCTTCGGCCATGATGCAGGGCCAACCCGGTGTCCAGGTCCCCTACTCAGGCATGCAGCAGCAGCAGCTCTCCCCTCCACCTATGAACCCTGCAATGCCAAAGACCAGCATGGAGGGTGCACCAGGAGCACCCACTGGAGATGTGATCCAAGTAAATAACTCTCAGGTTTAACTAAATGTTAAACCATAGATTGTATATGATATACTGCAGATGGTTGTCTGGAGGAAATGATATATCTGTGTGTTTGTTTTTAATTGTCTAGCACTGCTGCTTCTTACCAGATTTTCATTGCCCCAATAGACATACCTTAGAATCAACTGTATTACATTATACATGCCCCAAAATGTATTTTGTAACGTATTCCGTTACGTTACTCAATGAGAGTAACGTATTCTGAATACTTTGGATTACTTAATATATTATCATGCTTTTTACAACTACATGAATGTACTATTGTTGTGTGAATTATTACTTTTACTGAAGGTTACTCGCCATACCAATAGCAACTAGATTTTTAAATCTTAATATAAAATGAGTAACAGTAGGGTGGACATTAGGTAAGGCTGCACTTTTTTCAGCGATCTTCCGCGCGTATATAAGACAGGTAAAGGGACCTCTGGCTAATACGTCGGGCTCCGTGTCGGGCTCGTAGCCGAAAACTAGCTTTACTTTCTTGTCTGGGTCAACTTTCTATACATATATTATATATTTACATGCTTCTATCTCCCGTTTCTGGTGGGTGACATCTCTTACTTTTCGACTCTTTTTCTCCCTCCTCGCGCTCACAGACACATAACGGGTATGGCAGTCCATTCTCCCTGCAGCATGGACTACACTGCCCATGAGGCTACATTCTTTAGGGCGATGCCTGTAACACTCTGCCTGTTGCCTTCATATTAAATCATTTTTGTGAATAAGTTTTTGAAATTTATTCTTTTAATGATGAATGATTCACATTTTTATATTTTTGGTAAATACTAGTTGACACGCCTCTTACTTTACCCTTCAGCCTCTGCAGTCCATCCCTGCTGAGAAGATCATGAAGAAACCCATACCTGACGAGCACCTCGTCCTAAAGACTACATTCGAGGGGCTGATCCAGAAATGCTTGGCTGTAGCTACTGACCCTGTGAGTCTATGTAATGAAATTAACAGTGCAGTTCAACAAAGTGAGCCCTTAGATGAGTAACTGAGTGTTCTTTGATCTTTTCACAGCAAACTAAGAGGAAGCTTGATGACGCGAACAAACGTTTGGAGGCACTCTATGACAAACTCAGAGAGCAGACAGTGAGTATCCAGCACACCACTGCAGAGGTCAACAGTGAATCTTGCCTTTAACAAGAGTGTGAAATGGTTGTTTGATCTGTAAAATGTAAAGAAAATAGTGAAAAATTTCTCACAGCCTAAAATCATTTTCTGTATTCAAATTTAGTCATCATAAGGTTAGTGTGATACTCCATGCACACATCTGCAAGTGCCTTGATATGCTGTGAATTTACAATGTGCACATTGTCTCTAAGCAGACTAGAAAGATAATGAGAACCACTTAGTGGTGAAAGTAAATTCTGATGTTTTGCCCAATAGTCAAAACATGAAGAAATTTGACCTCCGGAGTTTAAACAACTCAGCAGATTTTCACATGAGAAGCTCCTTCTAAAAAGAGGTGTTTCATGTATAAAGAAATAAACATATTATAAAATGTAGTCTCAGTCAAAAATTCATGCCATCAACTGCCTTATAATGACTGTTTCCCAATTGGTGTTTTGCATTGATTTGCTACAGTTGGCCATTCTACTGACGTAACTCTGCTGTTCCTCTGTGCAGCTCTCCCCTGCCATTGTAGGAGGACTGCACAACATAGCCAGGAGCATAGAGTCCCGATCCTACACAGAGGGCCTCAACATCCACACCCACATAGTGAGCAACAGCAACTTCAGCGAGACTTCAGCGTTCATGCCTGTACTCAAGGTGGTGCTGACGCAAGCCAACAAACTCGGTATCTGATGAGGCTGAAAGTGCCAGCAGCTCATTTGAGTGCTGGACCACAGGTGGAGAGAGGCCGGACATGGGTCGATCTGAGTATTAAAAAAATAGTTTAACGGGAAGCTTGTTCAATGCAAGCAATGAAGAATTATGTATGAAAATACTGTTAAATTCTTCTTTGTGCCATTCACGTTTCTCAAACAGAAGCCATGCTGTCAGTTGCACTCAGTGGTGAAAGTAAATTCTGAGCCAGTTAAGGGGCTACCTATCGACTGGCTGACAAGCAGACACTAAGCATTTATTTTTAAATCAGTCAACAATTAATACACAAATGTGAAAGATATGAATCAGGAATAAAAAGTGGATAAAGCAAAATAAAGATAATGAATTTTAAGGGCATTCCTGTCTGTTGATAATCAGCGAATCGTGGCAGACTCCTGATGCATGCTGTTGGCTCAAAATTTATGCAGCTGTATCGGCCTGTTCATCTTTAAAGTCTTTGAACTTTTGTGCACTACACTAATGCATATATACCTTTAATTCATAAATATATCTAAATTTTTCTCAAAACTACAAAGTAACACTTTAGTTGTACATACAAATGCATCATTACTTGCATGCATTTTGCAGTTGACCTGCAAATAAGATTGCAGATATAATCACTCATTTTACCAGATAGAACATGAATTTGTTAAAAACATGGCATTATAGTGACAGTTAGGGTTAAAGCAATACTACGTGCCACATGTATTTGGAGTAAAATCAGTGCGTATCAAATGCCAGTTATTTTTAATGCATCTACTATGACTTTTGTTTAAACTTTAAACCCTTTTTTCTGCTTTCACTGACTCACTTTCACCACGAGTGTTACTACATACAACACATTGGACCAAGATACAGTAAGTGTGTGGGATATTTCAGTGCAGAGCAGTGTAATCCCAGGTGTTGAGGACATTGATGTTTTACTTCTTTTGTTTGTTTGTTTTTCAGTGTAATAATAAAGCTCAGCAGAGTGCAATGGACCTTTCAAAAACAGGCTGTGCTTTTATTGAGTTTTTAAGTATGCATGCGTAAACAAATGCTAGCAATCGCCTTCCCTGACATTGGAATTAATTATCTGCTAATTAATCAGACCTCAAACGAAACTGGAAGGAGACTTGTACTTGATTTTCATTCCAATTTTGACGAGGGCTGAAGTCTGAGTGGTCAAGCTCACGTTTATGTTGTTGATAAAACGAAAACAAGTCTTTGTTTTTGATTGACGACATGCAATATTTTCAATAAATAGTATTTATTTACAGTTTGCATTGTTTTTTATTTTGTTTGTGAAATGAAAGATCATTAGTGAAACGGCTGCAGAAATTCTGGTCATTTATATGTGTTTGTGTTTATAACACAATCAGAGTTTAAGATATAATGCACTGTTACACATGCAACTTATTGTTAATGCAGTTGTTTTTTGGAACACTTCGGGCCCCTTATTACCAACTGACTATCTTTTAAACATCACAGCCTAGCTGAGTATTGTTACTAACAATATTCATTTCTTTATGCCCACAGTGTACTGATCTTTACATTATACTGCCGGTGCCACGTCACAAAGCTCAAATCATCTCAAACAGTTTAAGACAAGCTGCAGAACACAGGTCATTCTTAAATGTCCTCCATACAATGTACAAAAGACTTTCATGATAATACACCAAACTTTATTTATTTATTCATCAAAGGCTTATCCAGTCCAAAAAAAACAATAAGAGCTCAAATAAAAAAAATAAAAAAAACACTGCTGAGTGAAATTTTAGCTGTACAAACTGACACAATTACAATCAATAAGAAAACTCTCGTCTCTCCAACAGGGTACTAAAGAACACGTTATTGTTCACACACTGTTTACATTCATTTAAAGCCAGAGCATGCAATACTTAAATGATAAACGATTAGGCGTTGAATGAGGGAATTCCATCAGCTTAAATAGCAAGTAGCTCAGATCATTTCCAACAGGTAAGTTTGTCATCGCCAGGTGTGCTGACAGCAGAAGCAGGAAACGGAGCAAGGACCCACCTCTGCAACAGAAAGTGTGGTTAACCACACACACACACACACACACACACACACACACACACACACACACACACACACACACACACACACAGGGGAAGCTGGAAGGAAAATGAAGAGGAGGCAGGGACAGAGTGAGCAGCACAGAGACTGCAGGACCACGACAGTATCCCCCTCTTAACTGGAGCATTTTTTTTTTACCAAGAAGCTGGGAGCTAGAGTCTGATGATGGTCAGCAAGGTCCTTTGTCCTGAGGAGGGTGGTCCAAGGGGCCTTCCAGATGCATAGACAGCGACAGAACTCTCACCTTCGAGAGAACAGAGGAGGTTGATTGCCCAGTTCATTTAGTCTGCCTGTTAGTCTACAGATGGAAGCCAAATAATAGACTAACCTGGACCGTGATGCAGACAGACAGAAAGCTCTCGAGGTTGGTGAGTATTCGGGAGTCCGTGCCAAACAGCATGAAGTTAGTAATTCAATTTAAACTTATCAAAAAAATAAATAAAGTGAGCGCTTGGACCAAAATCAACATGATGAAACAAACTAATAATGGCAGAAAGATGCAGCTGATGTGTACTCCTATCCACCAGAGGGCGGTGGATGTGGTACAACCAGTCTGTGCTTGCCTAGGTAACGCCCTTCTTCGCGGCTCTTGTGGCTCACTGACGACAGCACAGACGCCCACAGACCGGTTGTACCACATACTTTGCACACTGCCCCCATGCGACAGCAGGGCGCTCTGCGGGCACACAGACAGCACCGCGGGCGGACAGTCCCGGGACTGCCAGCGGACTGTGAACACGATATACCTGCGGGACCTTCAAGTCCGCTCCTCGGTGCGCTGTTTCGGGGATTATCCGCCACAGAGACAGGTATGCTCCACAGTTTGATATGCGCTAACCGATCAGAACAGCCTGCTATCTGCTTGTAATGTTTGTGTGCAGATGTCCTAACTCTATCTGACAGTACTACACAACTCGCTTCCTGATGGTCCTAAAATACGTATACAGTGTTTCTTCTTCTGTCTTCCCACTGAGAGACACGTCGCAAGGAAAAGGGAGATTTAAGAATTTAGAATAGTTAAAATGACTTCTTCATCGCCTTCCTCGTGAATATAAAAGTATACTTTACATGTCTCAAACAACCCTGGTCACAAGTTGCACATTTGCTACAAGGAAATTAAAATGAGATCCTACGGACTTAAGTTACGGTACTGTGTCTGAAAGTCTGATTCCAAATAACTTGTTATTGTCCTCATAAGATTTTCCAAAAAAAGATGACCTAACCCCCCCCCCAACAGTCGTGTGTGGATGGGTCAGGGATTCGTGAAATCTAACTGTGCTCCTTCCAGCGCTCGCTCACATGTCACACACATTTAAGGTTTAGATCTACTATGTAAATTTAAGATTTATTTTGATGTTAAACATTTGTAAATGCTGTGAAAAATATAACATCGCATTTTTTTAAATGTTGTTTGGAGCTAAATTTGCTAATATGTCGCTTTAAAGGGTGCATTTGTAGTGCACAAAAGCTTAACAGCTATATGTATTTATGACAGCATATCATGATTTCCCACGCGTCCTGTTAACGGTTTTCCTTGTCCCTCTTGTGTCACCCCATCATAACATAATAATAAACATACCTCCGGTCGGTAGGTCACATGGGTCCAGCTGTAGATTCTTAATGGAGTTAGCAAAAAAAGTCATTTCAGGAAATCTAATACAAAAGCATTGTGTAGCCAGGCTGGATCTGTAATTTAGCTGCTTCTTCCGCTTTCAGGTAATACAAGCTAAAGTAAGAAAACGCAAAATTAATGCAAGAGGTAACTCAGAAGTAGTTCTTGAAAGTATTTCCTGCTGTATCCCTTCTGGACCCCGCTATTGTCTCCACCTGAACGATTTGTCTATTAATCTCCATCTCCTTTACACTTCAAATATATTAAACAAATACATGTTATCATGCAGACTAACACAGCATCTTCATCTGTGGATTGAGAGAGGGCAAGATGGTGAATTTCAGCCTGTGGGCTCTTCTGCCTCCCATCTACTCTGTTTGTACTGCTGCTGGACTGTTGATGGTGTAAGTTTTGTTCTTTTTAGGAACACATTAACCTCATATATACACTCAGAGAGGTATATGAACAGTTAAAAAGAGCCAAAAAAGCAACAAAGATAACCAGATTAACTGGTTATTATCTGTGTACACTCTGTACTATTCAATTCAATTCAATGAAATTCAATTTTATTTATATAGCGCCAAATCACAACAACAGTCGCCTCAAGGCACTTATACTATACAGATACCCAATAAAAGAAAACCATGAAGACACCAAAAAGGATCACTTGCAACACAAAACAGCACTGACACAAATATCTATGTCTGATAAGCAACTAAAAAAACACAATATCAACACAGAGACATAACGACTAGAAAGAAATGTGTAAAATGAGCAACAGGAAGTCAAATATTAGGGACGAATAAGATTAACCAAAGAGAGATTAAAAATGATAAGAAAAACATGTGACACACAAATCAGAAACTAACAAGAAGCACTCCGACAGCCCAAACCTGCACCAAGGCAGCTCACTCTCTGAGGAGTATTTACTTTTAACAGAACCGCTTTGTATTTTGGTTTTCTTTGTTCTTTTTAAATGGACTTGAAGAAGTTTGTAGTGCAATAAAAATGCATTTTGGTTTCAACTTGAACGAAAGGCAAATTTTCTATATGTTGACAATAGACACCACACGTATAAGAGTCATAGTTTTGAAGTTATAAGGCTTTTTGTCACTTTCCAACCAATAATTCTCGGTGGATGTAAGTCAAATTTCATTGGATTGTTACCATCACCCCACCCTACACCTACAAAGTTTTATCAGGATTCATTCAAAACGTTTTGAGCGATCATGTTCCCAGACAGAATGACACACGTGTGCACACCCAACCTGCTAGGGAGGGTGGGTTATGTTTACCAGTAGGTTACCAGTGAAAGACTACAAGAAAGGGAACAAAAATGGGAAATGAAGATGAAAACCAGATGATAAGAGACTATGAACGCTGGCGTTACATGAAAGTATGTATGTAGACGAGCAGTTCATGATCGAAATATTTCAAACCAGAGTAGTTAAAAAAACAAACAAAACACACACACCTCAGTATTGCTTCCACTTTTGCTACAGAATGTTTTATTCATTATGTTTCTTTCTGTGTTGCTGCCTTTAAACAGGTACTTCATAGCTGTTTACAATAAGAACATAACGCCGCTGGGTTCACAATACAGGTTTGAATTCATATATTTTATATACTGCAGGTATTTCTTTTGATGTATCTGTGGATTCATGCTGTTCATTTGCTTTAGGAGAAGAAATGGCTCCCTTTATCCCCCCTACATGAGGTGTGTGCTGTGCTCTCCGTTTCATATCATATTAACAATAAAAAACGTTTAATTTAAGAATAGCAAATATGATTTTTCTCCTGCTTCCTGTCTCAGTATTGCAGGCAACTTTCCTCCAGCCAGCTGTGTCTTCAGTGAAGTCATGAACCTAGCAGCATTTGTAGGTAATGGAAACATTGCTCTAGAGCTTTCATTAAAAGACAGCGATGGAGCTCATAAGAAAAAACGTATATCAAGCTTTGGATACATAGACAGTACATTAGTTTGCTGTTTTCATTGATTCAGAACATCTTTCAGCTCATTTAAAAAAAAAGAAAGAAAAATAAATCTTGTTTTTAAACTACTCGCTGTGTGCTGAGAGGTTTGTTTTTAGATCCGTAATGGTTCTTCTCCTGTTTTCAGGGTTTTTTATTGCCGTTTTCAGATACCTGCAGCTGAAGGGCAAAATTGACAAACCTTGGCTGAACATTTCTAGTTTGGTGGTTTTTTCTATTAGCTCCTTTGGAATGACCATTGTAGGGAATTTTCAGGTAGTTACACACAAACATACACATGCTCATACATACACCACGTCATCTGGTGGTTAATTTTCCAACTTAATAACTGAAGTCTGGGTTTACTGACTGACTGGTTTTTGTGTTAGGTATTCACTGAGACAAACATTCACAATGTTGGCGCCGTATTGGTGTTTGGACTTGGAACCTTGTCCTGCTGGCTGCAGTCCTATATCACCCTGAGAGTTAACCTGAAGAATGAGGGGAAGATGGCTGCCATCGCTCGATTCCTGTTGTCTGGATCCATCACTCTTTGCATGATACTTTGTATCCTTTTACTTGGTATAAAGAGAAGAATACACTCATTTGAGTGAGATGCCCATTTTTCACATGAAATGCAAAAGAGCAAAAACGCTCCCTTACTGGCATTCAAGAACGAATTACAACTCCAGGTCCCACAGAGTTTTGCACCTTTTGTGTAAAAGGTAAATGAAAACAGTATGCAATGATTTGCAAATCTCAGAAACCCATATTCTATTTACAGAAGAACACAGAAACATAACAAGTGTTTAAGCTCATTTTGACATTTAATGGCAGCGACAGGTCCCAAAAAAAGGGCAACAAGAGGCTGGAAAAGTAAGAGGTACTAAAAAGAAGCAGCTCCAGGAACTTTTGCAACTAATACAGTGAACTGGCAACAGGTCAGTAACATGACTGGGTATACTGTAAGAGGCAGAGATTCTTGGAAGTAAAAACTGGCAGAGGTTCAGCAGTCTGTGGAAAAAACTGTCTAAAGTTGTGGAGTATTTTCAGAATAATATATCTAAACACAAAGTTGCAAAGACTTTGATCTCATCATCAACATATGTATTATTTAAAGATTTGAAGAAAATAGAGAAATGTCTGTGCATAAGAGGAAAGGCTGAAATTCAGTACTGGATACCCATGCTCTTTATGCCTTTAAGCAGCACTGCATAAAAAACAGCCATGATTCTGCATTGATAATCGCATGCATGGCCTCAGAAACACTTTCAGGAAGTTTGTTATTGTCTGTGGACAAAGCCATGCCATCCATAAATGCAGGTAAAAGCTCTGTCGTGCAAAGAAGAAGCCATAAGTGAGAATGATCCGGAAACCCTGCAGACTTTAAAATGGACTGAGGCCCTGTCCACTGTTCTGTGGTCAGGGGAATCGAAATTTGAGTCTCATGGACACTGCGCTCTCCAGACTAAAGAGAAGTGATATCACCATAATATATAATACATACTTTATCTGATATTTGTTTGATGCCCGGAAACATGTAAGTGTGACACATATGCAAAAAAATAAGAAGGGGGGGCACTCTGTTTATTTGAAATGACAGTTTATTTGGGTTTGTATCGTTAATGCTTCATCTTTAGAATTTCCTGATAT